>NC_091841.1:31367315-31667315 GCF_037783145.1 Equus przewalskii
GCCATCCTTCCCTCCTCCGCTCCCCCTGCCTGTTGGCTGTACGTGGAGCCGACTGGCGTCCATGTTTGCACACCTTCCGTCTGCAACTCAAACTCAGTACAGCACGTTCCCACACCAGCCTCATCCAGC
The DNA here is from genome assembly GCF_037783145.1 of Equus przewalskii. NCBI lineage: Eukaryota > Metazoa > Chordata > Mammalia > Perissodactyla > Equidae > Equus > Equus przewalskii. The sequence continues at coordinate 31,367,445 of NC_091841.1, forward strand.
TTCCCCGCGGTTTCCAGTCTGACGACCGACCCAGGCCTCACAGGGCTACGACCTCCACTGGGACCCCACCCTGGCCTCTCACTGCCTGTACTGGGCCTGCCTGGGGCCTCTGCTCTTCCTCTCTCCTCCTGCTCCATCCTCCTTCACCCTGCCTGCATCCTCCTCCACCCTCCTCCCGCCTGCCCTTTCTCATCTGCCCTCCTCCTCTCCCTCTCCCCTCTCCTCCTCCAACACGCGCCCCCTGCTCCGCTTCCTCCATCCTTCCCCACCCTCCTTCATGTCCTCCAGCCTTCCCGTCTGCTTCCTCCAGCTTCACATCCTCTTTCTCCTGGTTCTCCTTCGGCACCGTCTCACCCGCCACCTCCGTCCATCTCGTCCCCCTCCTGGGCCGCCCTCCCCATCCTCTCTCATCACTCCTTGATCCTCCTCCTCCCACGTTCGCCATCCTCCTTCTCTCCTCCTCCACGTCCATCCACCATTTCTCTCCTACCCCTTGATCTTCCTCCTCCATGCTGCCCAGTCATCCTCCTCCTCCTCGTTTCAAAGGGACTCCAACCTCTTTCATACTCCTCCTGTCCCTACTGCCCTGCTCCACCCTCTCCTCCTCCACCTCCTCCACTATCCACCTCATCCTCCTCCTTTTGGTCCTCCCCACGCTCTCTCATCACTCCTCAGTCCTCCTCCTCCTCCTTCCATCTCCCCATCCTCCTTCTCCTCCTGCCCTTCCAGCTACGTCCTCCTTCCTCCTCCTGCGTCTTCCTTCTCCATCCTCTTCCATCCTCCTGCTGTATCAATCATCCCCATCCACCCACTGCATCCACCCCCTCCTCACTCATCACTCCTCTCTCCTCCTGCTCCTCCTCCTCGACTCCCCTCGTACATCCACCCCCTAACCCTCCTCCTCCTCCTCCTCCATGGATTCCTCCATGTTGGTCAACCGTCCTCCTCCTCCAGCTCCATCCTCCTCCACCTTACTCCCCCTTCCACCCCCCTCCCCTACTTACCTCCTCCTCCTCTTCCTCCTCCTCCTCCATCCTCCCTCTCCTCCATCCTGCAGATCGTCCATCCTCCCCCGCTGTCCTCTGCATCCTCCTCCTCTACCTCCTCCGCGACTGCCCTGTTCCTCCTCCTCCTCCTCCTCCTCCTCCTCCTCCCCTCTTCCTCACCTATTCTCCTCCACCCTTTCCTTCGGCTCCTCCATCTGCATCATCCCTGCTCTCTTCTTCCCTCCCCCTCCTCCTCCGGCATCCCTCTCCTGCTCACCCATCTACCCCAGAATCTCCTCCTGTTCTCCTCCTCCACCACCCTCCTCCTCTTTTCTCCTCTATCCTCCTCCCTCCTCCTCTCTCTCCCTCCTCCTCATCCTACCCCTCCTCCACCTGCAATCTCCTCCTCCTCCTCCATCGTTCCCCATCCGCCCCTCCCTCATCTACTCACCTCCCTCTTCCTCTCCTCCTCCTCCTCTCCCTCCTCCACCTCGGGCCCAGTTGTCCAACCTCTGACCTCAGCCTCCTCCCACGGGCAGGGGCAATGCGAGCAGCACCCTCACCCCATGGACCGGGGACGGCTGTCTGAGCCCGGCTCTCCATCGGGGCTCGGGGCTCGGTGTCACCTCGCCTACAGCCAAGGGAGGCCCGTGGCACCACCCCTGGCGGCCACTGTCCCCAAAGTCACGCTCACCTGACTGACCAGTCGCGGGCGCGAGCTGCGCCTCCTCCACGAACTCGACACTCGCGTCGAGGTGGGCAGTGCGAGACGGCAGAGCCGCTCACAGAGGGCACGAGTGCCTCCAACTGCTAGGGACGAGAGCAGACAGGTTGCCGGGCAGCGGGCGGAACTTGGGGGCGCTGCCGTTCCACCCGACAATGGGGCCCCCGGGTCAGCGTGCGGGTCAGCGGAGCTGGGCCCGAGTTAGCCCTTAACCCCTGAAGGTCAAGGGCCCCAGGCGGAGGGTCCCGTCACCACGCAGGGACGGGTCAGGAGGGAGAGGAGTAACATGGTCGGCAAAGCACCCGGGCGCACATGACCACGGTCCCCTGGGGGATGAGCCCCGTCCCCAGAACCCTGGCCATCCTTCCCTCCTCCGCTCCCCCCTGCCTGTTGGCTGTACGTGGAGCCGACTGGCGTCCATGTTGCACACCTTCCGTCTGCAACTCAAACTCAGTACAGCACGTTCCCACACCAGCCTCATCCAGCTTCCCCGCGGTTTCCAGTCTGACGACCGACCCAGGCCTCACAGGGCTACGACCTCCACTGGGACCCCACCCTGGCCTCTCACTGCCTGCTCTGGGCCTGCCTGGGGCCTCTGCTCTTCCTCTCTCCTCCTGCTCCATCCTCCTTCACCCTGCCCCTGCATCCTCCTCCACCCTCCTCCGCCTGCCCTTTCTCATCTGCCCTCCTCCTCTCCCTCTCCCTCTCCTCCTCCAACACGCGCCCCCTGCTCCGCTCTCCTCCATCCTTCCCCACCCTCCTTCATGTCCTCCAGCCTTCCCGTCTGCTTCCTCCAGCTTCACATCCTCTTTCTCCTGGTTCTCCTTCGGCACCGTCTCACCCGCCACCTCCGTCCATCTCGTCCCCCTCCTGGGCCGCCCTCCCCATCCTCTCTCATCACTCCTTGATCCTCCTCCTCCCACGTTCGCCATCCTCCTTCTCTCCTCCTCCACGTCCATCCACCATTTCTCTCCTACCCCTTGATCTTCCTCCTCCATGCTGCCCAGTCATCCTCCTCCTCCTCGTTTCAAAGGGACTCCAACCTCTTTCATACTCCTCCTGTCCCTACTGCCCTGCTCCACCCTCTCCTCCTCCACCTCCTCCACTATCCACCTCATCCTCCTCCTTTTGGTCCTCCCCACGCTCTCTCATCACTCCTCAGTCCTCCTCCTCCTCCTTCCATCTCCCCCATCCTCCTTCTCCTCCTGCCCTTCCAGCTACGTCCTTCTTCCTCCTCCTGCGTCTTCCTTCTCCATCCTCTTCCATCCTCCTGGTGCTACTCAATCATCCCCATCCACCCACTGCATCCACCCCCTCCTCACTCATCACTCCTCTCTCCTCCTGCTCCTCCTCCTCGACTCCCCTCGTACATCCACCCCCTAACCCTCCTCCTCCTCCTCCTCCATGGATTCCTCCATGTTGGTCAACCGTCCTCCTCCTCCAGCTCCATCCTCCTCCACCTTACTCCCCCTTCCACCCCCCTCCCCTACTTACCTCCTCCTCCTCTTCCTCCTCCTCCTCCATCCTCCCTCTCCTCCATCCTGCAGATCGTCCATCCTCCCCCGCTGTCCTCTGCATCCTCCTCCTCTACCTCCTCCGCGACTGCCCTGTTCCTCCTCCTCCTCCTCCTCCTCCTCCTCCTCCCCTCTTCCTCACCTATTCTCCTCCACCCTTTCCTTCGGCTCCTCCATCTGCATCATCCCTGCTCTCTTCTTCCCTCCCCCTCCTCCTCCGGCATCCCTCTCCTGCTCACCCATCTACCCCAGAATCTCCTCCTGTTCTCCTCCTCCACCACCCTCCTCCTCTTTTCTCCTCTATCCTCCTCCCTCCTCCTCTCTCTCCCTCCTCCTCATCCTACCCCTCCTCCACCTGCAATCTCCTCCTCCTCCTCCATCGTTCCCCATCCGCCCCTCGCTCATCTACTCACCTCCCTCTTCCTCTCCTCCTCCTCCTCTCCCTCCTCCACCTCGGGCCCAGTTGTCCAACCTCTGACCTCAGCCTCCTCCCACGGGCAGGGGCAATGCGAGCAGCACCCTCACCCCATGGACCGGGGACGGCTGTCTGAGCCCGGCTCTCCATCGGGGCTCGGGGCTCGGTGTCACCTCGCCTACAGCCAAGGGAGGCCCGTGGCACCACCCCTGGCGGCCACTGTCCCCAAAGTCACGCTCACCTGACTGACCAGTCGCGGGCGCGAGCTGCGCCTCCTCCACGAACTCGACACTCGCGTCGAGGTGGGCAGTGCGAGACGGCAGAGCCGCTCACAGAGGGCACGAGTGCCTCCAACTGCTAGGGACGAGAGCAGACAGGTTGCCGGGCAGCGGGCGGAACTTGGGGGCGCTGCCGTTCCACCCGACAATGGGGCCCCCGGGTCAGCGTGCGGGTCAGCGGAGCTGGGCCCGAGTTAGCCCTTAACCCCTGAAGGTCAAGGGCCCCAGGCGGAGGGTCCCGTCACCACGCAGGGACGGGTCAGGAGGGAGAGGAGTAACATGGTCGGCAAAGCACCCGGGCGCACATGACCACGGTCCCCTGGGGGATGAGCCCCGTCCCCAGAACCCTGGCCATCCTTCCCTCCTCCGCTCCCCCCTGCCTGTTGGCTGTACGTGGAGCCGACTGGCGTCCATGTTGCACACCTTCCGTCTGCAACTCAAACTCAGTACAGCACGTTCCCACACCAGCCTCATCCAGCTTCCCCGCGGTTTCCAGTCTGACGACCGACCCAGGCCTCACAGGGCTACGACCTCCACTGGGACCCCACCCTGGCCTCTCACTGCCTGCTCTGGGCCTGCCTGGGGCCTCTGCTCTTCCTCTCTCCTCCTGCTCCATCCTCCTTCACCCTGCCCCTGCATCCTCCTCCACCCTCCTCCGCCTGCCCTTTCTCATCTGCCCTCCTCCTCTCCCTCTCCCTCTCCTCCTCCAACACGCGCCCCCTGCTCCGCTCTCCTCCATCCTTCCCCACCCTCCTTCATGTCCTCCAGCCTTCCCGTCTGCTTCCTCCAGCTTCACATCCTCTTTCTCCTGGTTCTCCTTCGGCACCGTCTCACCCGCCACCTCCGTCCATCTCGTCCCCCTCCTGGGCCGCCCTCCCCATCCTCTCTCATCACTCCTTGATCCTCCTCCTCCCACGTTCGCCATCCTCCTTCTCTCCTCCTCCACGTCCATCCACCATTTCTCTCCTACCCCTTGATCTTCCTCCTCCATGCTGCCCAGTCATCCTCCTCCTCCTCGTTTCAAAGGGACTCCAACCTCTTTCATACTCCTCCTGTCCCTACTGCCCTGCTCCACCCTCTCCTCCTCCACCTCCTCCACTATCCACCTCATCCTCCTCCTTTTGGTCCTCCCCACGCTCTCTCATCACTCCTCAGTCCTCCTCCTCCTCCTTCCATCTCCCCCATCCTCCTTCTCCTCCTGCCCTTCCAGCTACGTCCTCCTTCCTCCTCCTGCGTCTTCCTTCTCCATCCTCTTCCATCCTCCTGGTGCTACTCAATCATCCCCATCCACCCACTGCATCCACCCCCTCCTCACTCATCACTCCTCTCTCCTCCTGCTCCTCCTCCTCGACTCCCCTCGTACATCCACCCCCTAACCCTCCTCCTCCTCCTCCTCCATGGATTCCTCCATGTTGGTCAACCGTCCTCCTCCTCCAGCTCCATCCTCCTCCACCTTACTCCCCCTTCCACCCCCCTCCCCTACTTACCTCCTCCTCCTCTTCCTCCTCCTCCTCCATCCTCCCTCTCCTCCATCCTGCAGATCGTCCATCCTCCCCCGCTGTCCTCTGCATCCTCCTCCTCTACCTCCTCCGCGACTGCCCTGTTCCTCCTCCTCCTCCTCCTCCTCCTCCTCCTCCCCTCTTCCTCACCTATTCTCCTCCACCCTTTCCTTCGGCTCCTCCATCTGCATCATCCCTGCTCTCTTCTTCCCTCCCCCTCCTCCTCCGGCATCCCTCTCCTGCTCACCCATCTACCCCAGAATCTCCTCCTGTTCTCCTCCTCCACCACCCTCCTCCTCTTTTCTCCTCTATCCTCCTCCCTCCTCCTCTCTCTCCCTCCTCCTCATCCTACCCCTCCTCCACCTGCAATCTCCTCCTCCTCCTCCATCGTTCCCCATCCGCCCCTCCCTCATCTACTCACCTCCCTCTTCCTCTCCTCCTCCTCCTCTCCCTCCTCCACCTCGGGCCCAGTTGTCCAACCTCTGACCTCAGCCTCCTCCCACGGGCAGGGGCAATGCGAGCAGCACCCTCACCCCATGGACCGGGGACGGCTGTCTGAGCCCGGCTCTCCATCGGGGCTCGGGGCTCGGTGTCACCTCGCCTACAGCCAAGGGAGGCCCGTGGCACCACCCCTGGCGGCCACTGTCCCCAAAGTCACGCTCACCTGACTGACCAGTCGCGGGCGCGAGCTGCGCCTCCTCCACGAACTCGACACTCGCGTCGAGGTGGGCAGTGCGAGACGGCAGAGCCGCTCACAGAGGGCACGAGTGCCTCCAACTGCTAGGGACGAGAGCAGACAGGTTGCCGGGCAGCGGGCGGAACTTGGGGGCGCTGCCGTTCCACCCGACAATGGGTCCCCCGGGTCAGCGTGCGGGTCAGCGGAGCTGGGCCCGAGTTAGCCCTTAACCCCTGAAGGTCAAGGGCCCCAGGCGGAGGGTCCCGTCACCACGCAGGGACGGGTCAGGAGGGAGAGGAGTAACATGGTCGGCAAAGCACCCGGGCGCACATGACCACGGTCCCCTGGGGGATGAGCCCCGTCCCCAGAACCCTGGCCATCCTTCCCTCCTCCGCTCCCCCCTGCCTGTTGGCTGTACGTGGAGCCGACTGGCGTCCATGTTGCACACCTTCCGTCTGCAACTCAAACTCAGTACAGCACGTTCCCACACCAGCCTCATCCAGCTTCCCCGCGGTTTCCAGTCTGACGACCGACCCAGGCCTCACAGGGCTACGACCTCCACTGGGACCCCACCCTGGCCTCTCACTGCCTGCTCTGGGCCTGCCTGGGGCCTCTGCTCTTCCTCTCTCCTCCTGCTCCATCCTCCTTCACCCTGCCCCTGCATCCTCCTCCACCCTCCTCTGCCTGCCCTTTCTCATCTGCCCTCCTCCTCTCCCTCTCCCTCTCCTCCTCCAACACGCGCCCCCTGCTCCGCTCTCCTCCATCCTTCCCCACCCTCCTTCATGTCCTCCAGCCTTCCCGTCTGCTTCCTCCAGCTTCACATCCTCTTTCTCCTGGTTCTCCTTCGGCACCGTCTCACCCGCCACCTCCGTCCATCTCGTCCCCCTCCTGGGCCGCCCTCCCCATCCTCTCTCATCACTCCTTGATCCTCCTCCTCCCACGTTCGCCATCCTCCTTCTCTCCTCCTCCACGTCCATCCACCATTTCTCTCCTACCCCTTGATCTTCCTCCTCCATGCTGCCCAGTCATCCTCCTCCTCCTCGTTTCAAAGGGACTCCAACCTCTTTCATACTCCTCCTGTCCCTACTGCCCTGCTCCACCCTCTCCTCCTCCACCTCCTCCACTATCCACCTCATCCTCCTCCTTTTGGTCCTCCCCACGCTCTCTCATCACTCCTCAGTCCTCCTCCTCCTCCTTCCATCTCCCCCATCCTCCTTCTCCTCCTGCCCTTCCAGCTACGTCCTCCTTCCTCCTCCTGCGTCTTCCTTCTCCATCCTCTTCCATCCTCCTGGTGCTACTCAATCATCCCCATCCACCCACTGCATCCACCCCCTCCTCACTCATCACTCCTCTCTCCTCCTGCTCCTCCTCCTCGACTCCCCTCGTACATCCACCCCCTGCATCCACCCCCTCCTCACTCATCACTCCTCTCTCCTCCTGCTCCTCCTCCTCGACTCCCCTCGTACATCCACCCCCTAACCCTCCTCCTCCTCCTCCTCCATGGATTCCTCCATGTTGGTCAACCGTCCTCCTCCTCCAGCTCCATCCTCCTCCACCTTACTCCCCCTTCCACCCCCCTCCCCTACTTACCTCCTCCTCCTCTTCCTCCTCCTCCTCCATCCTCCCTCTCCTCCATCCTGCAGATCGTCCATCCTCCCCCGCTGTCCTCTGCATCCTCCTCCTCTACCTCCTCCGCGACTGCCCTGTTCCTCCTCCTCCTCCTCCTCCTCCTCCTCCTCCCCTCTTCCTCACCTATTCTCCTCCACCCTTTCCTTCGGCTCCTCCATCTGCATCATCCCTGCTCTCTTCTTCCCTCCCCCTCCTCCTCCGGCATCCCTCTCCTGCTCACCCATCTACCCCAGAATCTCCTCCTGTTCTCCTCCTCCACCACCCTCCTCCTCTTTTCTCCTCTATCCTCCTCCCTCCTCCTCTCTCTCCCTCCTCCTCATCCTACCCCTCCTCCACCTGCAATCTCCTCCTCCTCCTCCATCGTTCCCCATCCGCCCCTCCCTCATCTACTCACCTCCCTCTTCCTCTCCTCCTCCTCTCCCTCCTCCACCTCGGGCCCAGTTGTCCAACCTCTGACCTCAGCCTCCTCCCACGGGCAGGGGCAATGCGAGCAGCACCCTCGCCCCATGGACCGGGGACGGCTGTCTGAGCCCGGCTCTCCATCGGGGCTCGGGGCTCGGTGTCACCTCGCCTACAGCCAAGGGAGGCCCGTGGCACCACCCCTGGCGGCCACTGTCCCCAAAGTCACGCTCACCTGACTGACCAGTCGCGGGCGCGAGCTGCGCCTCCTCCACGAACTCGACACTCGCGTCGAGGTGGGCAGTGCGAGACGGCAGAGCCGCTCACAGAGGGCACGAGTGCCTCCAACTGCTAGGGACGAGAGCAGACAGGTTGCCGGGCAGCGGGCGGAACTTGGGGGCGCTGCCGTTCCACCCGACAATGGGGCCCCCGGGTCAGCGTGCGGGTCAGCGGAGCTGGGCCCGAGTTAGCCCTTAACCCCTGAAGGTCAAGGGCCCCAGGCGGAGGGTCCCGTCACCACGCAGGGACGGGTCAGGAGGGAGAGGAGTAACATGGTCGGCAAAGCACCCGGGCGCACATGACCACGGTCCCCTGGGGGATGAGCCCCGTCCCCAGAACCCTGGCCATCCTTCCCTCCTCCGCTCCCCCCTGCCTGTTGGCTGTACGTGGAGCCGACTGGCGTCCATGTTGCACACCTTCCGTCTGCAACTCAAACTCAGTACAGCACGTTCCCACACCAGCCTCATCCAGCTTCCCCGCGGTTTCCAGTCTGACGACCGACCCAGGCCTCACAGGGCTACGACCTCCACTGGGACCCCACCCTGGCCTCTCACTGCCTGCTCTGGGCCTGCCTGGGGCCTCTGCTCTTCCTCTCTCCTCCTGCTCCATCCTCCTTCACCCTGCCCCTGCATCCTCCTCCACCCTCCTCCGCCTGCCCTTTCTCATCTGCCCTCCTCCTCTCCCTCTCCCTCTCCTCCTCCAACACGCGCCCCCTGCTCCGCTCTCCTCCATCCTTCCCCACCCTCCTTCATGTCCTCCAGCCTTCCCGTCTGCTTCCTCCAGCTTCACATCCTCTTTCTCCTGGTTCTCCTTCGGCACCGTCTCACCCACCACCTCCGTCCATCTCGTCCCCCTCCTGGGCCGCCCTCCCCATCCTCTCTCATCACTCCTTGATCCTCCTCCTCCCACGTTCGCCATCCTCCTTCTCTCCTCCTCCACGTCCATCCACCATTTCTCTCCTACCCCTTGATCTTCCTCCTCCATGCTGCCCAGTCATCCTCCTCCTCCTCGTTTCAAAGGGACTCCAACCTCTTTCATACTCCTCCTGTCCCTACTGCCCTGCTCCACCCTCTCCTCCTCCACCTCCTCCACTATCCACCTCATCCTCCTCCTTTTGGTCCTCCCCACGCTCTCTCATCACTCCTCAGTCCTCCTCCTCCTCCTTCCATCTCCCCCATCCTCCTTCTCCTCCTGCCCTTCCAGCTACGTCCTCCTTCCTCCTCCTGCGTCTTCCTTCTCCATCCTCTTCCATCCTCCTGGTGCTACTCAATCATCCCCATCCACCCACTGCATCCACCCCCTCCTCACTCATCACTCCTCTCTCCTCCTGCTCCTCCTCCTCGACTCCCCTCGTACATCCACCCCCTAACCCTCCTCCTCCTCCTCCTCCATGGATTCCTCCATGTTGGTCAACCGTCCTCCTCCTCCAGCTCCATCCTCCTCCACCTTACTCCCCCTTCCACCCCCCTCCCCTACTTACCTCCTCCTCCTCTTCCTCCTCCTCCTCCATCCTCCCTCTCCTCCATCCTGCAGATCGTCCATCCTCCCCCGCTGTCCTCTGCATCCTCCTCCTCTACCTCCTCCGCGACTGCCCTGTTCCTCCTCCTCCTCCTCCTCCTCCTCCTCCTCCCCTCTTCCTCACCTATTCTCCTCCACCCTTTCCTTCGGCTCCTCCATCTGCATCATCCCTGCTCTCTTCTTCCCTCCCCCTCCTCCTCCGGCATCCCTCTCCTGCTCACCCATCTACCCCAGAATCTCCTCCTGTTCTCCTCCTCCACCACCCTCCTCCTCTTTTCTCCTCTATCCTCCTCCCTCCTCCTCTCTCTCCCTCCTCCTCATCCTACCCCTCCTCCACCTGCAATCTCCTCCTCCTCCTCCATCGTTCCCCATCCGCCCCTCCCTCATCTACTCACCTCCCTCTTCCTCTCCTCCTCCTCCTCTCCCTCCTCCACCTCGGGCCCAGTTGTCCAACCTCTGACCTCAGCCTCCTCCCACGGGCAGGGGCAATGCGAGCAGCACCCTCACCCCATGGACCGGGGACGGCTGTCTGAGCCCGGCTCTCCATCGGGGCTCGGGGCTCGGTGTCACCTCGCCTACAGCCAAGGGAGGCCCGTGGCACCACCCCTGGCGGCCACTGTCCCCAAAGTCACGCTCACCTGACTGACCAGTCGCGGGCGCGAGCTGCGCCTCCTCCACGAACTCGACACTCGCGTCGAGGTGGGCAGTGCGAGACGGCAGAGCCGCTCACAGAGGGCACGAGTGCCTCCAACTGCTAGGGACGAGAGCAGACAGGTTGCCGGGCAGCGGGCGGAACTTGGGGGCGCTGCCGTTCCACCCGACAATGGGGCCCCCGGGTCAGCGTGCGGGTCAGCGGAGCTGGGCCCGAGTTAGCCCTTAACCCCTGAAGGTCAAGGGCCCCAGGCGGAGGGTCCCGTCACCACGCAGGGACGGGTCAGGAGGGAGAGGAGTAACATGGTGGGCAAAGCACCCGGGCGCACATGACCACGGTCCCCTGGGGGATGAGCCCCGTCCCCAGAACCCTGGCCATCCTTCCCTCCTCCGCTCCCCCCTGCCTGTTGGCTGTACGTGGAGCCGACTGGCGTCCATGTTGCACACCTTCCGTCTGCAACTCAAACTCAGTACAGCACGTTCCCACACCAGCCTCATCCAGCTTCCCCGCGGTTTCCAGTCTGACGACCGACCCAGGCCTCACAGGGCTACGACCTCCACTGGGACCCCACCCTGGCCTCTCACTGCCTGCTCTGGGCCTGCCTGGGGCCTCTGCTCTTCCTCTCTCCTCCTGCTCCATCCTCCTTCACCCTGCCCCTGCATCCTCCTCCACCCTCCTCCGCCTGCCCTTTCTCATCTGCCCTCCTCCTCTCCCTCTCCCTCTCCTCCTCCAACACGCGCCCCCTGCTCCGCTCTCCTCCATCCTTCCCCACCCTCCTTCATGTCCTCCAGCCTTCCCGTCTGCTTCCTCCAGCTTCACATCCTCTTTCTCCTGGTTCTCCTTCGGCACCGTCTCACCCGCCACCTCCGTCCATCTCGTCCCCCTCCTGGGCCGCCCTCCCCATCCTCTCTCATCACTCCTTGATCCTCCTCCTCCCACGTTCGCCATCCTCCTTCTCTCCTCCTCCACGTCCATCCACCATTTCTCTCCTACCCCTTGATCTTCCTCCTCCATGCTGCCCAGTCATCCTCCTCCTCCTCGTTTCAAAGGGACTCCAACCTCTTTCATACTCCTCCTGTCCCTACTGCCCTGCTCCACCCTCTCCTCCTCCACCTCCTCCACTATCCACCTCATCCTCCTCCTTTTGGTCCTCCCCACGCTCTCTCATCACTCCTCAGTCCTCCTCCTCCTCCTTCCATCTCCCCCATCCTCCTTCTCCTCCTGCCCTTCCAGCTACGTCCTCCTTCCTCCTCCTGCGTCTTCCTTCTCCATCCTCTTCCATCCTCCTGGTGCTACTCAATCATCCCCATCCACCCACTGCATCCACCCCCTCCTCACTCATCACTCCTCTCTCCTCCTGCTCCTCCTCCTCGACTCCCCTCGTACATCCACCCCCTGCATCCACCCCCTCCTCACTCATCACTCCTCTCTCCTCCTGCTCCTCCTCCTCGACTCCCCTCGTACATCCACCCCCTAACCCTCCTCCTCCTCCTCCTCCATGGATTCCTCCATGTTGGTCAACCGTCCTCCTCCTCCAGCTCCATCCTCCTCCACCTTACTCCCCCTTCCACCCCCCTCCCCTACTTACCTCCTCCTCCTCTTCCTCCTCCTCCTCCATCCTCCCTCTCCTCCATCCTGCAGATCGTCCATCCTCCCCCGCTGTCCTCTGCATCCTCCTCCTCTACCTCCTCCGCGACTGCCCTGTTCCTCCTCCTCCTCCTCCTCCTCCTCCTCCTCCCCTCTTCCTCACCTATTCTCCTCCACCCTTTCCTTCGGCTCCTCCATCTGCATCATCCCTGCTCTCTTCTTCCCTCCCCCTCCTCCTCCGGCATCCCTCTCCTGCTCACCCATCTACCCCAGAATCTCCTCCTGTTCTCCTCCTCCACCACCCTCCTCCTCTTTTCTCCTCTATCCTCCTCCCTCCTCCTCTCTCTCCCTCCTCCTCATCCTACCCCTCCTCCACCTGCAATCTCCTCCTCCTCCTCCATCGTTCCCCATCCGCCCCTCCCTCATCTACTCACCTCCCTCTTCCTCTCCTCCTCCTCCTCTCCCTCCTCCACCTCGGGCCCAGTTGTCCAACCTCTGACCTCAGCCTCCTCCCACGGGCAGGGGCAATGCGAGCAGCACCCTCGCCCCATGGACCGGGGACGGCTGTCTGAGCCCGGCTCTCCATCGGGGCTCGGGGCTCGGTGTCACCTCGCCTACAGCCAAGGGAGGCCCGTGGCACCACCCCTGGCGGCCACTGTCCCCAAAGTCACGCTCACCTGACTGACCAGTCGCGGGCGCGAGCTGCGCCTCCTCCACGAACTCGACACTCGCGTCGAGGTGGGCAGTGCGAGACGGCAGAGCCGCTCACAGAGGGCACGAGTGCCTCCAACTGCTAGGGACGAGAGCAGACAGGTTGCCGGGCAGCGGGCGGAACTTGGGGGCGCTGCCGTTCCACCCGACAATGGGGCCCCCGGGTCAGCGTGCGGGTCAGCGGAGCTGGGCCCGAGTTAGCCCTTAACCCCTGAAGGTCAAGGGCCCCAGGCGGAGGGTCCCGTCACCACGCAGGGACGGGTCAGGAGGGAGAGGAGTAACATGGTCGGCAAAGCACCCGGGCGCACATGACCACGGTCCCCTGGGGGATGAGCCCCGTCCCCAGAACCCTGGCCATCCTTCCCTCCTCCGCTCCCCCCTGCCTGTTGGCTGTACGTGGAGCCGACTGGCGTCCATGTTGCACACCTTCCGTCTGCAACTCAAACTCAGTACAGCACGTTCCCACACCAGCCTCATCCAGCTTCCCCGCGGTTTCCAGTCTGACGACCGACCCAGGCCTCACAGGGCTACGACCTCCACTGGGACCCCACCCTGGCCTCTCACTGCCTGCTCTGGGCCTGCCTGGGGCCTCTGGTCTTCCTCTCTCCTCCTGCTCCATCCTCCTTCACCCTGCCCCTGCATCCTCCTCCACCCTCCTCCGCCTGCCCTTTCTCATCTGCCCTCCTCCTCTCCCTCTCCCTCTCCTCCTCCAACACGCGCCCCCTGCTCCGCTCTCCTCCATCCTTCCCCACCCTCCTTCATGTCCTCCAGCCTTCCCGTCTGCTTCCTCCAGCTTCACATCCTCTTTCTCCTGGTTCTCCTTCGGCACCGTCTCACCCGCCACCTCCGTCCATCTCGTCCCCCTCCTGGGCCGCCCTCCCCATCCTCTCTCATCACTCCTTGATCCTCCTCCTCCCACGTTCGCCATCCTCCTTCTCTCCTCCTCCACGTCCATCCACCATTTCTCTCCTACCCCTTGATCTTCCTCCTCCATGCTGCCCAGTCATCCTCCTCCTCCTCGTTTCAAAGGGACTCCAACCTCTTTCATACTCCTCCTGTCCCTACTGCCCTGCTCCACCCTCTCCTCCTCCACCTCCTCCACTATCCACCTCATCCTCCTCCTTTTGGTCCTCCCCACGCTCTCTCATCACTCCTCAGTCCTCCTCCTCCTCCTTCCATCTCCCCCATCCTCCTTCTCCTCCTGCCCTTCCAGCTACGTCCTCCTTCCTCCTCCTGCGTCTTCCTTCTCCATCCTCTTCCATCCTCCTGGTGCTACTCAATCATCCCCATCCACCCACTGCATCCACCCCCTCCTCACTCATCACTCCTCTCTCCTCCTGCTCCTCCTCCTCGACTCCCCTCGTACATCCACCCCCTAACCCTCCTCCTCCTCCTCCTCCATGGATTCCTCCATGTTGGTCAACCGTCCTCCTCCTCCAGCTCCATCCTCCTCCACCTTACTCCCCCTTCCACCCCCCTCCCCTACTTACCTCCTCCTCCTCTTCCTCCTCCTCCTCCATCCTCCCTCTCCTCCATCCTGCAGATCGTCCATCCTCCCCCGCTGTCCTCTGCATCCTCCTCCTCTACCTCCTCCGCGACTGCCCTGTTCCTCCTCCTCCTCCTCCTCCTCCTCCTCCTCCCCTCTTCCTCACCTATTCTCCTCCACCCTTTCCTTCGGCTCCTCCATCTGCATCATCCCTGCTCTCTTCTTCCCTCCCCCTCCTCCTCCGGCATCCCTCTCCTGCTCACCCATCTACCCCAGAATCTCCTCCTGTTCTCCTCCTCCACCACCCTCCTCCTCTTTTCTCCTCTATCCTCCTCCCTCCTCCTCTCTCTCCCTCCTCCTCATCCTACCCCTCCTCCACCTGCAATCTCCTCCTCCTCCTCCATCGTTCCCCATCCGCCCCTCCCTCATCTACTCACCTCCCTCTTCCTCTCCTCCTCCTCCTCTCCCTCCTCCACCTCGGGCCCAGTTGTCCAACCTCTGACCTCAGCCTCCTCCCACGGGCAGGGGCAATGCGAGCAGCACCCTCGCCCCATGGACCGGGGACGGCTGTCTGAGCCCGGCTCTCCATCGGGGCTCGGGGCTCGGTGTCACCTCGCCTACAGCCAAGGGAGGCCCGTGGCACCACCCCTGGCGGCCACTGTCCCCAAAGTCACGCTCACCTGACTGACCAGTCGCGGGCGCGAGCTGCGCCTCCTCCACGAACTCGACACTCGCGTCGAGGTGGGCAGTGCGAGACGGCAGAGCCGCTCACAGAGGGCACGAGTGCCTCCAACTGCTAGGGACGAGAGCAGACAGGTTGCCGGGCAGCGGGCGGAACTTGGGGGCGCTGCCGTTCCACCCGACAATGGGGCCCCCGGGTCAGCGTGCGGGTCAGCGGAGCTGGGCCCGAGTTAGCCCTTAACCCCTGAAGGTCAAGGGCCCCAGGCGGAGGGTCCCGTCACCACGCAGGGACGGGTCAGGAGGGAGAGGAGTAACATGGTCGGCAAAGCACCCGGGCGCACATGACCACGGTCCCCTGGGGGATGAGCCCCGTCCCCAGAACCCTGGCCATCCTTCCCTCCTCCGCTCCCCCCTGCCTGTTGGCTGTACGTGGAGCCGACTGGCGTCCATGTTGCACACCTTCCGTCTGCAACTCAAACTCAGTACAGCACGTTCCCACACCAGCCTCATCCAGCTTCCCCGCGGTTTCCAGTCTGACGACCGACCCAGGCCTCACAGGGCTACGACCTCCACTGGGACCCCACCCTGGCCTCTCACTGCCTGCTCTGGGCCTGCCTGGGGCCTCTGCTCTTCCTCTCTCCTCCTGCTCCATCCTCCTTCACCCTGCCCCTGCATCCTCCTCCACCCTCCTCCGCCTGCCCTTTCTCATCTGCCCTCCTCCTCTCCCTCTCCCTCTCCTCCTCCAACACGCGCCCCCTGCTCCGCTCTCCTCCATCCTTCCCCACCCTCCTTCATGTCCTCCAGCCTTCCCGTCTGCTTCCTCCAGCTTCACATCCTCTTTCTCCTGGTTCTCCTTCGGCACCGTCTCACCCGCCACCTCCGTCCATCTCGTCCCCCTCCTGGGCCGCCCTCCCCATCCTCTCTCATCACTCCTTGATCCTCCTCCTCCCACGTTCGCCATCCTCCTTCTCTCCTCCTCCACGTCCATCCACCATTTCTCTCCTACCCCTTGATCTTCCTCCTCCATGCTGCCCAGTCATCCTCCTCCTCCTCGTTTCAAAGGGACTCCAACCTCTTTCATACTCCTCCTGTCCCTACTGCCCTGCTCCACCCTCTCCTCCTCCACCTCCTCCACTATCCACCTCATCCTCCTCCTTTTGGTCCTCCCCACGCTCTCTCATCACTCCTCAGTCCTCCTCCTCCTCCTTCCATCTCCCCCATCCTCCTTCTCCTCCTGCCCTTCCAGCTACGTCCTCCTTCCTCCTCCTGCGTCTTCCTTCTCCATCCTCTTCCATCCTCCTGGTGCTACTCAATCATCCCCATCCACCCACTGCATCCACCCCCTCCTCACTCATCACTCCTCTCTCCTCCTGCTCCTCCTCCTCGACTCCCCTCGTACATCCACCCCCTAACCCTCCTCCTCCTCCTCCTCCATGGATTCCTCCATGTTGGTCAACCGTCCTCCTCCTCCAGCTCCATCCTCCTCCACCTTACTCCCCCTTCCACCCCCCTCCCCTACTTACCTCCTCCTCCTCTTCCTCCTCCTCCTCCATCCTCCCTCTCCTCCATCCTGCAGATCGTCCATCCTCCCCCGCTGTCCTCTGCATCCTCCTCCTCTACCTCCTCCGCGACTGCCCTGTTCCTCCTCCTCCTCCTCCTCCTCCTCCTCCTCCCCTCTTCCTCACCTATTCTCCTCCACCCTTTCCTTCGGCTCCTCCATCTGCATCATCCCTGCTCTCTTCTTCCCTCCCCCTCCTCCTCCGGCATCCCTCTCCTGCTCACCCATCTACCCCAGAATCTCCTCCTGTTCTCCTCCTCCACCACCCTCCTCCTCTTTTCTCCTCTATCCTCCTCCCTCCTCCTCTCTCTCCCTCCTCCTCATCCTACCCCTCCTCCACCTGCAATCTCCTCCTCCTCCTCCATCGTTCCCCATCCGCCCCTCCCTCATCTACTCACCTCCCTCTTCCTCTCCTCCTCCTCCTCTCCC
This sequence comes from Equus przewalskii, assembly GCF_037783145.1. Lineage (NCBI taxonomy): Eukaryota > Metazoa > Chordata > Mammalia > Perissodactyla > Equidae > Equus > Equus przewalskii. The sequence goes on from NC_091841.1 coordinate 31,384,466, forward strand.
TCCTCCACCTCGGGCCCAGTTGTCCAACCTCTGACCTCAGCCTCCTCCCACGGGCAGGGGCAATGCGAGCAGCACCCTCGCCCCATGGACCGGGGACGGCTGTCTGAGCCCGGCTCTCCATCGGGGCTCGGGGCTCGGTGTCACCTCGCCTACAGCCAAGGGAGGCCCGTGGCACCACCCCTGGCGGCCACTGTCCCCAAAGTCACGCTCACCTGACTGACCAGTCGCGGGCGCGAGCTGCGCCTCCTCCACGAACTCGACACTCGCGTCGAGGTGGGCAGTGCGAGACGGCAGAGCCGCTCACAGAGGGCACGAGTGCCTCCAACTGCTAGGGACGAGAGCAGACAGGTTGCCGGGCAGCGGGCGGAACTTGGGGGCGCTGCCGTTCCACCCGACAATGGGGCCCCCGGGTCAGCGTGCGGGTCAGCGGAGCTGGGCCCGAGTTAGCCCTTAACCCCTGAAGGTCAAGGGCCCCAGGCGGAGGGTCCCGTCACCACGCAGGGACGGGTCAGGAGGGAGAGGAGTAACATGGTCGGCAAAGCACCCGGGCGCACATGACCACGGTCCCCTGGGGGATGAGCCCCGTCCCCAGAACCCTGGCCATCCTTCCCTCCTCCGCTCCCCCCTGCCTGTTGGCTGTACGTGGAGCCGACTGGCGTCCATGTTGCACACCTTCCGTCTGCAACTCAAACTCAGTACAGCACGTTCCCACACCAGCCTCATCCAGCTTCCCCGCGGTTTCCAGTCTGACGACCGACCCAGGCCTCACAGGGCTACGACCTCCACTGGGACCCCACCCTGGCCTCTCACTGCCTGCTCTGGGCCTGCCTGGGGCCTCTGCTCTTCCTCTCTCCTCCTGCTCCATCCTCCTTCACCCTGCCCCTGCATCCTCCTCCACCCTCCTCCGCCTGCCCTTTCTCATCTGCCCTCCTCCTCTCCCTCTCCCTCTCCTCCTCCAACACGCGCCCCCTGCTCCGCTCTCCTCCATCCTTCCCCACCCTCCTTCATGTCCTCCAGCCTTCCCGTCTGCTTCCTCCAGCTTCACATCCTCTTTCTCCTGGTTCTCCTTCGGCACCGTCTCACCCGCCACCTCCGTCCATCTCGTCCCCCTCCTGGGCCGCCCTCCCCATCCTCTCTCATCACTCCTTGATCCTCCTCCTCCCACGTTCGCCATCCTCCTTCTCTCCTCCTCCACGTCCATCCACCATTTCTCTCCTACCCCTTGATCTTCCTCCTCCATGCTGCCCAGTCATCCTCCTCCTCCTCGTTTCAAAGGGACTCCAACCTCTTTCATACTCCTCCTGTCCCTACTGCCCTGCTCCACCCTCTCCTCCTCCACCTCCTCCACTATCCACCTCATCCTCCTCCTTTTGGTCCTCCCCACGCTCTCTCATCACTCCTCAGTCCTCCTCCTCCTCCTTCCATCTCCCCCATCCTCCTTCTCCTCCTGCCCTTCCAGCTACGTCCTCCTTCCTCCTCCTGCGTCTTCCTTCTCCATCCTCTTCCATCCTCCTGGTGCTACTCAATCATCCCCATCCACCCACTGCATCCACCCCCTCCTCACTCATCACTCCTCTCTCCTCCTGCTCCTCCTCCTCGACTCCCCTCGTACATCCACCCCCTAACCCTCCTCCTCCTCCTCCTCCATGGATTCCTCCATGTTGGTCAACCGTCCTCCTCCTCCAGCTCCATCCTCCTCCACCTTACTCCCCCTTCCACCCCCCTCCCCTACTTACCTCCTCCTCCTCTTCCTCCTCCTCCTCCATCCTCCCTCTCCTCCATCCTGCAGATCGTCCATCCTCCCCCGCTGTCCTCTGCATCCTCCTCCTCTACCTCCTCCGCGACTGCCCTGTTCCTCCTCCTCCTCCTCCTCCTCCTCCTCCTCCCCTCTTCCTCACCTATTCTCCTCCACCCTTTCCTTCGGCTCCTCCATCTGCATCATCCCTGCTCTCTTCTTCCCTCCCCCTCCTCCTCCGGCATCCCTCTCCTGCTCACCCATCTACCCCAGAATCTCCTCCTGTTCTCCTCCTCCACCACCCTCCTCCTCTTTTCTCCTCTATCCTCCTCCCTCCTCCTCTCTCTCCCTCCTCCTCATCCTACCCCTCCTCCACCTGCAATCTCCTCCTCCTCCTCCATCGTTCCCCATCCGCCCCTCCCTCATCTACTCACCTCCCTCTTCCTCTCCTCCTCCTCCTCTCCCTCCTCCACCTCGGGCCCAGTTGTCCAACCTCTGACCTCAGCCTCCTCCCACGGGCAGGGGCAATGCGAGCAGCACCCTCGCCCCATGGACCGGGGACGGCTGTCTGAGCCCGGCTCTCCATCGGGGCTCGGGGCTCGGTGTCACCTCGCCTACAGCCAAGGGAGGCCCGTGGCACCACCCCTGGCGGCCACTGTCCCCAAAGTCACGCTCACCTGACTGACCAGTCGCGGGCGCGAGCTGCGCCTCCTCCACGAACTCGACACTCGCGTCGAGGTGGGCAGTGCGAGACGGCAGAGCCGCTCACAGAGGGCACGAGTGCCTCCAACTGCTAGGGACGAGAGCAGACAGGTTGCCGGGCAGCGGGCGGAACTTGGGGGCGCTGCCGTTCCACCCGACAATGGGGCCCCCGGGTCAGCGTGCGGGTCAGCGGAGCTGGGCCCGAGTTAGCCCTTAACCCCTGAAGGTCAAGGGCCCCAGGCGGAGGGTCCCGTCACCACGCAGGGACGGGTCAGGAGGGAGAGGAGTAACATGGTCGGCAAAGCACCCGGGCGCACATGACCACGGTCCCCTGGGGGATGAGCCCCGTCCCCAGAACCCTGGCCATCCTTCCCTCCTCCGCTCCCCCCTGCCTGTTGGCTGTACGTGGAGCCGACTGGCGTCCATGTTGCACACCTTCCGTCTGCAACTCAAACTCAGTACAGCACGTTCCCACACCAGCCTCATCCAGCTTCCCCGCGGTTTCCAGTCTGACGACCGACCCAGGCCTCACAGGGCTACGACCTCCACTGGGACCCCACCCTGGCCTCTCACTGCCTGCTCTGGGCCTGCCTGGGGCCTCTGCTCTTCCTCTCTCCTCCTGCTCCATCCTCCTTCACCCTGCCCCTGCATCCTCCTCCACCCTCCTCCGCCTGCCCTTTCTCATCTGCCCTCCTCCTCTCCCTCTCCCTCTCCTCCTCCAACACGCGCCCCCTGCTCCGCTCTCCTCCATCCTTCCCCACCCTCCTTCATGTCCTCCAGCCTTCCCGTCTGCTTCCTCCAGCTTCACATCCTCTTTCTCCTGGTTCTCCTTCGGCACCGTCTCACCCGCCACCTCCGTCCATCTCGTCCCCCTCCTGGGCCGCCCTCCCCATCCTCTCTCATCACTCCTTGATCCTCCTCCTCCCACGTTCGCCATCCTCCTTCTCTCCTCCTCCACGTCCATCCACCATTTCTCTCCTACCCCTTGATCTTCCTCCTCCATGCTGCCCAGTCATCCTCCTCCTCCTCGTTTCAAAGGGACTCCAACCTCTTTCATACTCCTCCTGTCCCTACTGCCCTGCTCCACCCTCTCCTCCTCCACCTCCTCCACTATCCACCTCATCCTCCTCCTTTTGGTCCTCCCCACGCTCTCTCATCACTCCTCAGTCCTCCTCCTCCTCCTTCCATCTCCCCCATCCTCCTTCTCCTCCTGCCCTTCCAGCTACGTCCTCCTTCCTCCTCCTGCGTCTTCCTTCTCCATCCTCTTCCATCCTCCTGGTGCTACTCAATCATCCCCATCCACCCACTGCATCCACCCCCTCCTCACTCATCACTCCTCTCTCCTCCTGCTCCTCCTCCTCGACTCCCCTCGTACATCCACCCCCTAACCCTCCTCCTCCTCCTCCTCCATGGATTCCTCCATGTTGGTCAACCGTCCTCCTCCTCCAGCTCCATCCTCCTCCACCTTACTCCCCCTTCCACCCCCCTCCCCTACTTACCTCCTCCTCCTCTTCCTCCTCCTCCTCCATCCTCCCTCTCCTCCATCCTGCAGATCGTCCATCCTCCCCCGCTGTCCTCTGCATCCTCCTCCTCTACCTCCTCCGCGACTGCCCTGTTCCTCCTCCTCCTCCTCCTCCTCCTCCTCCTCCCCTCTTCCTCACCTATTCTCCTCCACCCTTTCCTTCGGCTCCTCCATCTGCATCATCCCTGCTCTCTTCTTCCCTCCCCCTCCTCCTCCGGCATCCCTCTCCTGCTCACCCATCTACCCCAGAATCTCCTCCTGTTCTCCTCCTCCACCACCCTCCTCCTCTTTTCTCCTCTATCCTCCTCCCTCCTCCTCTCTCTCCCTCCTCCTCATCCTACCCCTCCTCCACCTGCAATCTCCTCCTCCTCCTCCATCGTTCCCCATCCGCCCCTCGCTCATCTACTCACCTCCCTCTTCCTCTCCTCCTCCTCCTCTCCCTCCTCCACCTCGGGCCCAGTTGTCCAACCTCTGACCTCAGCCTCCTCCCACGGGCAGGGGCAATGCGAGCAGCACCCTCACCCCATGGACCGGGGACGGCTGTCTGAGCCCGGCTCTCCATCGGGGCTCGGGGCTCGGTGTCACCTCGCCTACAGCCAAGGGAGGCCCGTGGCACCACCCCTGGCGGCCACTGTCCCCAAAGTCACGCTCACCTGACTGACCAGTCGCGGGCGCGAGCTGCGCCTCCTCCACGAACTCGACACTCGCGTCGAGGTGGGCAGTGCGAGACGGCAGAGCCGCTCACAGAGGGCACGAGTGCCTCCAACTGCTAGGGACGAGAGCAGACAGGTTGCCGGGCAGCGGGCGGAACTTGGGGGCGCTGCCGTTCCACCCGACAATGGGGCCCCCGGGTCAGCGTGCGGGTCAGCGGAGCTGGGCCCGAGTTAGCCCTTAACCCCTGAAGGTCAAGGGCCCCAGGCGGAGGGTCCCGTCACCACGCAGGGACGGGTCAGGAGGGAGAGGAGTAACATGGTCGGCAAAGCACCCGGGCGCACATGACCACGGTCCCCTGGGGGATGAGCCCCGTCCCCAGAACCCTGGCCATCCTTCCCTCCTCCGCTCCCCCCTGCCTGTTGGCTGTACGTGGAGCCGACTGGCGTCCATGTTGCACACCTTCCGTCTGCAACTCAAACTCAGTACAGCACGTTCCCACACCAGCCTCATCCAGCTTCCCCGCGGTTTCCAGTCTGACGACCGACCCAGGCCTCACAGGGCTACGACCTCCACTGGGACCCCACCCTGGCCTCTCACTGCCTGCTCTGGGCCTGCCTGGGGCCTCTGCTCTTCCTCTCTCCTCCTGCTCCATCCTCCTTCACCCTGCCCCTGCATCCTCCTCCACCCTCCTCCGCCTGCCCTTTCTCATCTGCCCTCCTCCTCTCCCTCTCCCTCTCCTCCTCCAACACGCGCCCCCTGCTCCGCTCTCCTCCATCCTTCCCCACCCTCCTTCATGTCCTCCAGCCTTCCCGTCTGCTTCCTCCAGCTTCACATCCTCTTTCTCCTGGTTCTCCTTCGGCACCGTCTCACCCGCCACCTCCGTCCATCTCGTCCCCCTCCTGGGCCGCCCTCCCCATCCTCTCTCATCACTCCTTGATCCTCCTCCTCCCACGTTCGCCATCCTCCTTCTCTCCTCCTCCACGTCCATCCACCATTTCTCTCCTACCCCTTGATCTTCCTCCTCCATGCTGCCCAGTCATCCTCCTCCTCCTCGTTTCAAAGGGACTCCAACCTCTTTCATACTCCTCCTGTCCCTACTGCCCTGCTCCACCCTCTCCTCCTCCACCTCCTCCACTATCCACCTCATCCTCCTCCTTTTGGTCCTCCCCACGCTCTCTCATCACTCCTCAGTCCTCCTCCTCCTCCTTCCATCTCCCCCATCCTCCTTCTCCTCCTGCCCTTCCAGCTACGTCCTCCTTCCTCCTCCTGCGTCTTCCTTCTCCATCCTCTTCCATCCTCCTGGTGCTACTCAATCATCCCCATCCACCCACTGCATCCACCCCCTCCTCACTCATCACTCCTCTCTCCTCCTGCTCCTCCTCCTCGACTCCCCTCGTACATCCACCCCCTAACCCTCCTCCTCCTCCTCCTCCATGGATTCCTCCATGTTGGTCAACCGTCCTCCTCCTCCAGCTCCATCCTCCTCCACCTTACTCCCCCTTCCACCCCCCTCCCCTACTTACCTCCTCCTCCTCTTCCTCCTCCTCCTCCATCCTCCCTCTCCTCCATCCTGCAGATCGTCCATCCTCCCCCGCTGTCCTCTGCATCCTCCTCCTCTACCTCCTCCGCGACTGCCCTGTTCCTCCTCCTCCTCCTCCTCCTCCTCCTCCTCCCCTCTTCCTCACCTATTCTCCTCCACCCTTTCCTTCGGCTCCTCCATCTGCATCATCCCTGCTCTCTTCTTCCCTCCCCCTCCTCCTCCGGCATCCCTCTCCTGCTCACCCATCTACCCCAGAATCTCCTCCTGTTCTCCTCCTCCACCACCCTCCTCCTCTTTTCTCCTCTATCCTCCTCCCTCCTCCTCTCTCTCCCTCCTCCTCATCCTACCCCTCCTCCACCTGCAATCTCCTCCTCCTCCTCCATCGTTCCCCATCCGCCCCTCCCTCATCTACTCACCTCCCTCTTCCTCTCCTCCTCCTCCTCTCCCTCCTCCACCTCGGGCCCAGTTGTCCAACCTCTGACCTCAGCCTCCTCCCACGGGCAGGGGCAATGCGAGCAGCACCCTCACCCCATGGACCGGGGACGGCTGTCTGAGCCCGGCTCTCCATCGGGGCTCGGGGCTCGGTGTCACCTCGCCTACAGCCAAGGGAGGCCCGTGGCACCACCCCTGGCGGCCACTGTCCCCAAAGTCACGCTCACCTGACTGACCAGTCGCGGGCGCGAGCTGCGCCTCCTCCACGAACTCGACACTCGCGTCGAGGTGGGCAGTGCGAGACGGCAGAGCCGCTCACAGAGGGCACGAGTGCCTCCAACTGCTAGGGACGAGAGCAGACAGGTTGCCGGGCAGCGGGCGGAACTTGGGGGCGCTGCCGTTCCACCCGACAATGGGGCCCCCGGGTCAGCGTGCGGGTCAGCGGAGCTGGGCCCGAGTTAGCCCTTAACCCCTGAAGGTCAAGGGCCCCAGGCGGAGGGTCCCGTCACCACGCAGGGACGGGTCAGGAGGGAGAGGAGTAACATGGTCGGCAAAGCACCCGGGCGCACATGACCACGGTCCCCTGGGGGATGAGCCCCGTCCCCAGAACCCTGGCCATCCTTCCCTCCTCCGCTCCCCCCTGCCTGTTGGCTGTACGTGGAGCCGACTGGCGTCCATGTTGCACACCTTCCGTCTGCAACTCAAACTCAGTACAGCACGTTCCCACACCAGCCTCATCCAGCTTCCCCGCGGTTTCCAGTCTGACGACCGACCCAGGCCTCACAGGGCTACGACCTCCACTGGGACCCCACCCTGGCCTCTCACTGCCTGCTCTGGGCCTGCCTGGGGCCTCTGCTCTTCCTCTCTCCTCCTGCTCCATCCTCCTTCACCCTGCCCCTGCATCCTCCTCCACCCTCCTCCGCCTGCCCTTTCTCATCTGCCCTCCTCCTCTCCCTCTCCCTCTCCTCCTCCAACACGCGCCCCCTGCTCCGCTCTCCTCCATCCTTCCCCACCCTCCTTCATGTCCTCCAGCCTTCCCGTCTGCTTCCTCCAGCTTCACATCCTCTTTCTCCTGGTTCTCCTTCGGCACCGTCTCACCCGCCACCTCCGTCCATCTCGTCCCCCTCCTGGGCCGCCCTCCCCATCCTCTCTCATCACTCCTTGATCCTCCTCCTCCCACGTTCGCCATCCTCCTTCTCTCCTCCTCCACGTCCATCCACCATTTCTCTCCTACCCCTTGATCTTCCTCCTCCATGCTGCCCAGTCATCCTCCTCCTCCTCGTTTCAAAGGGACTCCAACCTCTTTCATACTCCTCCTGTCCCTACTGCCCTGCTCCACCCTCTCCTCCTCCACCTCCTCCACTATCCACCTCATCCTCCTCCTTTTGGTCCTCCCCACGCTCTCTCATCACTCCTCAGTCCTCCTCCTCCTCCTTCCATCTCCCCCATCCTCCTTCTCCTCCTGCCCTTCCAGCTACGTCCTCCTTCCTCCTCCTGCGTCTTCCTTCTCCATCCTCTTCCATCCTCCTGGTGCTACTCAATCATCCCCATCCACCCACTGCATCCACCCCCTCCTCACTCATCACTCCTCTCTCCTCCTGCTCCTCCTCCTCGACTCCCCTCGTACATCCACCCCCTAACCCTCCTCCTCCTCCTCCTCCATGGATTCCTCCATGTTGGTCAACCGTCCTCCTCCTCCAGCTCCATCCTCCTCCACCTTACTCCCCCTTCCACCCCCCTCCCCTACTTACCTCCTCCTCCTCTTCCTCCTCCTCCTCCATCCTCCCTCTCCTCCATCCTGCAGATCGTCCATCCTCCCCCGCTGTCCTCTGCATCCTCCTCCTCTACCTCCTCCGCGACTGCCCTGTTCCTCCTCCTCCTCCTCCTCCTCCTCCTCCTCCCCTCTTCCTCACCTATTCTCCTCCACCCTTTCCTTCGGCTCCTCCATCTGCATCATCCCTGCTCTCTTCTTCCCTCCCCCTCCTCCTCCGGCATCCCTCTCCTGCTCACCCATCTACCCCAGAATCTCCTCCTGTTCTCCTCCTCCACCACCCTCCTCCTCTTTTCTCCTCTATCCTCCTCCCTCCTCCTCTCTCTCCCTCCTCCTCATCCTACCCCTCCTCCACCTGCAATCTCCTCCTCCTCCTCCATCGTTCCCCATCCGCCCCTCCCTCATCTACTCACCTCCCTCTTCCTCTCCTCCTCCTCCTCTCCCTCCTCCACCTCGGGCCCAGTTGTCCAACCTCTGACCTCAGCCTCCTCCCACGGGCAGGGGCAATGCGAGCAGCACCCTCACCCCATGGACCGGGGACGGCTGTCTGAGCCCGGCTCTCCATCGGGGCTCGGGGCTCGGTGTCACCTCGCCTACAGCCAAGGGAGGCCCGTGGCACCACCCCTGGCGGCCACTGTCCCCAAAGTCACGCTCACCTGACTGACCAGTCGCGGGCGCGAGCTGCGCCTCCTCCACGAACTCGACACTCGCGTCGAGGTGGGCAGTGCGAGACGGCAGAGCCGCTCACAGAGGGCACGAGTGCCTCCAACTGCTAGGGACGAGAGCAGACAGGTTGCCGGGCAGCGGGCGGAACTTGGGGGCGCTGCCGTTCCACCCGACAATGGGGCCCCCGGGTCAGCGTGCGGGTCAGCGGAGCTGGGCCCGAGTTAGCCCTTAACCCCTGAAGGTCAAGGGCCCCAGGCGGAGGGTCCCGTCACCACGCAGGGACGGGTCAGGAGGGAGAGGAGTAACATGGTCGGCAAAGCACCCGGGCGCACATGACCACGGTCCCCTGGGGGATGAGCCCCGTCCCCAGAACCCTGGCCATCCTTCCCTCCTCCGCTCCCCCCTGCCTGTTGGCTGTACGTGGAGCCGACTGGCGTCCATGTTGCACACCTTCCGTCTGCAACTCAAACTCAGTACAGCACGTTCCCACACCAGCCTCATCCAGCTTCCCCGCGGTTTCCAGTCTGACGACCGACCCAGGCCTCACAGGGCTACGACCTCCACTGGGACCCCACCCTGGCCTCTCACTGCCTGCTCTGGGCCTGCCTGGGGCCTCTGCTCTTCCTCTCTCCTCCTGCTCCATCCTCCTTCACCCTGCCCCTGCATCCTCCTCCACCCTCCTCCGCCTGCCCTTTCTCATCTGCCCTCCTCCTCTCCCTCTCCCTCTCCTCCTCCAACACGCGCCCCCTGCTCCGCTCTCCTCCATCCTTCCCCACCCTCCTTCATGTCCTCCAGCCTTCCCGTCTGCTTCCTCCAGCTTCACATCCTCTTTCTCCTGGTTCTCCTTCGGCACCGTCTCACCCGCCACCTCCGTCCATCTCGTCCCCCTCCTGGGCCGCCCTCCCCATCCTCTCTCATCACTCCTTGATCCTCCTCCTCCCACGTTCGCCATCCTCCTTCTCTCCTCCTCCACGTCCATCCACCATTTCTCTCCTACCCCTTGATCTTCCTCCTCCATGCTGCCCAGTCATCCTCCTCCTCCTCGTTTCAAAGGGACTCCAACCTCTTTCATACTCCTCCTGTCCCTACTGCCCTGCTCCACCCTCTCCTCCTCCACCTCCTCCACTATCCACCTCATCCTCCTCCTTTTGGTCCTCCCCACGCTCTCTCATCACTCCTCAGTCCTCCTCCTCCTCCTTCCATCTCCCCCATCCTCCTTCTCCTCCTGCCCTTCCAGCTACGTCCTCCTTCCTCCTCCTGCGTCTTCCTTCTCCATCCTCTTCCATCCTCCTGGTGCTACTCAATCATCCCCATCCACCCACTGCATCCACCCCCTCCTCACTCATCACTCCTCTCTCCTCCTGCTCCTCCTCCTCGACTCCCCTCGTACATCCACCCCCTAACCCTCCTCCTCCTCCTCCTCCATGGATTCCTCCATGTTGGTCAACCGTCCTCCTCCTCCAGCTCCATCCTCCTCCACCTTACTCCCCCTTCCACCCCCCTCCCCTACTTACCTCCTCCTCCTCTTCCTCCTCCTCCTCCATCCTCCCTCTCCTCCATCCTGCAGATCGTCCATCCTCCCCCGCTGTCCTCTGCATCCTCCTCCTCTACCTCCTCCGCGACTGCCCTGTTCCTCCTCCTCCTCCTCCTCCTCCTCCTCCTCCCCTCTTCCTCACCTATTCTCCTCCACCCTTTCCTTCGGCTCCTCCATCTGCATCATCCCTGCTCTCTTCTTCCCTCCCCCTCCTCCTCCGGCATCCCTCTCCTGCTCACCCATCTACCCCAGAATCTCCTCCTGTTCTCCTCCTCCACCACCCTCCTCCTCTTTTCTCCTCTATCCTCCTCCCTCCTCCTCTCTCTCCCTCCTCCTCATCCTACCCCTCCTCCACCTGCAATCTCCTCCTCCTCCTCCATCGTTCCCCATCCGCCCCTCCCTCATCTACTCACCTCCCTCTTCCTCTCCTCCTCCTCCTCTCCCTCCTCCACCTCGGGCCCAGTTGTCCAACCTCTGACCTCAGCCTCCTCCCACGGGCAGGGGCAATGCGAGCAGCACCCTCGCCCCATGGACCGGGGACGGCTGTCTGAGCCCGGCTCTCCATCGGGGCTCGGGGCTCGGTGTCACCTCGCCTACAGCCAAGGGAGGCCCGTGGCACCACCCCTGGCAGCCACTGTCCCCAAAGTCACGCTCACCTGACTGACCAGTCGCGGGCGCGAGCTGCGCCTCCTCCACGAACTCGACACTCGCGTCGAGGTGGGCAGTGCGAGACGGCAGAGCCGCTCACAGAGGGCACGAGTGCCTCCAACTGCTAGGGACGAGAGCAGACAGGTTGCCGGGCAGCGGGCGGAACTTGGGGGCGCTGCCGTTCCACCCGACAATGGGGCCCCCGGGTCAGCGTGCGGGTCAGCGGAGCTGGGCCCGAGTTAGCCCTTAACCCCTGAAGGTCAAGGGCCCCAGGCGGAGGGTCCCGTCACCACGCAGGGACGGGTCAGGAGGGAGAGGAGTAACATGGTCGGCAAAGCACCCGGGCGCACATGACCACGGTCCCCTGGGGGATGAGCCCCGTCCCCAGAACCCTGGCCATCCTTCCCTCCTCCGCTCCCCCCTGCCTGTTGGCTGTACGTGGAGCCGACTGGCGTCCATGTTGCACACCTTCCGTCTGCAACTCAAACTCAGTACAGCACGTTCCCACACCAGCCTCATCCAGCTTCCCCGCGGTTTCCAGTCTGACGACCGACCCAGGCCTCACAGGGCTACGACCTCCACTGGGACCCCACCCTGGCCTCTCACTGCCTGCTCTGGGCCTGCCTGGGGCCTCTGCTCTTCCTCTCTCCTCCTGCTCCATCCTCCTTCACCCTGCCCCTGCATCCTCCTCCACCCTCCTCCGCCTGCCCTTTCTCATCTGCCCTCCTCCTCTCCCTCTCCCTCTCCTCCTCCAACACGCGCCCCCTGCTCCGCTCTCCTCCATCCTTCCCCACCCTCCTTCATGTCCTCCAGCCTTCCCGTCTGCTTCCTCCAGCTTCACATCCTCTTTCTCCTGGTTCTCCTTCGGCACCGTCTCACCCGCCACCTCCGTCCATCTCGTCCCCCTCCTGGGCCGCCCTCCCCATCCTCTCTCATCACTCCTTGATCCTCCTCCTCCCACGTTCGCCATCCTCCTTCTCTCCTCCTCCACGTCCATCCACCATTTCTCTCCTACCCCTTGATCTTCCTCCTCCATGCTGCCCAGTCATCCTCCTCCTCCTCGTTTCAAAGGGACTCCAACCTCTTTCATACTCCTCCTGTCCCTACTGCCCTGCTCCACCCTCTCCTCCTCCACCTCCTCCACTATCCACCTCATCCTCCTCCTTTTGGTCCTCCCCACGCTCTCTCATCACTCCTCAGTCCTCCTCCTCCTCCTTCCATCTCCCCCATCCTCCTTCTCCTCCTGCCCTTCCAGCTACGTCCTCCTTCCTCCTCCTGCGTCTTCCTTCTCCATCCTCTTCCATCCTCCTGGTGCTACTCAATCATCCCCATCCACCCACTGCATCCACCCCCTCCTCACTCATCACTCCTCTCTCCTCCTGCTCCTCCTCCTCGACTCCCCTCGTACATCCACCCCCTAACCCTCCTCCTCCTCCTCCTCCATGGATTCCTCCATGTTGGTCAACCGTCCTCCTCCTCCAGCTCCATCCTCCTCCACCTTACTCCCCCTTCCACCCCCCTCCCCTACTTACCTCCTCCTCCTCTTCCTCCTCCTCCTCCATCCTCCCTCTCCTCCATCCTGCAGATCGTCCATCCTCCCCCGCTGTCCTCTGCATCCTCCTCCTCTACCTCCTCCGCGACTGCCCTGTTCCTCCTCCTCCTCCTCCTCCTCCTCCTCCTCCCCTCTTCCTCACCTATTCTCCTCCACCCTTTCCTTCGGCTCCTCCATCTGCATCATCCCTGCTCTCTTCTTCCCTCCCCCTCCTCCTCCGGCATCCCTCTCCTGCTCACCCATCTACCCCAGAATCTCCTCCTGTTCTCCTCCTCCACCACCCTCCTCCTCTTTTCTCCTCTATCCTCCTCCCTCCTCCTCTCTCTCCCTCCTCCTCATCCTACCCCTCCTCCACCTGCAATCTCCTCCTCCTCCTCCATCGTTCCCCATCCGCCCCTCCCTCATCTACTCACCTCCCTCTTCCTCTCCTCCTCCTCCTCTCCCTCCTCCACCTCGGGCCCAGTTGTCCAACCTCTGACCTCAGCCTCCTCCCACGGGCAGGGGCAATGCGAGCAGCACCCTCGCCCCATGGACCGGGGACGGCTGTCTGAGCCCGGCTCTCCATCGGGGCTCGGGGCTCGGTGTCACCTCGCCTACAGCCAAGGGAGGCCCGTGGCACCACCCCTGGCGGCCACTGTCCCCAAAGTCACGCTCACCTGACTGACCAGTCGCGGGCGCGAGCTGCGCCTCCTCCACGAACTCGACACTCGCGTCGAGGTGGGCAGTGCGAGACGGCAGAGCCGCTCACAGAGGGCACGAGTGCCTCCAACTGCTAGGGACGAGAGCAGACAGGTTGCCGGGCAGCGGGCGGAACTTGGGGGCGCTGCCGTTCCACCCGACAATGGGGCCCCCGGGTCAGCGTGCGGGTCAGCGGAGCTGGGCCCGAGTTAGCCCTTAACCCCTGAAGGTCAAGGGCCCCAGGCGGAGGGTCCCGTCACCACGCAGGGACGGGTCAGGAGGGAGAGGAGTAACATGGTCGGCAAAGCACCCGGGCGCACATGACCACGGTCCCCTGGGGGATGAGCCCCGTCCCCAGAACCCTGGCCATCCTTCCCTCCTCCGCTCCCCCCTGCCTGTTGGCTGTACGTGGAGCCGACTGGCGTCCATGTTGCACACCTTCCGTCTGCAACTCAAACTCAGTACAGCACGTTCCCACACCAGCCTCATCCAGCTTCCCCGCGGTTTCCAGTCTGACGACCGACCCAGGCCTCACAGGGCTACGACCTCCACTGGGACCCCACCCTGGCCTCTCACTGCCTGCTCTGGGCCTGCCTGGGGCCTCTGCTCTTCCTCTCTCCTCCTGCTCCATCCTCCTTCACCCTGCCCCTGCATCCTCCTCCACCCTCCTCCGCCTGCCCTTTCTCATCTGCCCTCCTCCTCTCCCTCTCCCTCTCCTCCTCCAACACGCGCCCCCTGCTCCGCTCTCCTCCATCCTTCCCCACCCTCCTTCATGTCCTCCAGCCTTCCCGTCTGCTTCCTCCAGCTTCACATCCTCTTTCTCCTGGTTCTCCTTCGGCACCGTCTCACCCGCCACCTCCGTCCATCTCGTCCCCCTCCTGGGCCGCCCTCCCCATCCTCTCTCATCACTCCTTGATCCTCCTCCTCCCACGTTCGCCATCCTCCTTCTCTCCTCCTCCACGTCCATCCACCATTTCTCTCCTACCCCTTGATCTTCCTCCTCCATGCTGCCCAGTCATCCTCCTCCTCCTCGTTTCAAAGGGACTCCAACCTCTTTCATACTCCTCCTGTCCCTACTGCCCTGCTCCACCCTCTCCTCCTCCACCTCCTCCACTATCCACCTCATCCTCCTCCTTTTGGTCCTCCCCACGCTCTCTCATCACTCCTCAGTCCTCCTCCTCCTCCTTCCATCTCCCCCATCCTCCTTCTCCTCCTGCCCTTCCAGCTACGTCCTCCTTCCTCCTCCTGCGTCTTCCTTCTCCATCCTCTTCCATCCTCCTGGTGCTACTCAATCATCCCCATCCACCCACTGCATCCACCCCCTCCTCACTCATCACTCCTCTCTCCTCCTGCTCCTCCTCCTCGACTCCCCTCGTACATCCACCCCCTAACCCTCCTCCTCCTCCTCCTCCATGGATTCCTCCATGTTGGTCAACCGTCCTCCTCCTCCAGCTCCATCCTCCTCCACCTTACTCCCCCTTCCACCCCCCTCCCCTACTTACCTCCTCCTCCTCTTCCTCCTCCTCCTCCATCCTCCCTCTCCTCCATCCTGCAGATCGTCCATCCTCCCCCGCTGTCCTCTGCATCCTCCTCCTCTACCTCCTCCGCGACTGCCCTGTTCCTCCTCCTCCTCCTCCTCCTCCTCCTCCTCCCCTCTTCCTCACCTATTCTCCTCCACCCTTTCCTTCGGCTCCTCCATCTGCATCATCCCTGCTCTCTTCTTCCCTCCCCCTCCTCCTCCGGCATCCCTCTCCTGCTCACCCATCTACCCCAGAATCTCCTCCTGTTCTCCTCCTCCACCACCCTCCTCCTCTTTTCTCCTCTATCCTCCTCCCTCCTCCTCTCTCTCCCTCCTCCTCATCCTACCCCTCCTCCACCTGCAATCTCCTCCTCCTCCTCCATCGTTCCCCATCCGCCCCTCCCTCATCTACTCACCTCCCTCTTCCTCTCCTCCTCCTCCTCTCCCTCCTCCACCTCGGGCCCAGTTGTCCAACCTCTGACCTCAGCCTCCTCCCACGGGCAGGGGCAATGCGAGCAGCACCCTCACCCCACGGACCGGGGACGGCTGTCTGAGCCCGGCTCTCCATCGGGGCTCGGGGCTCGGTGTCACCTCGCCTACAGCCAAGGGAGGCCCGTGGCACCACCCCTGGCGGCCACTGTCCCCAAACTCACGCTCACCTGACTGACCAGTCGCGGGCGCGAGCTGCGCCTCCTCCACGAACTCGACACTCGCGTCGAGGTGGGCAGTGCGAGACGGCAGAGCCGCTCACAGAGGGCACGAGTGCCTCCAACTGCTAGGGACGAGAGCAGACAGGTTGCCGGGCAGCGGGCGGAACTTGGGGGCGCTGCCGTTCCACCCGACAATGGGGCCCCCGGGTCAGCGTGCGGGTCAGCGGAGCTGGGCCCGAGTTAGCCCTTAAGCCCTGAAGGTCAAGGGCCCCAGGCGGAGGGTCCCGTCACCACGCAGGGACGGGTCAGGAGGGAGAGGAGTAACATGGTCGGCAAAGCACCCGGGCGCACATGACCACGGTCCCCTGGGGGATGAGCCCCGTCCCCAGAACCCTGGCCATCCTTCCCTCCTCCGCTCCCCCCTGCCTGTTGGCTGTACGTGGAGCCGACTGGCGTCCATGTTGCACACCTTCCGTCTGCAACTCAAACTCAGTACAGCACGTTCCCACACCAGCCTCATCCAGCTTCCCCGCGGTTTCCAGTCTGACGACCGACCCAGGCCTCACAGGGCTACGACCTCCACTGGGACCCCACCCTGGCCTCTCACTGCCTGCTCTGGGCCTGCCTGGGGCCTCTGCTCTTCCTCTCTCCTCCTGCTCCATCCTCCTTCACCCTGCCCCTGCATCCTCCTCCACCCTCCTCCGCCTGCCCTTTCTCATCTGCCCTCCTCCTCTCCCTCTCCCTCTCCTCCTCCAACACGCGCCCCCTGCTCCGCTCTCCTCCATCCTTCCCCACCCTCCTTCATGTCCTCCAGCCTTCCCGTCTGCTTCCTCCAGCTTCACATCCTCTTTCTCCTGGTTCTCCTTCGGCACCGTCTCACCCGCCACCTCCGTCCATCTCGTCCCCCTCCTGGGCCGCCCTCCCCATCCTCTCTCATCACTCCTTGATCCTCCTCCTCCCACGTTCGCCATCCTCCTTCTCTCCTCCTCCACGTCCATCCACCATTTCTCTCCTACCCCTTGATCTTCCTCCTCCATGCTGCCCAGTCATCCTCCTCCTCCTCGTTTCAAAGGGACTCCAACCTCTTTCATACTCCTCCTGTCCCTACTGCCCTGCTCCACCCTCTCCTCCTCCACCTCCTCCACTATCCACCTCATCCTCCTCCTTTTGGTCCTCCCCACGCTCTCTCATCACTCCTCAGTCCTCCTCCTCCTCCTTCCATCTCCCCCATCCTCCCTTCTCCTCCTGCCCTTCCAGCTACGTCCTCCTTCCTCCTCCTGCGTCTTCCTTCTCCATCCTCTTCCATCCTCCTGGTGCTACTCAATCATCCCCATCCACCCACTGCATCCACCCCCTCCTCACTCATCACTCCTCTCTCCTCCTGCTCCTCCTCCTCGACTCCCCTCGTACATCCACCCCCTAACCCTCCTCCTCCTCCTCCTCCATGTATTCCTCCATGTTGGTCAACCGTCCTCCTCCTCCAGCTCCATCCTCCTCCACCTTACTCCCCCTTCCACCCCCCTCCCCTCACCTCCTCCTCCTCTTCCTCCTCCTCCTCCATCCTCCCTCTCCTCCATCCTGCAGATCGTCCATCCTCCCCCGCTGTCCTCTGCATCCTCCTCCTCTACCTCCTCCGCGACTGCCCTGTTCCTCCTCCTCCTCCTCCTCCTCCTCCTCCTTCTTACTATTTTACTTTTCTTATTCATATTTTTTTTTTTTCATTTTCTACATTACAAATTTTTTTTACATTTTTTTTATTTTTTTTTTTTATTATAATTTTTTATTATTTATTATATTTTTTTTTTAAACTCCACTCTTTCATACTCCTCCTGTCCCTACTGCCCTGCTCCACCCTCTCCTCCTCCACCTCCTCCACTATCCACCTCATCCTCCTCCTTTTGGTCCTCCCCACGCTCTCTCATCACTCCTCAGTCCTCCTCCTCCTCCTTCCATCTCCCCCATCCTCCTTCTCCTCCTGCCCTTCCAGCTACGTCCTCCTTCCTCCTCCTGCGTCTTCCTTCTCCATCCTCTTCCATCCTCCTGGTGCTACTCAATCATCCCCATCCACCCACTGCATCCACCCCCTCCTCACTCATCACTCCTCTCTCCTCCTGCTCCTCCTCCTCGACTCCCCTCGTACATCCACCCCCTAACCCTCCTCCTCCTCCTCCTCCATGGATTCCTCCATGTTGGTCAACCGTCCTCCTCCTCCAGCTCCATCCTCCTCCACCTTACTCCCCCTTCCACCCCCCTCCCCTACTTACCTCCTCCTCCTCTTCCTCCTCCTCCTCCATCCTCCCTCTCCTCCATCCTGCAGATCGTCCATCCTCCCCCGCTGTCCTCTGCATCCTCCTCCTCTACCTCCTCCGCGACTGCCCTGTTCCTCCTCCTCCTCCTCCTCCTCCTCCTCCTCCTCCCCTCTTCCTCACCTATTCTCCTCCACCCTTTCCTTCGGCTCCTCCATCTGCATCATCCCTGCTCTCTTCTTCCCTCCCCCTCCTCCTCCGGCATCCCTCTCCTGCTCACCCATCTACCCCAGAATCTCCTCCTGTTCTCCTCCTCCACCACCCTCCTCCTCTTTTCTCCTCTATCCTCCTCCCTCCTCCTCTCTCCCTCCTCCTCATCCTACCCCTCCTCCACCTGCATTCTCCTCCTCCTCCTCCATCGTTCCCCATCCGCCCCTCCCTCATCTACTCACCTCCCTCTTCCTCTCCTCCTCCTCCTCTCCCTCCTCCACCTCGGGCCCAGTTGTCCAACCTCTGACCTCAGCCTCCTCCCACGGGCAGGGGCAATGCGAGCAGCACCCTCACCCCATGGACCGGGGACGGCTGTCTGAGCCCGGCTCTCCATCGGGGCTCGGGGCTCGGTGTCACCTCGCCTACAGCCAAGGGAGGCCCGTGGCACCACCCCTGGCGGCCACTGTCCCCAAAGTCACGCTCACCTGACTGACCAGTCGCGGGCGCGAGCTGCGCCTCCTCCACGAACTCGACACTCGCGTCGAGGTGGGCAGTGCGAGACGGCAGAGCCGCTCACAGAGGGCACGAGTGCCTCCAACTGCTAGGGACGAGAGCAGACAGGTTGCCGGGCAGCGGGCGGAACTTGGGGGCGCTGCCGTTCCACCCGACAATGGGGCCCCCGGGTCAGCGTGCGGGTCAGCGGAGCTGGGCCCGAGTTAGCCCTTAACCCCTGAAGGTCAAGGGCCCCAGGCGGAGGGTCCCGTCACCACGCAGGGACGGGTCAGGAGGGAGAGGAGTAACATGGTCGGCAAAGCACCCGGGCGCACATGACCACGGTCCCCTGGGGGATGAGCCCCGTCCCCAGAACCCTGGCCATCCTTCCCTCCTCCGCTCCCCCCTGCCTGTTGGCTGTACGTGGAGCCGACTGGCGTCCATGTTGCACACCTTCCGTCTGCAACTCAAACTCAGTACAGCACGTTCCCACACCAGCCTCATCCAGCTTCCCCGCGGTTTCCAGTCTGACGACCGACCCAGGCCTCACAGGGCTACGACCTCCACTGGGACCCCACCCTGGCCTCTCACTGCCTGCTCTGGGCCTGCCTGGGGCCTCTGCTCTTCCTCTCTCCTCCTGCTCCATCCTCCTTCACCCTGCCCCTGCATCCTCCTCCACCCTCCTCCGCCTGCCCTTTCTCATCTGCCCTCCTCCTCTCCCTCTCCCTCTCCTCCTCCAACACGCGCCCCCTGCTCCGCTCTCCTCCATCCTTCCCCACCCTCCTTCATGTCCTCCAGCCTTCCCGTCTGCTTCCTCCAGCTTCACATCCTCTTTCTCCTGGTTCTCCTTCGGCACCGTCTCACCCGCCACCTCCGTCCATCTCGTCCCCCTCCTGGGCCGCCCTCCCCATCCTCTCTCATCACTCCTTGATCCTCCTCCTCCCACGTTCGCCATCCTCCTTCTCTCCTCCTCCACGTCCATCCACCATTTCTCTCCTACCCCTTGATCTTCCTCCTCCATGCTGCCCAGTCATCCTCCTCCTCCTCGTTTCAAAGGGACTCCAACCTCTTTCATACTCCTCCTGTCCCTACTGCCCTGCTCCACCCTCTCCTCCTCCACCTCCTCCACTATCCACCTCATCCTCCTCCTTTTGGTCCTCCCCACGCTCTCTCATCACTCCTCAGTCCTCCTCCTCCTCCTTCCATCTCCCCCATCCTCCTTCTCCTCCTGCCCTTCCAGCTACGTCCTCCTTCCTCCTACTGCGTCTTCCTTCTCCATCCTCTTCCATCCTCCTGGTGCTACTCAATCATCCCCATCCACCCACTGCATCCACCCCCTCCTCACTCATCACTCCTCTCTCCTCCTGCTCCTCCTCCTCGACTCCCCTCGTACATCCACCCCCTAACCCTCCTCCTCCTCCTCCTCCATGTATTCCTCCATGTTGGTCAACCGTCCTCCTCCTCCAGCTCCATCCTCCTCCACCTTACTCCCCCTTCCACCCCCCTCCCCTACTTACCTCCTCCTCCTCTTCCTCCTCCTCCTCCATCCTCCCTCTCCTCCATCCTGCAGATCATCCATCCTCCCCCGCTGTCCTCTGCATCCTCCTCCTCTACCTCCTCCGCGACTGCCCTGTTCCTCCTCCTCCTCCTCCTCCTCCTCCTCCTCCCCTCTTCCTCACCTATTCTCCTCCACCCTTTCCTTCGGCTCCTCCATCTGCATCATCCCTGCTCTCTTCTTCCCTCCCCCTCCTCCTCCGGCATCCCTCTCCTGCTCACCCATCTACCCCAGAATCTCCTCCTGTTCTCCTCCTCCACCACCCTCCTCCTCTTTTCTCCTCTATCCTCCTCCCTCCTCCTCTCTCTCCCTCCTCCTCATCCTACCCCTCCTCCACCTGCAATCTCCTCCTCCTCCTCCATCGTTCCCCATCCGCCCCTCCCTCATCTACTCACCTCCCTCTTCCTCTCCTCCTCCTCCTCTCCCTCCTCCACCTCGGGCCCAGTTGTCCAACCTCTGACCTCAGCCTCCTCCCACGGACAGGGGCAATGCGAGCAGCACCTCACCCGATAGACCGGGGACGGCTGTCAGAGCCCGGCTCTCCAACAGGCCTCGGGGCTCGGTGTCACCTCGCCTACAGCCAAGGGAGGCCCGTGGCACCACCCCTGGCGGCCACTGTCCCCAAAGTCACGCTCACCTGACTGACCAGTCGCGGGCGCGAGCTGCGCCTCCTCCACGAACTCGACACTCGCGTCGAGGTGGGCAGTGCGAGACGGCAGAGCCGCTCACAGAGGGCACGAGTGCCTCCAACTGCTAGGGACGAGAGCAGACAGGTTGCCGGGCAGCGGGCGGAACTTGGGGGCGCTGCCGTTCCACCCGACAATGGGGCCCCCGGGTCAGCGTGCGGGTCAGCGGAGCTGGGCCCGAGTTAGCCCTTAACCCCTGAAGGTCAAGGGCCCCAGGCGGAGGGTCCCGTCACCACGCAGGGACGGGTCAGGAGGGAGAGGAGTAACATGGTCGGCAAAGCACCCGGGCGCACATGACCACGGTCCCCTGGGGGATGAGCCCCGTCCCCAGAACCCTGGCCATCCTTCCCTCCTCCGCTCCCCCCTGCCTGTTGGCTGTACGTGGAGCCGACTGGCGTCCATGTTGCACACCTTCCGTCTGCAACTCAAACTCAGTACAGCACGTTCCCACACCAGCCTCATCCAGCTTCCCCGCGGTTTCCAGTCTGACGACCGACCCAGGCCTCACAGGGCTACGACCTCCACTGGGACCCCACCCTGGCCTCTCACTGCCTGCTCTGGGCCTGCCTGGGGCCTCTGCTCTTCCTCTCTCCTCCTGCTCCATCCTCCTTCACCCTGCCCCTGCATCCTCCTCCACCCTCCTCCGCCTGCCCTTTCTCATCTGCCCTCCTCCTCTCCCTCTCCCTCTCCTCCTCCAACACGCGCCCCCTGCTCCGCTCTCCTCCATCCTTCCCCACCCTCCTTCATGTCCTCCAGCCTTCCCGTCTGCTTCCTCCAGCTTCACATCCTCTTTCTCCTGGTTCTCCTTCGGCACCGTCTCACCCGCCACCTCCGTCCATCTCGTCCCCCTCCTGGGCCGCCCTCCCCATCCTCTCTCATCACTCCTTGATCCTCCTCCTCCCACGTTCGCCATCCTCCTTCTCTCCTCCTCCACGTCCATCCACCATTTCTCTCCTACCCCTTGATCTTCCTCCTCCATGCTTCCCAGTCATCCTCCTCCTCCTCGTTTTAAATGGACTCCAACCTCTTTCATACTCCTCCTGTCCCTACTGCCCTGCTCCACCCTCTCCTCCTCCACCTCCTCCACTATCCACCTCATCCTCCTCCTTTTGGTCCTCCCCACGCTCTCTCATCACTCCTCAGTCCTCCTCCTCCTCCTTCCATCTCCCCCATCCTCCTTCTCCTCCTGCCCTTCCAGCTACGTCCTCCTTCCTCCTCCTGCGTCTTCCTTCTCCATCCTCTTCCATCCTCCTGGTGCTACTCAATCATCCCCATCCACCCACTGCATCCACCCCCTCCTCACTCATCACTCCTCTCTCCTCCTGCTCCTCCTCCTCGACTCCCCTCGTACATCCACCCCCTAACCCTCCTCCTCCTCCTCCTCCTCCATGTACTCCTCCATGTTGGTCAACCGTCCTCCTCCTCCAGCTCCATCCTCCTCCACCTTACTCCCCCTTCCACCCCCCTCCCCTACTTACCTCCTCCTCCTCCTCCTCCTCCTCCTCCTCCTCCTCCCCTCTTCCTCACCTATTCTCCTCCACCCTTTCCTTCGGCTCCTCCATCTGCATCATCCCTGCTCTCTTCTTCCCTCCCCCTCCTCCTCCGGCATCCCTCTCCTGCTCACCCATCTACCCCAGAATCTCCTCCTGTTCTCCTCCTCCACCACCCTCCTCCTCTTTTCTCCTCTATCCTCCTCCCTCCTCCTCTCTCTCCCTCCTCCTCATCCTACCCCTCCTCCACCTGCAATCTCCTCCTCCTCCTCCATCGTTCCCCATCCGCCCCTCCCTCATCTACTCACCTCCCTCTTCCTCTCCTCCTCCTCCTCTCCCTCCTCCACCTCGGGCCCAGTTGTCCAACCTCTGACCTCAGCCTCCTCCCACGGGCAGGGGCAATGCGAGCAGCACCCTCACCCCATGGACCGGGGACGGCTGTCTGAGCCCGGCTCTCCATCGGGGCTCGGGGCTCGGTGTCACCTCGCCTACAGCCGAGGGAGTCCCGTGGCACCACCCCTGGCGGCCACTGTCCCCAAAGTCACGCTCACCTGACTGACCAGTCGCGGGCGCGAGCTTCGCCTCCTCCACGAACTCGACACTCGCGTCGAGGTGGGCAGTGCGAGACGGCAGAACCGCTCACAGAGGGCACGAGTGCCTCCAACTGCTAGGGACAAGAGCAGACAAGGTGCTGGGCAGCGGGCAGAACTTGGGGGTGCTCCCATTCCCCCCAAAATGGTGCCACCAGGTTGGCGTCCGTGTCAATGAAGCCGGGCTTGACCTCTTACTTAACCCCCGAGGTTCAAGCGCCCTTGGGAGACGATGCCATCATGCAAGGACAGGAGAAACCCTGGTGAGTGCTGGCCCCGGGTGTACATGCCCGCTGTTCCCAGCGCGCCAAGCCCCGTCCCCAGAGCCCTGACAGTCCTTTCCCCGTCTCTCCCCCTTCTTGGGATCCGTGCGTGGAATAGACTTATATTGACGTCTCAAACCTGCTATCCTGGATTAACAATCCGTACAGCCCGTTACCTCATCTGCCTCAGCCAACTTCCCTGACGTGCCCAGTCTGACTACCAGACCTGGGGCTCACAGGTGTCCCGCCTCCACTGGGGTGCCGTCCTGGTCCCTCACTGCCCGCTCTGTGCCTGCCTGGGGTCCCTGCTCTTCCTCTACGCTCCGCCTCCATCCTCCTTCATCCTCCTCCACCTCCACTTTTTCCTCTCTTCTCCTCATCTCTCTCTCCCTCTCCTCCTCCACCATGCTCATCCTGCTCCATTCTCTCCCATCCCCCTCCTCCTCCTTCTTCCTCCTTCTCCTTAATCTCCTCCTCCTCCCACCTCCTCCTCCTCCTACCCATCCACTTCCTCCTGGATCTTCCTCCTCCATCCTTCCCCATCCTCCTCCTAAATCTATTCCAACCCTTTCCATCCTCCTCCTTCTCCTTCTCCACCATCCCCTCCTCCAGCTGCATACGCCTCCACCACACTCCCCTTTCGCTCCTCCTCCATCCATCTGATTCTTCACCTCCTCCATTTTCCCTCTCCTCCATCCTCCCCATCTTGCATCTTCCTCCACTGTCCTCTGCATCCTACTCATCCACCTCCACCTCTAGCGCCATGTTCCTCCTGCCCCTCCCTCCCTTCCTCATCTATTCTCCTCCACTCTCTTTCTCCTTCTCCATCTTCTTCCTTCCCTTCCTTCTGCATCCCCCTCCTACTAATCCTTCTCCCCCATGCTCGCCCCCGTCCTCCTCCTCCACTATCCTCCTCCTCTGTTCTCTTCTATCCTCCTCCTTCCTCTTTGTCCTTCTCTATCTCCCTCCTCAACCTCTTACCCCCTCCTCATTCCAAAACCTACTCTTCCTCATCCATCCTCCCCACTTGCCACCTCCTCCTGCCTCTTCCTCCTCCTTCACCTCTGGGCATGTTTTCCGAGCACTAAATTCAGCCTCCACCCGTGGGCACCAGCACCATTGGCAGCCCCCACCCCATGGAGCTTGTGGGGGGCTGCCCCAGCTCAGCTTGCAATCAGGGCTCAGGGCTCGGTGTCACCTTGGCCACAGACAAGGGAAGCCAGTGCCCCCTGCACCACTGGTAGCCACTGTTCACAAAGTGGCCTGAAGGGAGGAGTGGACAGGCCTTGCTCACCTCTCCGAGCCGCGCCTCCTGTAGGAACACAACACTCACATGGAATTGGGCAGTGTGAGATGGCAGATTTGCTCACAGAGGGCACAACTGCCTTCAGCTGCTATGGACCAGAGCAGAGAATGCCGGGCAGCAAGCGGAACTTCAGAGCATTGCCATTCCACCCAACAATGGGGCTTCTGGGTCAATGTGCAGGTCAGTGGAGCCAGGCCTGACTTAGCCTTTAATCCCTGATGGCTAAGGGCCTCTGGTAGAGGGTCCTGTCACCAAGCAGGGACAGGATAGGTGGGGCAGGTGCTAGCGTGTGAGCAGTGGACCTGGGTGCACATGCCCGCTGTCTGGCTGGACAATCCCTGTCCCCAGAGCCCTCAGTGTACTTCCCTCCTCCTCTCCCTCTGCTTGGGAGCCGTGGGTGGAGAAGACCTATATTGTCGTTTCAAACCTCTTACCTTGAATTAAAAACTGGTACAGCAGGTTCCCATACACCCCTCACTCAGCTTCCCTGTGCTTCTCAGTCTGACGACCAGACCCGGGGCTCATAGGGGTACAACCTCCACTAGGATCCATCCTGGCCCCTCACTGCCTGCCCTGGGACCTCTGATCTTCCTCTATCCTCGTCCTCCATCATTCTTCCTCCTACTCCTCCATCCTTCTCCTCCTCCCTCTTCCTCCTCCTCCTTAATCTCCTCCTCCTCCCACCTCACCATCCTCCTCCCTCCTGCCCAGCCACCTCTTTCTTACTCCTTCTGGATCTCTCTCCTCCATCCTTCTCTATCTTCCTTCTCCCTCTCCTCCTCCTAAATCTACTCCAACCTCTTCCACCCTCCTCCAGTTCCATCCTCCTTCTCCTCTTCATTCTCCTGCTCCAAAATCTCCTCCTCTGCCTCTATCCGTATTATTCTCCTTTTTCTCTATCCTCACCATGTCTGTCATCACTCCTCCATCCTGCTTCTCCTCTTTCCCCTCCATCTGCATCCTTCTTCCTCCTTCTACATCTTCCTCCTCCTCCTTCTTCCATCCTCCTCCTGCTCCTCAGTCCTCCTCCTGCATCCATCTCATCCTCCCTCTCCTTGCTCATCAGTCCTCCCTCCTCCTCTTGCATTCTCCTCCTATGTCCACATCCTAACCCTCCTCCTCCTCCATCCTCCTCCTCCTTCTCCATCCTCCTCCATCATACTCCCCCTTGGATCCTCCTCCATTCACGTCATCCATCCTCGTCCTCCTCAATCCGCCCTCTTCTCTATCGTCCCAATCCTCCATCCTCCCCCGCTGTTCTCCGCCTCCTCATCCTCTACCTTCTCCTTTACTGTCCTTTTCCTCTTTCCCACTTCCTTATCTATTCTCCTCCACCTCTTCATTCTCCTCCTCCATTTTCCTCCTCCCCATCTCATCTTTCTTCCCCCTCTTCCTCCTGAGTCCCCCTCCTGCCCATCCTTCTCCCCCATACTCTCCTCCTGTCCTCCTCCTCCACTATCCTCCCCATCTATTCTCCTCTATCCTCCTCCTCTTCCTCCTCTGTCGTAATCTATGACCCTCCTCCTCTTCTTATCCCCTGCACCTCCTCAATCTCCCACTCCTCATCCATCCTTCCCCTTCTGCCCCCTCCTTGTCTATTCTCCTCCATCCTCCTCTTCTTCCTCCTTCTCCTCTCCCTCCTCCAGCTCTGGACAAGTTGTCTAGGCTCTGACCTCAGCCTCCCCCATGGACATAGGAACCATAGGCAGCACCCTCACCCCACGGAGCCAGGGGAGGGTTGCCTGAGCCCAGCTTGCCCTTGAGACTCATGGGTTGGTGTAACTTTGGCCACAGCCAAGGGAGGCCAGCATCACCCACCCCGTGGCCACTGTCCTCAAAATGGCCTGAAGTGGGGAGGGAACATGTCATGCTCACCTGACTGACCAGTTGCGGTGTGAGTTGTGCCTCCTGCACTCACATCGAGGTGGGCAGTGTGAGACGGCAGAGCCGCTCACAAAGGAGACAAGTGCCTCCAACTGCTATGGACAAGAGCAGTCAGGGTGCCGGGCAGTGGGCGGAATTTCGGGGTGCTGCCATTCCACCAGGCCATGGGGTGACAGGTGCAGCCTGAAGGGCTTCCCAGCTTCATCCGCATGTCTCTCAGCAGCGAGGTGATAGGATGCCTCGTCATCAGGAGCCGCTGTCCTCCCTCAGGTGTCAGCTTCCACCTCATGTCCCTTTGCTGTTTGGTCTTTTAAAGAGCGGGTTTGCGGAAGCACCCTCCACTCAGGAAATCGGAAGGGCAGACATTTCCCTGTTCCGTGCTCTTCTCTGACTCCGATTACACATTTCCCACAGAGACACGTGACTCTGTGGGGTGCATGTGTCACTTGTTGTAAGTGGCTCCCGGGACGCGTGTTCCCTTGGAAAGGCTGTTCTGGGTCACGGCAGCATCACACTGAGTCATCTCTGTGTTTTCATTGCTGTCAGGCTCGTCCCTCTGGTGACAGCTCCTCAAGTTTTCCTGGACTTTCTTGTTCAGTGATTTCTCCATGTGAACTTAAAATCAGCTCATCTAGGTCCCCAAATCCCCGAATCATGTTTTCCTGGGCTCATCTGTACTTTGACATAAGGAGAAGCACATCTTCTCGGGGGCCTCCTGTCCAGCGAAGGGACAGCTGTCCTCTCACTCCCTCCTGGTACTGGATGCCGACGGTGCTGGACTCAAGCGATTCCTGCTGGGACAGGGAAGGGGGTGGCTGGCTGGCACACGGACTCTCACCTGGCAGGGAGTGGTGGGTGAGGGGTCTCTGTACATCTGTGACACAAAGAACCTCATAAGAGTAACACCAATGCGAACAACAACCCTCACAGGCACCACGCCAGCTCTGAGTGCTGTTGGCCTGTTGATGCCAATGTCACCCTGCACGGCGGTCGCCCTCCAGCTCTGGCTCCCACAGAGGCAATGAGAACCAGCACCCTCCCACCTCACAGAGAGGCTGAGCCGCTCTCCAGTGTGTGTGCGTGCATGTGTGTCCTGCTCAAGTGTGTACACTCATGTGTGCATGTGTGAGCACATGCATGCTGTGTGCGCAAATGTGCACGTATGAATGCATGATCATGTGTGCATATATGAAGATGTGCATGCTGTGTGCATATAAACGTTCATGTGTGAATATACACATGTGCACATGTGTGAGCAAGTATACGCTGTGTGGGTGTGAATGCGCGAATGTGTGCGCATGTGTGTGTGTGTGAGCAGGTGTATGCTGTGTGCGTGTGAATGTGTGCACATGTGTGTGAGCAGGTATATGCTGTGTGTGTTTGAATGTGTACCTGTGAAAGCGTACACATGTGTGCGTGTGTGAGCAGGTGTGTGCTGTGCACATGTGAATGTGCATGTGCCTGTGTGTCCAGCTCCTCCTCTGCACTTGGCTGACCCCCCGTGAGCACACACTCCAGATGTGCTGGGGGTGCAGGCAGAGGTGTGGTGTGCACAGGCCCCATCCCGAAGCTCGCCCACTGGCCAGGTGTGACGCGGGCAGTGTGCAGGGTGCCAGGTTTGCCTGGCAGGGCAGGAACCAACACACCGCCCCGTCATTCACTTCTTGCCCAACCCTCCTTATGAGTGGGGCTTTGAGGTTCCAAGGATTAACACTGTCCGAGGCCATATGATGCGCAGTGCCAGAGTGGGGCGTGAGCCAGGTGGCATGGGTGGACAGCTGGGGCCAGGGCCCCACTCATCAGGACCCGGCGGTCAAGGAGGTGGTAGGAGGACAGGGTGAGAACTCACCACTTGGTCTTGAGCCTCTGCCCCTCAGGGTGTCAGGTGGGGCCCTCCAGATCTGCCATCTCCCTCTGCAGTCGTGCAGCCACTGGAAATGGAACAGAGGAGCAGCAGGATGACCTCGTGGTTGCGGTCAGTCCTGCAAGCCCATGGCCTTTCCTCTACGTGGCCCTGATCCACAGGGACTGACTGGACATCAATAGCCCCAGGTCCTTACCAGTCTGAGCCCAGGCACATGGCCCCTCAGGGTTGAGGGGTGGCCCTGCTCGGGCTTAGCATCACCCCAGCACTGGATACCCCTTGGCTGCCACCCTCCTGCGTCCTGCTCTCGCCCTTTAACCTTCAGCCTGGCCCTGGCACAGTGGCCACCATGGCCCAGAGACCCCCCCAGCCAGGTGTCCATCATGTCTCTCTCCTGCTCAGGAGGGACATCAGCTTCCCCATCCCGACGAGACCCTCCAATGGTGGGGAAGCCCCACTCTGTCCCTCCCATGGGAGGAGGGTGATCCCCGCCCACCTGTGGTCTCGGCCAGGCCCTCCTGGCCACCCCCTAAAACTGAAACCCCCCCACGTCCCCTGCTTCAGTTTTCTCTTGAGCACTTGACACCATGCAGTGCCCATTTATTGTGCTGACGTCCACTGTTTCCTGAAGTTACCATGGGTGGTGGCGTCTCTTCTAGTTCACGCCCTGGACGGCTCCTGGATACACAGCAGAAGCCCCTGAATAAAACCAAGTTAGAAACGTCTGACTCTCAAGCATTCTGGTGCCAGCACTTGGGTGATGAAGACCCTGAGGTCTCAGGCACAGGCTGCCTGCCCAAGGCGCCTCACCCACCTAGGCCTCCAGCTCGGACCCCAAGGTTCTGCGAGCCCCTCTAGTGCTGGAGACGCTGGGGAGCCCATCCCATCAGGGGAGGGCGAGGTAGTGTCCAGGACAATCCCCATGTACTCCCTGAGTCAAGCCAGCCACCAAGGCTCCGGGACAGTGGCTCCGACATGAGATCTGCGCTCACCTCTCCCTACCACTCTCCCCTGCCCACCTGGACTCACGGTGAGAAGGCTGCACAGTGTTGTGCAACCTGCAGACGGCACAAAGCCGCAGGCTGCCACTGAGCTGCGATGAGGCTGGGCAGAGGGGCGCAGAGACAGCACCTGTGACCCACCATCCACACTTTCAAGCCCTAATGGGCAGATGGAGCTGGCCCATCCACCGACCCCCACCTCATGGCTCATGACGTGTCATCTTGTGACTTTGCTTCTGCCTGACAATAGGGAACAGTCACTGGACCGGCCTCTCCCTGGGACCCTCGTCGGCTGTTGGAGGGGCTCCTCCTGGGCCCCAGGGTGGGGCATCTGACCTTCAGTCCAGAAATGAAGGTGGAGGCTGTAGGGCAGGGGGCTTCCCCAGCCTCAGGCAGGAGGCGCCCCGGCCCTGTAGCCTCCAGGCTCCAGCCACGGCCTAGGTTCTGCTGAGAAGCTGCCTTCCTGGGCTGACCTCTGGTCCTCAAGTTCCACAGGAGGCATCCCCCAGTTCTACACAGCAGGACAGCCTGAGGGGACAAATGACCTCAAAGAGAAGGGCTGGGACCTCCCAAGGGGTGGCACTGAGCAGAGAAGAGGAGGGGCCTGTGTTACAGCCACGCTCGTGGGAGGTGCAAGGTGTCATTTGAAAAATGCTCAACAGAAACATCTCAAAAACCATAAAACGTCAACTTTGACCCAGCAATCTGATGTCCAGGACGCCGCTGAGGAGACTGTCCAAAATAGGGCAAAAGCCACGTGTAAGCAACTGTGTTACAATCCTGACGTCCAACCTCAGCATCATATCGAGGATGCAGGTGCACTTCAGGGCGACCACACACTAATGCGAGTGGACATCCCACTTTCAGACCAGGACGCTGGGAAACATGAGACAATGCTACTCCATGTGAAAGAAGATGGAAGAGAGGAGGAACTCGGGCATGGATAAGAAAGGTGAGGCCATCCCTGAGTCTTCTTCCAGGGATCTCACAGGTTCCTGTGTCACGTTTAAGTCCTTGGTGAGTCTGTGCTGGTTTGTGGGGTGGATGGTGTGAGAGAAGAGTCCGTTTTCATTCTCCTGCATGCACATGTCCAGTTTTCCAGCACCATTGTTAAGAGACCGGCCTTTCCCTGTTGACTAATCTCGGCTCCCATGTTGAAGATCAGTTGACCGCATACGTATGGTGTCCTTCTGGGCTCTCGATTCTGTTCCGTTGGCCTGTGTGTCTGTCTCTATGCCAGCGCCACACTGTTTTCATTACTGTAGCTTTAGGATAGTTTGAACCAGGCAGCTGATGCCTCCAGCTGTGTTCTTCCTTCAAGATTGCTTTGGCTGTTCCGGGTCCTTGGTGACTCCACGTGAATTTAAGGATTGTTTTATCTACTTCTGTAAACTTCCACTGTGATTTTTTTTTTTTTTGAGGAATATTAGCCCTGAGCTAAATCTGCTGCCAATCCTCGTCTTTTTGCCAGGGAAGACTGGCCCTGAGCTAACATCACTGCCCATCTCCCTCTACTTTATTTGTGGGACGCCCACCACAGCATGGCTTGCCAAGTGGTGCCGCACCAGGGATTGGAATGGGCGAACCCTGGGTCGTCGAAGTGGAACATGCGAACTTAACTGCTGTGCCACCCAGCCAGCCCCTACCATTCTGATTTTGGTAGGGATGGCATTGAATCTGTAGACTGCTTTGGGTATCATGGACATTTTAACAATAGTCACTCTTACAATCCATGAGCGCAGGATGTCTTTCCATGTATTTGTGTCTTTATCAATTTCTTTGAGCAATGTCTTATCATTTTCAGCATACAAGGCTTTCATTCCCTTGGTTAATTTCATTCCTAAGTATTTTATTCTTTTTGATGCTATTGTAAATGGCATTATTTTCTTAAGCTCCTTTTTGGATAGTTCACTGTGGATGTGCAGAAAGGCAACAGATTTTTATACATTGATTTTGTATCCTGCTCTTTTACTGAATTTGTTTATTAGATCTAACAGTTTTTTTGTGGAGTCTTTAGGGTTTTCTACTTAAAAGACCACGTCATCTGCAAACACAGATAACCTTCCTTCTTCCTTTCCAATTTGGATGCCTTTTATTTCTGTTTCTTGCCTGATTGCTCTGGCTGAGGATTCCAGCACTGAAGAGAAGTGGAGAGAGTGGGCATCCTCGCCTTTACGACATCAGTTTTGGCAATGATTTTTGCACTTGACACCAAAAGCCAAGGCAACAAAAGCAAAAACAGACAACTTGGTCTACATCAAACTACAAAGCTTCTGCACACAAAGGAAACCATCACCAGAGTGAAAAGGCAACCTACGGAAAGAGAGAAAATATTTGCAAACGATAGAACTGATAAGGGGGTGATATGCAAAATATATGAGGAACTCCTACAACGCAATAGCAAAAACCTAATTTAAAAATGGACCAAGGACCTGCATAGACATTTCTCAGAAGAAACATACAGATGGCCAACGGGTACATGAAAAGATGCTCAATATATCATCAGGGAAATGCAAGTCAAAGTCACACTGAGATGCCACCTCACACCCATCAGAATGGCCGTGATCAAGAACAGAAAATAACAGGTGCCTGCAAGGACGTGGAGAAAACGGAACCCGTGTGTACTGTCGGTGGGAATGTAAGGTGGTGCAGCCACTATGAAAAAGAGTATGGAGGTCCCTCAAAAGATTAAAAATAGAATTACCGGGGCCGGCTCCATGGCCAAGTGGTTAAGTTCGCATACTCCACTGCGACGGCCCAGCGTTTGGATCCTGGGCGTGGGCATGGCACCGCTCATCAGGCCACGTTGAGGCAGCATCCCACATCCCACAACTAGAAGGACCTGCAACTAAGATATACAACTATGTACAGGGGGGTTTGGGGAGATAAAGCAGGAAAAAAAAATAGAATTACCACAGGATCTAGAAGTCCCACTTCTGGGTATAAATCCAGAAGAATTGAAGTGAGGGTCTCAATAGGGGTCTTGCTCTTGTGTTCACTGCAGCATCATTCACGACAGCCAGGATGCAGAAACAGCTCAAATGTCCATCGGCCGAGGAATGGACACAGAAAACATCACCTGTACTCACAGCAGGAATATCACCAGCTTTCAATAGCAAGGAAATCCTGCCACGTGTGACAATGCAGAGGCACCTCGAGGACGTGGTGCTGAGTGAAATAAGACAGTCACAGGAGGACAACAATCTAGGGTTCTACTCCTCTGAGGGACTTCAGGTTGTCACTGTCACAGAAGCAGAGGGTGGAATGATGGCAGCCAGGGGCTGGGGAGGGTGGGGTCGTCCAGCAGGCACAAAGTCTCAGTCACATGGGACGAGTGTGTTCTAGAGACTCCCCGTACGCCATGCTGCCCGAAGGTCACACACTGTGTTGTGCACTGAAAACTTATCAGGAGGAGCTTGTGTGTTCTTATCAACAGTATTACATATGTGTAATTTGAATACCAGGGGAAAAAAAGAAGACAGAATTAATATTTGAAGAAATAATTGCTGAGAATTTTCCAAAATTAGTGATAGACACCACAGCACTGATCCAAGAAGCTCAAAAGATACCAACTAGGATAAACATCCAAGCGTGCACACACACACACACACACACACACACACAAACACACGCACGCACACCCCTGGGCAAATCATATTCAAAATGCTGAAAATCTTGAAGGCAGCCAGACTATAAGAACCAGGTTGCTACAGAGCAACAAGGATAAGAATTACAGTAGATTTCTCATCAGAAACCATGTGAGTAAGATAAGGGAGTGACGTCTCTAAAGGGTTAAAATAACAGTCAACCCAGAATTCTATATCAAGTAAAAATATCTTTCAAAACTAATGGAGAAATAAAGACTTTCCTAAACCAATAGAAACAGAGGGAATTTGTTTCTAGCTGACTTGCCTTATGAGAAATGTTTAAGGAAGTGCTTCAGGCAGAAGAAATGTGATAGAGTCAGAAATTTGAACCTAGAAACAAAAGGAAGAGAGTCAGAAATGGAAGAAATGAAGGTAAAATATACTTTCCTTACTTTTAACTGTTCTGCAAGATAACTGACTGTTTTAAACAATGATAGTAACAATGAATTGGATGATTATAGCATATGGAAATGTGGAATGTCTGACAACCATGGGGACAGGTACAGGAGGGAGGAATTGGGAACATAAGGTCCTTACCTTATACAGGAAGCAGTAGAGGATTATTTGTTGGTGAACGCAGATTATTTCAAAGTATATTTTAAATCCTAGGGCAACCACTAAGATTAATAAAGGAAACCTCAACTAAAGTTGGAGTCATGAAGGCCTGTAGAGGGAGCCCTCATGCCCTACTACCTATCATCAATTATCCCAACAGCAGGATGTCAGTTACTGACCCCAACAGGAGGATGTCAGTTACTGACCCCAACAGGAGGATGTCAGTTACTGACCCCAACAGGAGGATGTCAGTTACTGACCCCAACAGGAGGATGTCAGTTACTGACCCCAACAGGAAGAGGTCAGTTATTGACCCCAACAGGAAGAGGTCAGTTTTTGACCCCAACAGGAAGATATGAGTTACTGACTCCAAAAGGAAGAGGTCACTTACTGACCCTAACAGGAAGAGGTCCCCAATAGGAAGAGACCTACCTTGCACTCCCCAACAGGAAGTGCAACTACTTTGCTGCTCCAGCAGGAGGAAGGATGACTTCCTTCTTGCTCAGCAACAAGCTCAGCCAATGAGAAGCCATCATCACCTGAGCATTTACTTTCCCTCAATGAACTTTCATCTCTTCCTTGCTGATGACTTCCTTTCCTTGTCTCACCCTCCGTACTATAAAAACCTTTCAGGTGGTGTAACCCCTCAGAACATCTCTCGGCTTGCCAGATGAGATGCTGCCCAATTCAAGAATCAGTTAACAGAACCAATTAAATCTTCAAATTTACTCAGTTGAATTTTGTTTCTTAACATCTTACATATGAAGCAGTATCATATTTGTTGGTGGACTCAGATTATTTTAACGTATATCGTGAGCTCTAGGGCAACTACCCAAAAAGGTTTTTTAAAAAAGATTTAATAGTAAGACAATAGAAGAGATAAAATGGAATAATAAAAAATGCTGAATTAACCTGAAGAAGGCAGAAAAAGAAGGAAAATAAAAAAAGAACAAATGTGGCAAATATAAAACGGCTAGCAAGATAACAGTTCTAAACACATCAGTTAAAGACAGATTGTCAGAATGGAAGAAGCAGCGATACACAACTATAT
The DNA here is from genome assembly GCF_037783145.1 of Equus przewalskii. Taxonomy (NCBI): domain Eukaryota; kingdom Metazoa; phylum Chordata; class Mammalia; order Perissodactyla; family Equidae; genus Equus; species Equus przewalskii. The sequence goes on from NC_091841.1 coordinate 31,418,909, forward strand.
GCTGTCTGTAAGGAGCCTGCGTGTACCCTTCTTGTCCCATAAGAGGCTCCATATTTTCCTCCACCTGTCCCACAGGGGACACATACAGCAGTGGGGGTGGCCAGGTGCCATATGACACACCTGCTTTAATAGAACAAGGAGCATTGGCTGCGTCTGAAACAGGGAAAGACAAGGTGACAAGTCCAGCACAGGCTGTGTGGCCCCTCATCTCTCAGGGAGGAAGTGCTCCAGGCCCATGGCCCACCCTCACGTGCCCGAGGAGGAGTCTGAAGTCATCCTCTCCCAACAGCATGTCCTCAGACCATAGCGGAATTAGACTTGAAATCAATAACGTGAAGATACCCGACCTAGCTGGAAATCGAACAACCGACCTCTAAACAACCCGTGCATCCAAGAGGGAGTCTCAATGGGAAATGTAAAAATATTCTGAACTAAGGGAAAATGAAAATGCATCGTATCAGAATCTGTGGGACACACCTAGGGAGCGCTGCTGGGACCTTCACAGCACTGACGCACGTGTCAGCAGAGAAAGACTCTGATCGATATGTAAACTTCTCCCCCAGGAAAACCAGGGAAAGAAGAGCTTTTGATTAAAGCAAATGCAAGCAGGAGGAGGGAAATAATGACTCGAGTAGAAACCGACGGAGTTGAAGACAGAAAAGTAGACAATATCAATGAAGCCAAAGGCTGGTTCCATGAACAATCTGCACAGCTAGTGGACATGTCGCCAGACTGACTGAGAGAAACGGAGAGAAGACACCATGACCAGGCCCAGAAATGAAAGCAGGCCGTTGACGCTGATCCACAGACAATAGAAGGAGAGTAAGGAGACACTATGAACAACTCTGTGCCCCTTAGAAATCAGATGATGCTGCTCACTGTCAGTGTGTTGTTGTCTTTCTTTGAAGAGTGTTGACGTTTGTCTCGGCAGCAGGTAAATCTTGCAAACGATTTGGACTTTTTACAGCTTGTTTTCTCGTCCTTGATAGGGGACGTCTAGAGCTGCCTTCACCTCTGGGATAATCAGCCCTACTAAGGGAGGGTGACCCGGGCCTACCCTGGGTGCCCAGAACAGTCACCATGTCTCCACGCTTGCTGGTCAGTCTCAAATGGCTCTCAGTCCTGGTCGAGTCTGGCTCTTCAACTGACAACCTCACAGTCCTGCCCGGGTCCGCGTGTCTGTGGAGTCTCCCTCATGGCAGGCACGGTCTACGCTCAGGAAGGACTCTGTGGCCCACTGTGTGTCCCTGCGGGTTCCCTTTTCCTGAAGCTGCTGCTTCTCTGGGACTCCTCCTTGCCACCACCACCGCCTGATCCCCCTGAACTGAGTTCTCTCCCCAGAACTCGGGGCCATCGGGCCCTTTCGAGGTTCCCTCCGGCACCCACAGCTCTCTGGCTCCAGGAAGACAGCTGGGGTGACACAGGGCTGCGCTCCAGTCCCCCTGCACTGCCTGTGGCCATGACGGAGCTGTTTAGGGTGGGAGCTTTTGTCCCCTCATTGTTACTCCATTGTGACCAGAAGCAGAAGTCCAGTGGCTTCTTTTGAGGACCGAAAACCATGAGTCTTCACTCTCTCTAAATGGCTTTCTCCCTCAATCCCTTTCACCTTAAAAGTTTGCATTTCTAGATTCTACAGGGAGTTTGAAACATTACAAATCTACTCATCACGTCCACATGACGGTTTGTGAATTCTTTGAGCTTAAAATATTAAAATCCAGTCGATTTGATATTGAGGAAAATGGACAATTAGTCAAGACACTGTATAAGCCAGTAGATATTTGTCCTAAATCACAAAGACTGCTAACTGATTTCGAGGCAATATGCCAGTAGTGGCAAATGATAGCCTGGAATAGTGTTTTGTGTGTGTGTATAGAATGGAAATTCAATGAGTGTCTTAACGGTAACCTCTCCCATGTACAAGAGATTCACCATTTCGTATATTCTCTTAAAGGCGGGGAACAGATTCACGATACGTTTGTCTTCATGCTTTCCTCCCACCCCTTTCCCACTGAGAGGTCAGAGCAGTGACTGGAGAGACAACAGACTCATTCTCCCCCCGAAAACCTGTCAGGTACCCCGTTGGCCCAGGATCTGCACAGCTGCTTTAGGATGCTGAGAGGGATGTTTCCGAGGTGACTGTTTCAGCTGCCATCTGCTCTGAGCTGTGGAGGCCGAAATACCTGTCAATAAAGCGACTTTGGGACTTTCTATTACAATCTATTTGAAGCTTGGGATCTTCAAGCACTTTTGTCTTAAGTGAAAATATTTAAACTCCCACTCGTCCTAAGACCCCATCACCCCCACAGCTGCTACCTGCAGGTGAGGCTGGCTGTCCGAGAGGGGTGTCTGTGGGCTGCGCAAAGGAGGCTCTTTTCGTTTTCCGAGACGTGGAGGCTGCGACGCTGAGGCCTGGCGCGGGCAGGTGTCCGCTGTTGCCCGGAGGAGCGGTGACGGCGGGAGGCACCTTTTCTGCAGGATGAGGTAACATTTTTGATTTTTGATAGTAAAAGCATTACAAATGATCATCTCTTAGCTTGAGGTTTTGGCTGCCTTTAAAATGATATAAAAATAAATATATCATCTGAGTTTTGCAATCCCATTTAATGCAGAAACGTGGGAAATGAGGATAAACCCAGGGAGGCGGGGAGACCCCATGCCTCGCTGGACACCGCGGGGTTCCGGGGGCAGCCTGGAGCCCGAGGGCCCCTGCAGGGGTGCTGCTACTGGGTTTCTGCACGCCCTGAGCAGCCTGAGCCTGACCCCACAGCTGGTGCTGGAAACCCAGCCGCCACATGGGTAATGGGACCAGCTGCTCACGCAGGCGCAGCGCCCTCTGGTGGACCAGCAGTCCGAGGCGCTCACAGGCCCTGGGGTCTCCCGTGGACCAAGGCCCGGCTTGGAGAAAGTACATTTCGGGGGAAATGGCAGCTGCCTCAGTTTACAGCTGCAGCCAGTGCTGCGGGGCAGTGGTGGGCGGCTGTCTGCACAGCGGGAGGAAGGGTGCGGTCTCCTGCCCACCGGCGGATGCCCCTGTCTTATTGTGACCAAACCCATCTGTTCCACGTTTGCCGTCCCCAGGACAGTGTGTGGCTGTGGGACCAGCCCTGCGCCCTCCCCACGCGCCGGGCAAGCACCTCCTCCCGCACTCTTTCCCTGTCCTCCTCCGTGCCCCTCGCCTACCTGGCAGCACCTGCATGCCCAGGTGGGAACAGGGCTGATGGCGCTTCCTCCAGGCCGGAGCTCCTCTGCTGCTCCCAGGGGGCCTGCGGTCGGCGGGCTAAGACCTGGGGTCTCCGGCCCATCCTGCCTCGGTTCCTGGTGACAGTTGAGGAATTATCAAGCCAGAGAGCCAGGAAGAGAGCATGCACAAGGAGACATTTCACTGCTGGTAGGTACAAGGCTTCAACCCGGTCTTACCATTTAAACAATTGGCAGAACATCAGGCAGTGATGGAAAGAGAGGAAGCACGATCCGTGTGCAGCTGGTTTCCAATGAGATGCCCAAGCTCAGCGACGACTCGTCCCCTCCATCTGCTCATCATCCATTTTCAGAGGAAGCAGGTCAAAGAGCACGGTCCACTCGGGGCCTCCCGAAGGACCCTGGATGGTGGAAAACAACACTATCTTTCTTGTTTTCCCAGCAGAGAACTCATAGGTCATAAAAGTCCCCCAAGTCACAAAGTTAAAAAGTTATAGAGCTACCATGGGCCCCCGGATTGTCTGCACAGGGTCAGGTGGAGGCATTCAGTGGCACTCAGAAAGATAGGTGAGAAACCAAGTGAATGAGTCTGTGGATGGAAGAGCATTTCCAAGAGAAGGAATTCAACCTTAAGACTGTAGCAGAGAGACCCTGTCTGGTTTCCTGTCTGACATCCTGCCCTCTCTCACGTTCCACCCACCCCCGACCAGGTCTGGTGATGGCTACAGGGAGCCTGGGCCTTGGAAACACTCCTTAGTCCATGGACTCTTTCCACCAGTTACCCAGTCTTTTCTCTTAAGGCCTTCAACTGATTGGACGAGGCCCGCCAGCATTATTAAGAGTGATCTGCCTTACTCAAAGTCCACCAATTTCAATGTTGATCTCATCTGAAAAAATACCTTCACAACAACATCTAGATTGGTATTGGACCAAAGAATTGGACACCATGACCTGGCCGAGTTGACACACAAAATTACCATCGTCTATGCGTACAAGATGTTATTGAAATTGCCTGCTCGCTTTTCCTGAACATTGGAGAGCTGTCGTAACTGCTCCAGCAACTTTGATGCCCCGAAATGGAGGGGTGGGTGGTTGCCGGGACTGCTTTGCACATTTTGACGCACAGGGGCCGCTGTCTCAAAGGTGGAAGCAGTGAGAAGGCGCAGGAGCAGGTCTCTGTGGGCATCCCCAGGGCGGTCCTGGACTGGCGTGCCAAGGTCAAGTTCATCCACCCCATGAGGAAGGCTCTGGACTAGGCTGCCGTGAGGTTAGTGGCCCAGGGCCACCGAGATCAGACAGCACTGGCCCCAGAGGTCCAACTGGGGACCCAGGGCACTGAGGCATCTTCTGCACCTCTCCCAGCCCTCTGCCCCCTGTGCTCTGGCTCCTCTAGAAGCATGTCCTGAATCAGCCTTTTTTCCAGATCTTCTTGGTTCTGGCTTCCTCTCCCGGGGAGAAAGAGCGCCCAGGTCATTGCCGCCCCTCTGAGCACCCTCCCTGGAGCCATCTTGGGGTGTGGGCTCCCCCAGACTGAGGAGGCAGCACAGCCTGGCCCCCAGCCATCCTGGTCAGCACAGATGAACTTCTTCACCTGCCCACATGCCCCCAGGAGTGTCGCATGCCGCTTTTCTCCGCCTCTTTGGAAAAGTGCGCCTGGCCTCCCGGACCTGAGCTGCATCAGGCTGGAGCGAGGGGAGGAGACCCAGCAACCACTCAGTGTGGTGACAGACGCGGGACACCCAGTCTGCACGACCCCTTCAACTGCATCCACCAAGCCAAGAAAGACAGAACCGATGTCCCCTGAGAAACAGTCGAGGGGTGTTCTGGAGCCCCTGCAGCCCCGGGCGTAATGCCCTTGACTTGGACATGCGATGATGTGAGTCAGAAGCTTCCTCGTCACCGGGTCCCAACAGAACCTTGGAAAATCGTTGCCCGAAGTGCAGACTCTACTGGCTGTTTTAATATTGTATATGTGCAAGAAACTAAAGAAAAACCGTGATGACCAGCTTAGATACAAGTGAAATTCCATCCTTGAGGGTCTTCACAGCCCACTTTTGCAACCCTGTACTCAGTGTGTGCCCGGGTTTGCCTTTTTCTGCTCGAACATCTGAGTGTGCGCATGTTTTGGTGGGGGGCGCAGGCACGCCCTAGCTGCTTTCTCAAGAGCACTTTTAGGAACTTGAACTCTTAACCGTTGGAGCCAATGTAGGCACCGGTATTAGGCTCTTTGATTTTAAAAAGGTCCTTATGTTGGGAGTCTTGTGTTCTGAAACGTTCTTTCCAGGCTGGGATAGCGGACCAGCTGGAGAACGCAGGCATGGCCACCAGGTGGCGCTGTTGCCTGGCAGAAGGAAGGTGGCGCGAGCGGCCGGGATGGAGCTCCTCCGCGAGGACCGAGGAGAGAGGCAGGGCCCGCCAGGTGAGCGCCCATGGCAGCCCCAGGCCTGCTCCCTGGGAGGGCAGTCCCGGGAGAGAGAGTCACAGACACCGAGGGCAGCGTGTTCTCGGGGAGTGGCCGTTTGGTTTTTCCTTGAGGGATAAAGCTGCCTTTGGCTGTGTCTGGACGCCCCCTTTAAGTCCAGGGAGACCAGAGACAACCGGACTCTTCTCCCCCAGTTCATCGTTGGTGTTCTGTGTGCAGGACATGGCAGCCCCATCTCAGAAACAGCCCGCCCAGAACCTCCCTCCCCCCAAGGTGCCCTCGTTGTCCGAGTCATGTGCATGCTGCCTGTGGTGTCAGTGGATATCACAGACTGTCCCCCTTAACGTGCTTGCCCTGCCCTCAGGCACTAATGGCCAGCCCGCCTCTATCGTCATGAACTTTGACCTCTGAGCTCCTGACTGGAGGCGCTGGGCCCTTCAGCGGGAAGAGCCTGACTGTGGGGGCCGGCGGGCTTGGACTGAGCACCCTGAGCAGGATTCCCTGGTCTGCACGCCACGACCTGCGCCCCGAGGGCAGATGTGAGGCATCGGCGGGAGCTGAGCCCAGGGCCTGAGGTCTCCCTCTGCTCCTCTTTGCTTTGTCCTGAGTCAAATGGTCAGATGGCCAGGAAGCTGCAAGCTGGGGCATCGGGACCCTGTGTAACTCACAACTGGAATTTCGCCTTCCTCTTCTGCCAAGAAACCCACACAAGTTCAGCTCTTTTGTCCTTTCCCGGGACATTGGAGAAGTTAATGCATGAACACCCAATAAAGGGAGCTCTTTGCGCCTCCATCGCACACAGGACTCTGACCCCCTGGCCCCTCGCCCTGGCCGACACCGGACTCCCATTTTGTCGTGTGACCACCGGCCTGCGGACCCCACGTGGCCAGGTGAGGATTTTAGCTTCACATCCAACAGGGCCACTCCGGTCTCCTCGGGCGGATCCGCCCTTGGCCCCGAACTCCTAAGCCGGCGTGGACCAAACTCACAGGAGGGCATGTGACTGTACGAAAGCCAGCCGACGCTGCCTCGGGGTGGTGGCCCCTGGCTTGGTGCTTCTCACTTCAGGCTGAGGGCCCTTCACTCAAAAGCTCACCGACACCAAACTCAAATTTCTGTTCATCCAGTTATTTTTAAAAATGGCCCAACAAGCAGATTTCTAGTCATTTAGAGCCTGTCAGCTTTACACACTCTGTGAAAGGTCCCCTCGCGGGGTCCCTGCTGGCACTGCCGCCCTCTCTTGCTCTCTTCTTCTCTCCCTCTCTCTGTCTCCGTCTCCCTCCCCCGCCCTCTCTCCTGAGGACAAGTGACAAGTTTGATGCTTGAAGTCTTTCCCCTGAGGACATTTGCCTCCCTAGGGTTTCCTCACCATGACAGCAGCTCGGGTCGCAGGTCCCAGCACCCTGAGCAGAGCCACCTGAACTTCAGGGGCATTTTTCTCCTCCCCAAACAAGTTGGGTGGAGACCCACAGGATGCTCGCCGTCCCATTTCCTCGTAGGCTCTCAGGAACGCTGCCCTTCCCAGCAGTGAAGGGAGGCGGCCCGTGTGGCGAGGAGACCAACCTGAGGGGATCCAGGCCCTTCTGGGCAGCCCCAACCCACTCCTCTATCTCTTTCTCTCTCTCTCCCCCGACCATGTGATTGAAAGACCCCCACATGGCCAAGACACGTGGAGGAGGGAGCTGAGCCCCGAGCCTCCGCTTGGAGGACTCTCTCCCAAGAGCTTTATAAGCCATCGGTCTGTGGCATGAACAAGCAGATTGTCGCAGGTGCTGTCAGTTCCCACCTGCACAGCTTTGGCCCCTGGAGGCCCCCTGCAGACCCCAGGGTGGGGGACCTGGGAGGTCTGGGGAGCTAACGCCCTTCCAGAGGTGACGCTTGCTGATGAAGGACAGGAGTCAGAGCCACAGCTCGGGGACAGCTCTAAGGACAGTTCTTGGAGGTCTCTGGGGGATCTCTTTCCCTCCCTCCCCGTGTGCCCCTGGAGCCCTGTCTCGGAGACCTCCCTGTGCCTTCAGGGCTCATTTGTTACCCGGGTGGAGCTTGGGTTCTTCTGACTAACGCAGCGTCCAGGGAGCCCCGCGCGCCAGGCTGAGCATCCACGGAGGCTCCAGGCACGCCCGTCCCTGCCACATGCACTGCCTTCAGGATGTGCTCAAGCTGGGGCCTCGGGGATTAGGAGCAACTGTCGGGTCTGCTGCCCATCAAAATTAGGTGTGTCGGAGGGGACCGCCTCCCACTGGGCATGTGGAGTCCCATGGCCCCTCAGTGTTACACGGTCAAATACACAAGAAAGCAAGGATTTTTCTTTAATCAAAAAGAGAATAGTTATTTGAAGAAGGGATGGCCTTGCTCCAAGACCCTTGGCCCTCCACGACACTCCCCTCCGGGGTCTTTCTGGAGCCTGCCTGTGGCACCTCAGTCTGCCCCGGGGCCTCGGCACACACGCCTCCAGGGGCAGAGCTGCTCGGCCTGCTGGGGGGACCTCCCCACCTTGGCTGTCACTCAGGGCTGAGCCTCTAGGGTCTCCAGGAAGATGGGTCATAGCTGCACAGTGTAAGGTCGTGTGGGTCCCTTGATCGTTGGCATCTTTCTTCGTGGCAGTGGGTGTGAGGAATGCCACTTCTCCTGCATTTTGGAGAAGCCCAGAACATGCCGAGAGGTGACACCCTCCTGGGTTTCACCGAATTTATCTCCCGCTTTCTGGGAGGCGTGCCTCTTACCACGTACCCCGCTGCGTGTTGCCATCTCTCCAGGACCCACCGGCGCGATGTCCTCCATGTGCTGGCGGAGCGTGGTGCCCGTAGCGTGGTGTGAGCCAGTCCCTTCAGGCCAGCGGCAGAGCCAGGATCCCCAGGGCCTATTCTCTGTGTGGATGGAGACAGACTGGCTGGATCTCAGCTCCACTGCGGACGCCAGAGGCTGCGGTGACTTGCTCCAGAAGGGAGATCGCCCTGGGACAGTGGCTGCAGTTAGAGCCCCAAATGATTAGGCTTGTTGTCATTCTTTAAACCCAAACCAGACTCCACTGTCAGAACTGGAGGTCTTCATGGGCGGCGACAGCAGCCTCCGGCCTCTCCGTCCCTAGCGCCGGGCTTTTCCTACTATTGCCCAGAAGGATGCACCACCTTTCACGAGCTTCTTAGTGGGATGAGGGCCTGCAGGCGCCTTTGGTCCTTCTCTTGCTCGAGGTCCTGGAAGCCTGTGTGGCAGTTTGCTGGTCACTGAGGATCTTCATTCCAATATTTGGCTCAGTGACCGAAGGATAATTGCAGGATGGATGCAAAATCCACAGGAGGCCTTCCCTGAGGTGAGTTTGGTTTGAATTCCATTGTTCATCTGATTCCCACACCCCCCGGCTCTGACGGGTGTGTGGCCCGCTGCTCTTCGTCCCCACGAATCTGATGTCAACAGCGTCTGAACGACTCAAGCCCAGTTACTGCAGTGAAAGGCCACAGCTGTCTGGGGAAGCTGGGAAGACGATGTACGCAACTCCTTCGAGGGCATCCCGGCAGGTCCTCGTTCAGGAAAACCCAGCTTCCTTCGCTGTCCAGACGCTGAGAAAGGTGGGCCTTGAACGAGGGCTGGGTCTGCCGCGTTTGCCTGTCTGCAGCTGCCCGGAGACAGGACGGATCTGGCTTCTGTGCCTTTGGTGGTGGGAATAAACCTCTGCATCCCACAAATACCATGCTCATCGGGGGCTTCCCCCGCAAGAACCATGGTGCTGAGAAGAAAGACGGTTGGTTACTGGAAAACCAAACAAAATATTTCCTCCATATGCCCTGGAAGCACTTGGTAAACAAACAAAGAGAGAACGGAACTGCTTACACACGAAAAATACTATTTTCAAAAGCCAATGGAACATAATGTTAAAATATGAAACCCAAAACCATCGTCACTAAAATAAGGACTACGTTGGAGATGCCCCTTGTCACCAGTGGTGCCGGTGGCGCTGGCCAGCACAGCAGGAAGAGAAAACAGGATAAGCCACGTACGAAGAATGCAGTGTTCCTCAGGTGGGGCAGCCAGGTGGCAGGGGCAGAGAGATGGGAACCACCGCCAGCCATTGGAGTTGCCAGCCTGCCCAGGTCCAAGGGATTTCCCAGGATGTGGGCCTTTCAGTGTGAAACCTGGAGAAGTCCTGGGCCAACTGGGACGAGCTGGTTGCCCTCCTGGCCGTGACTGACAGGCCCTTGCTGCCTCCTCTCCCTCCGGGCAGATGACCTCCTTTGTCCCTTTCCTCGGCATCTCTATGGCTGCTACTGGGTTTTCCATATCTGTGCGCTGGCTGCCAATATGTCCCCTTATGTGTGAACTCCCGTTTACATTATTTGCCCGTATTTCTACCAGTCTTTCTGTTTTTGTCTCTTTAATTTGAATTGAAAATACCCTTTGGCTCGTCAAGCTCATTATGGCGCTTCATCTTAATTGGAACATGTCAGCGTAAAGACATTCATAAACAAGGATGTCTGCCTCAGGGCTGTGTGTCCTGGAATCAGCGAGACAACACAAAACAAAAGGCCTGGAAATAAGATGATTTTCCACCAATAGGGTAATTGTTTGCCACACGATGATACGACTAAACTAGGGAATATCATGCAACGATTGAAAAGTGACATCTCCATATGTGACCTTAAAACCTTCCTGGTTTAGAATGGAAGAAAGATATCCATGTCTATGTCCACACCAGCACCGAAAGCTGGGTGCGAGTTTATACAAAAATGTGCTAATATTGACAACGCGTGGACTGGCATAGGAAGGACCTGGTGGCGGGGGGGTCTCACTTTTAACTTATTTGCCGCCACACTGTTTGTCTGGTAACAATGATCACATATTCCTTTTACCATTAAAGCAATTAACAAATTAAAGCTGAGTGGTCAGGATGCAGAACAACACGCCTATTGTCATCCTTTAGTTTAATTAAAAACAATTTTTAGAGGAATCAAAGTTTCTAACTTAATAAAGTCTTAAAAAGAAAGTAAAAGAGGGGCTGGCCCCGTGGCCGAGCGGTTGGGTTCGCGCGCTCTGCTGCAGGCGGCCCAGTGTTTCGTTGGTTCGAATCCTGGGCGCGGACACGACACTGCTCATCAGGCCACGCTGAGGCGGCGTCCCACATGCCACAACTAGAAGGACCCACAACAAAGAATATACAACTATGTACCGGGGGGCTTTGGGGAGAAAAAGGAAAAAATAAAATCTTAAAAAAAAAAAAAAAGAAAGTAAAAGAAGTGCATTGATAAAGATAAAAGCATAAATTAAAGAAATAGAAAACAAAGGAAAAAACAGAAAACGTAACAGAACTGAAACCTGGTGTTTGGTCTTTGATGAAATCTCCACAAGTCTGATCAAGAAAGAAGAGCGGCCTTGTTCACGGGGCGGACGCCCGTGTGCCCCCGTCGGAAAACGGCCCTTTTCCATCTGGACGAAGACATTGTTTGCATGTGAAGTGACAGTGGGACAAGGTAAATGCACAAAAAACCCAAAACTCATAGCTTCACTTGATATTATCGGTGACACATGTGGCTAAAGTATGGAATGACCAGAAATAAATTAAACAAAAAAGGTACAGATCCACAGGCCATAAACTATAAAATTGGATTAGCTAATTTTATTTAACAATAAAATACATGAAAGAATGGAAAGACCCACCATAAACCCGTCCCAGGAGATGTGACATCACGGAGAGCCCGTCACCCCACACCCGCATGCACGTAATCCCACGGTCCCCGTGAACACACCATAGTCCACCAACCGGAGCCTGACTGCAGAGACTCCTGGCTTTTACTCCCAGTACAACACGAAGCCATTGAGGCTTCGAAGGGGGGCGGGATGACGGTGGTCTGTGTTTCTTGGAGACCACTGTCGCTGCTCTGTGATGACGCGACGTCAGAGCAAGAGAAGAATGGAAGTGATCGGCCAAGTTACGAGAATAAAGCTCTGAGCACGTTACAAACGATGGTAGCTGAGACTGGGACCGGAGCGGGGCGGTCAGCCACGATTTTGAGACATGGACGAATGTGAAACACTTTTCCGAGTGGCAATGACAGGACCTGTGGAGGGCGTGCTGTGGAGTTGGAGGAGCAGCGAGTCCCCAGCGTGACTGTCGGGTTTCCCACCAGGAGATGGCAGCACCAGCTCCTGCATGGGGAAGCGGGTGGTCAGTCCCCAATCACACGACATGTGTGCTGCTAAGGCTCCTGTGAGCTGATGGTCAATTACAAACATGTGCTGTCGGTGGCACAGCCACGGGCAGTGGGTTCACATTTGAGGTTTCTTGTTTACAGATGTCATATACAGGGAGGGTGGAGAGAGAGGTAAAGCGGAAAAGAAGAGGGGAGAAGAGAGAAGGCCATGAGAAACTTCAACGTCTAGTAGAGAAGGAGAAGCGGCCGAGGACCAACCAGAGGGCTGGGGGGGAAGCAGGACAAGGAGATCCTGGAAGTTGGCGGGGGGAGTCCATTAGACGGAGGAAGGGTGAGCTGTGAGGGCTGCTGTGGGTGGCGAGGAAGGTGAGAAGAGAAAAGTATCTTTTAGTGGTTTGGAAGATGCTGATTGCGGAGACATATGCTGAGCGAGAGATCACACCCTACTTAGAAGGTAACCAATCAGTCTGTTTCTGTTTCACGGATGCAAAACCCACACTCACCACTGCCCACATCCTCGAGCGGCAAGTGTAACCCAGATGGCTGCTGCTTCACCCTAAAAGGACTTTTCTGCAAGCCAGGGCTCCATCCACTCGAGGGTCAGAGACAAAGGGCCTATTACTCATGGCAAGCAACAGGAACATCAGCATATTTGCATGGGGTCCCTTTCCCCCTGAGGACCCAGCAGGGATGGGAGACACAATGACAATGGGCCCAGGTGACATTTGCACAGCCAGCAGTATTGTGGAAAACAGGAAACATTGTAGCAAACAGCAAACATTGTAGCAAGCAGGAGACAATGCAATAAACAGGAAACACCGTACTGAAGGACGCAGTGAGCAGCAAGCCAGCTCAGCTGCAGGGCCGTCACACCCTGGTGGCCTTCACACACTGGGTGGCCTGTGAGCAGCTCCAGAAAGGGCTCCGTGGCGGGGGATGGTGGGGCCTGCAGTCTGGGCACACAGCAAGCACACGCACGGAGCTCGGGGCCCATGCTGACGGCCTCTCCCACACTGACCAATGCTGCGAGACAGAACGGAGGCAAAGCTGAGGGAGAAGATCCCGTGCTGCCAGCATCCTGGTCTCAGGCCTTTGCCGAACACCCAAGGTTTACAAGGACACTGCTGCCCTGCAGATGGCAGGTGTGGGCGCTGGCCTGGTGTCACCACCGCCTCGTGCAAGGCAGGGCTCTGCGGCTGTCTCCCCTGTGGAATCTGGGATCACATCCCTCTCACCATCCTGAGGATTCGTTTTCTTCTTCAAACCTTCCTCTGGGGTAAAGCCATTCCTTCTTGGCACCAATACCTTGGCATCACCAACAGCCTTGGGGGACAGGCCACTCACTTCCTTGTTCTGTTACAAGCCATTCTATCTTAGCTGAAATGAAAGGCTCCACAAGCAAATTCATTTTCTGTAGCACTGAAGCGGCTTCTAGCTCAGCCATGACAAGGAGGCCAGGGGGTCATCACGTCATTAAGCCGCAACGTGACCGTGCGAACCCCGTCTCTCCATCAGCATCAGTGGGGAGCATTTGTCGGCCCCAGTCGGTCTACACTTCAATGAGAAAAGACCCCCAACTTCCACTTCTGACCTTATACACTGAAGCACTGTTTGCATTTGTGACCCTGAACATGTGTCCCTTTGTCATCAAGAAAAACAAATGCAGGTGTCTAAAAATAACCCAAATTAAATTAATAGCCAAACAAACTCAGAGTGTGGTTAAAACACCTGTGCGATAGAATCACAAAGTTACTTACCATCAACATCGAGAGGACTCAAAGATTTAGCAAAACACCAAAACCCAAATAAAATGGACACAATAAAGTGTTAACCACATGGATGAAAAACGTTCAGGCAAATAGTTAAAAAGAAAGAAAGAAGGCTGAGGCGCCCTCCATCTGTCACGGTGGCGGGGCACGGAGATGTTATCAGTCGGGGCCCGGATGCAGACTGCTGAGCCAGGCTGCTACAGCGGATGCTGGAGACACTGCTGGAAGGAGCCTGGGAAGTGGACCCAGAGCCGGAAACTATCCCTGGGCTTGGAAACAGCAATTTCCCCAGCGAGAGTTGATCTCCAGAAGCACTAACAGCGTGATTTACAGAAGGGGTGCTGGTTAAAGATTTCCAGTGTTGGAATAGAAGAGGGGCAGCCTCACTCGGAGGATTTTTAAGCCGTTAAAATCCTGAGAGTAAAAAAGGTGAATGTCGTGAGAAACGCACACACATACTGCTCTCTTTGCATGGTCACACAGTTGTGCAAGGAGCAGTCAGGGTGTGCAGGAACACGGGAGGTCCTTCAAGAGAGTGCTAAGCATGGGTGTCTCTGGGTGGTGAGATTATGGTCCACTTTAACTTATGTCTCCTTTTATTCTACACGAAATAGCACCACTCTAGGTTTTTCAAAATCTAGTAATTATTTACAAAGAGGCAGTATATGACAGAAAACCCCCAGTAACAATGGCTTAAAGAAGACAGATTTTTAATACTCATTCACATTTTTAAAAGACTCTAGATGTAGAGATGATTGAGGCCAGTTATGAAGAAGCCAACATATAATCAGGTGTCCAAGCTCCCTCTGTCTTTCTGCTCCACAATCCTTGCAGATTTCCATGCATTATGGCTTAAGCTGGCTGCTGGAGCACCCACTATTTCATCAGTGTTCTAGAAAGCAGAAAAGAACACAAGAGAAATGACAACAGAGTGCTCTAACCCCTAAGTGTGTTCCTTTTAAGAAAGAGAGCTAAACATACAGTGACCATGTGACCAGCAATCCCACTCCTCGGTATCCACCCAGAGAACTGAAAGCAGAGGTGGGAGCAGGTCCTTGTGCTTCCACACTGATAGCCACATGCCTCACAACAGCCAAAAGGTGGGAACAACCCAAGTGTCTATCAACAGATGGGATGATGCACAAGATGTGGTCCATCCACACAGTGGAATATTATGCAGCCACAAAAAAGGAAGGAAATCCTGACATGAGCTACCACATGGATGAATCAGTGAAGACATGATGCTGAGTGAAATAAGCGAGCCACGAAAGGACAAATACTATGTGGTTCCACTCAGATGAGGTCCCCAGCGTCGTCAAATTCAAGAGACAGAAAGCAGGATGGTGAGTGCCAAGGGCTGGGGGAGAGGAAGTCAGTGTTTAATGGGGCCAGTTTCAGTTTGGGAAGATGGAAACTTCTGGAGATGGATGTTGGGGATGGCTGCACAACAATGTGAATGTACTTAATGTCCCCAAATGTACACTTCGAAATGACTAAACTGGCAAATGTTTTGTTCTATATACACAAGAAAAAAACAGAAAAGAAAGACAAGAAGGAAGGAAGCGCCTGCCTGCCGGGATGCTTGACGAACGTGGCTGTCCATGGCCAGCACGCAGGCGCGTGGCTGTGGCCGGCATGAGGGATCGGGGAGCAAAGGAGGACCAGGGCAGGGTTCTGGGTCCTGTTGCTAAGGAGGGGAAGGACAGTGCAGCCTCGTCGTGTCTGGCCCCGGGTCACCCGTGAGAAGGCAGTGAGGTGCAGTGGGTTGGGGCCCTGAGGGCCCTGGCAGCACTGGAAGGAAGGAGGCAGGAGCCGCTCCACGTCCACCGTGGCTGGCTGCACTGAGGAGCCGATTCTTCTGGAAGCAGTTGGGAGCTAGTGAGGATACTCAGCGAAGGCGCAGAGGACTGAGTTTGCCTTGTGTGTTCACGGGGAAGAGACAGCTGCAGAGCCAGCACAGCAGCCGTGGGGGCCTGGGGTAGCCCCAGAAGAGCGGTGAGCAGTGGAATTAGAGGTGGGGTGTCACTGCCAAATAGGAGAGATGTGGACGACAGGGGCCCGCCTCATGTGCTGCCTTGATGGGACCTGGGGACTGAGCGGGGACGGTGCCCAAATGCCTGCAGGGCCTCTGAGCTGGACGCTCGTGTCAAGGCTGATGCCATTCACCAAATAGGTCATGTAGGGGACTCAGGCTCAGACTAGCCCTGTGAGGAGGGCGGTGCCATCCATCCAGCCACATCTGGGCCCAACGGCTGGCACTCAGAAGGAGCTGTGTGTCTGCAGCAGAGTTGGGATCATCCCCATGTGTCAGATACGGAGACCCAAGGATGTCACGTTGGACATCCTGGCCTCGGAGGGCTGAGCAGATGAGTAGGGACCCTGCAAGGAGAATGAGTGGTGGGGGGTGATGGTGGTTTTGGAGGTGACAGCAGGGCCACAGCCTCCAGGACAGCCACGGCCTCCAGAACAGCCACAGCAGCCCATGGTTCTGGCGGGTTGAAGAGCAATAGGTCAGAGAGACAGCTAGAGAGGGAGGGGTCAGGGCCCAGAGCCCTTGTGCTGGGAGCCCTCTTGTCCCTCTGTGGCTTGGCTACTCCAGGACCCCTGTCTGCAACCCCACCCAGCTCCACCTGTGCATTACTGAGCCCCCAACAGGTCTCCTCCTTGGGGTCTGGGCGCCTGGTCCTCCGTGAAGTGGGGCTTCTCAGCATCTGTGTGCAGTCGCAGATCCAGGGCCCACTCTCAGCCTCTGCTTCCAGAACACACCAGAGTGCTCTGGCACCCTGGCCCCTGGGCCTGCAACCATTTGGGGGACAGAGAAGTCTCCTGCTCTATACTTAAGGAGCTCTTCCCCAGGCTGGGGGCCATTTGTTCCCCACCCAGGCGTCCCCAGACCCCCATCAGCACAGCCAGCCCAGACTCAGGCTGACCCCCGGGTGGCCAGGCCATGAGCTGATGCGTCCCCCAGACGGGGCTGTGTGGAGCTGGCGTGACTCGCGCGGTGTCGCAGCCCACCCCACAGGGACCTGAGCGAGCCCTGTGGAACGTTACAGCCAAACGAGAGGAGGGAGGGGGGCAGATGTGCGGTCCTGTAAACAGTCTGATTTCTCAACGTAAACCAGATCCTGGCCCCGCACGTCAGGTAAACATCTGCATCGGAGCCGGGCCCCCCACCTCCACGGAGGCCCCGGGCCTGCATCGCCTACTCTGGGACACGTCAGGGGGACCGCCGAGACATTTGGTAATTAGGCAAAATTGGTCTTGCATTCCTGCTCTAAATCCCCAAGATCTCTGCAATTTTAGGTCTTCTCAAAAATGAAAACATTTGGTAATTAAATGACACTGGTGAGAAAAGCATAGAGTGCTCTCTCAACTGGAAAATACCAATTAAGGAAGGAATTCTCATTTCCACCCACCTTGGGCTGAGCCGGGAGCTTATCTTTGCTCTGAGGAATCTGCTGGGCTAAGGCCTGCGGAAGGGAGGAGGCAGGGGCTGCTCCCCGGAGCTCCTCTGAACCGTGGCCTGACCCCGAGGGGCCCCGGGCTGCTGCAGGGGGACGCAGAGGGGGCCGAGCCGAGCCTGGCTTTCTGACAGCGCGATTTGATTTGGGGGTGGGAGGCCCCAAGATTGCATCCAGCTGTGTGGCAGCACCAAGGACAGTGGCCTTGACAGTCAATGTCAGTGAGGACTTGAGCTTCCCTGCCAGCTGGCTGGGTCCCCCACTGTGGTCCTTCATTCCTGTGTGGACCTCGGCCCCTTTGTGGTGGGAGGGGGGATCTTGCCCACTCAGCCTGGTGTTGCCCCACTTTTGGGCCTGGGGAGCTGCCCCTCCACCCCTACCTCGCCCAGCTCAGCATCTGGTCCTGTTGCGTCCAGTCTGGCCTCACGTCTCTAAGGTGTGGATGTTTTGGGGCCAGCCTTTGCTTGCATCCAATTTTCCGTTCACATCTCAGTGCTGAGGGGCCATGCTGGCTGCCTTGATGTCTTCTCAGGCTCAGTAGCTCTCCCTGGTCCTAGAGCCTCTTTGTTGGGAGAGGTGTCACTCCCTACGACGTGACCATGACCTCCAGGCCTGGGTTTGAGACCACGTCCTGTTTGCCCCCTTGCTTCTGGTCAGCCCACAACGTAAGAATCGTTTTTATATTTTTAAATGGTTGAATAAAATTCAAAAGAGGAATAATACTCTGTGATTCATGAAAATCACACGATGTTCCAATTTCAGCGCCCATACATACTGCTTTTCTGGAGCACCGTCAGCCCATCCATTACGGATCGTCTGGCTGCTTTTGTGACAACGGCAGAGTTCAGTTGTTGCCACTGAGACCATGTGGCACTAAAAGCCAGCGACATTTATTATCTGGCTCTTGGAGAAAATGTTTGCCAGGCCCTGACCTATGGCCTCATACGGGAGTGCCCTCAGGTCCAGCACAGAATCGGCCTCAGCCTCAGGTCTGCATTTCCAGCGAGCTGCCATCTGCCTGTAAATGAGCTGATGGAGGCTTTAGGAAGAGTTTGGTTCATCCAAAGTGTGAAAAGCTCCTCAAGACCCTTGGGTTCCAGAAATTCTGCTCAATACAGACACATCTTTCTGGAATGCTGACAATGAGTTATCAGGTGGGGAAACCAAGCTGACTGAGACACCATCCTGGTCTTCAAGGGGTCCTGATCAATCCACAAAGATGCAAAAGTAGCATTATGTGGTGCCATGGCTACCAGCCTGGACACTGGGCTGGGCTGCCCAGGAGGGTAGACAGCTCCAGCCTGAGCAGGGGATCAACCCTGAACACGTTTCTGACCTTCTCCAAGCTTTGGGTCCCATCTTTCAAAGGAACATGATTCTAAGCCAGTGGGCACGTGTCACGTGTCTGTTTTCCTTTTGAAAATATAATTGCTGGTTTAGTGATTACTGCAGTGCACACAGCTGCACACACAGGTCTACACATACACACAAACCGCTGCGATCAGTGGCGTGGTTTCTGTGTGAAAGTGTGGCTGGACCAGAAAGGGGATGTGTTGTGGTCACTCTGAAGAAAGAAAATGAACTCCCACCCGAAATGTGGTTCCAATGTCAAGACTGGTGATGCCACACACATGCCAACTAAGTGTGAAAAGGTTTGTCACTTACATAGTGTGGCTTTCTAGGGAGAGCAGGGTGGCTCCGGGAAAGGGGCTGCCATGGGGCTTTTATTAAGGAGTGGGCTTGCCTCGCATGGATGGGAAGTCATGAGGTTTGAATTTCTCACTAGCACCAAAGGAGGGAGCACCCAACCTCCTTATCAGCGAACCCAGATGTGGGATGAAAGGCAAGGAGGAGAGATACTGCTTAAGACAGCAGCCAAACATCACAGAACAGAGTCGGTTTATTACGAGGAGAATTAACTTAGAGCTTCCAGGGCAGCAGGAGGACGTCAGGAAAGCTGCAGAGAGCAGGGCCTTCGAGCTGGGCTCTGTGGGGTGAGTCAGTGCGTTGGAGCGTCCTGTGCAGAGCACAGCAAATTTTCCATGCTGACCGTGGGAGAATGATATCTAGGGACCTCCGGCATCGAGATGCTAAGACAGCAATTTTCATAGTTTGGTCGTAGAACAGTAATTTCTAAGAAGACAGATGGCCTGGCTGCTCTTCCTGATAAGGCAGCGTCACGTTGCTCTCCACTCAGCCCAGAATGTTATCTCACGGGGGGTTGGGGGCTGCAGCAGCCCTGGACGTGGAGACGCAGGAACAAGGCACGGCTTCCCTGGAGGTTTTGTCGTTGTGTGGCCGCATGCTCTAGCACGGTGCTGTCTGCTCATTTGTCCCTTCCCTATCAAACCCGTGCTTTCCCAGAGCAGACCCTTGACACATCCTGCTTGGGAGACATCCTCAGAGTTGGCCTTTATGCTTAGTTTGGGGACTAAGAGGAGGATGGAGAGAGGAAGAGAAGAGGGTGTGCAAAGTGGTCATTTCTCTGGTACCTGGGTGCCAGGCACTCTTCACGACAATTGTGAGACCAGCAGCGTCACCCCTTCCCCAGGCCTCGTCTGAGGAAGCCGAGGCTCGGGGAAAATAAGCAGCTCGCCAAGCTCACACGTGTGGAGGGGCAGGGCCAGGGCCCGACAAGCTTTGATTGCATCGGATGCAGTGGATGAACATCGGGGAAGAGTCTCAGTGATGTCATCTTCCTCCAGAGCCAAAAACATTTTCTTCTAGCCGCAGGAAAGGTACAAGCGGGTCACGGTGACTCAGTTGAGGCGAGTCTCTCGCTCGTCCTCATTGCGAGGGTAGCCCTGGCCAGCCTCTGCCGACAGCCCGGGCCCCCGCATTGGCCGCCTCGCACACCGTGAGCTTGCTGACATCAGTCCCTGGCATTCTGGGCTTCGAGGAGCTGTTTCCTGCCTGGTTTCTCACTCCACACATGCACAGTGGAGTCGGCAGAAATCTGTCCGGGGAAAGCTCCACGCTGAACGTCACTTCTCTGTGGTTCCTTTTCCCGGGGCTCATGGACCCTTGAGTCCTACCTTCCCTGCTCGTTGTATTAGTCAGGGTTCTCCAGAGAGACAGAACCAACACACACACACACGCGCGTATGTGAGTATGAATATCTGTATGCATATGAGGAGCCTGATGGTAAGGTGTTGGCTCACGTCATTTTGGAGGCTGGTGGGCCAGCAGGCTGGAGACCGTGAGAGCTGACGGCACAGGTGAAGTCCTAAGGCCTCTGCTGGAGAGTTCCCTCCTGCTCGGGCAGGCCTGGCTTTCTGTTCTATTCACGCCTTCAACTGATTGGAAGGGAGCCACCCACATCATGGAGGGCAATCTGCCTTAACGGTTACATGCTTTTTTTCTGAAGATTTTATTTTCTTTTCCTTTTTCTCCCCAAAGCCCCCTGGTACACAGTTGTATATTCTTTGTTGTGGGTCCTTCTAGTTGTGGCATGTGGGACGCCACCTCAGTGTGGTTTGATGAGCAGAGCCATGTCCATGCCCAGGATTCGAACCAACAAAACACTGGGCCGCCTGCAGCGGAGCGCGCGAACTTAACCACTCGGCCACGGGGCCAGCCCCAACAGTTACATGTTAATCTCCCCAAACATCCTCCAAGTTGACGTACAAAGTTAACTGTCAAGAGAGTTCACATTCATCATGTCATATTCAAAACAAGACGTTTGGCTTGAAAGTCAGGTTTGGTGAGAGAGAGAGAACATCAGTGACTATTTGAAGCAAACTAGGAGACTTAGATCACAGACCGTTCTACTCCTGAGTGGACAGGCCTGAGCACGGCCGAGGAAAGGAGGAGAAGGCCTCTCTGAAGACAGAAAAGAGCAGCCTCCCTTCTGGCCCGGGTGATGGAGGAAGGGAGGGCGCGGGAACGTGGAAGTTAGACAAGTCTTTTTCTATTATTAAAATTTACAAGATGAAAAGAGTGCTGGGGATGAGCGGTGTGGTGGCTGCACAGCACCGTCAGCGCGCTTCACGCACTGAACTGCGCCCTTCAAGATGGTTAAGATGGTGAATGTGATGTGTATTTTAACGCAGCAAGGAAGGCATACATTTTAAAAAGCTGTACTGAGGCCTAATTGGGTACAATAAACTGCACACATTTTAAGTGTTTAATTTGACAAATGTTGACCTGTATTTGCCCATGAAACCATCACCACAGTCAGGACAGTAACCACATCCACGGCCCCCAGAGTTCCTCAGGCCCTTATAATTCCTCCCTCCTTCCACCGCCTGACCCACCTCGTCCCCACAGCCACTGATCTTTCTGTCACTGTGTATTATCTGAACTTTTCAAAGAAGAGGAATTACAGACCACATACTCATTTTGGTCTGGTCTTTTGGCTTCGTGTGGTCTGTCTGAGACCCATCTGAGGTGTTGCTGTCTCGGGAGTGCCTTCCCCTTTGCTGCTGAGGAGGGCCCCGCTGCGCGGAGCAAGCACAGTTTGCGTGTCCATCCACCTGCTGGTGGACGTCCGGGCTGTTTCCCGTTTGGGGCTGTTACAAACGAAGCCGCTATGGACATTTGTGTGTGAGTCGCTATATGGTCACACACTTTCATTTCTCTTAGATAAATCCCTGGGAGAGTCTGGATCCGGTAGGAGGGGTGTGTTGAACCGTTTAAGAAGCCACTAGTCTGTTCTCCAAAGTGACTGTGGCATCTGAAATTCCCATCAGCCACGTATTCGAGCTCCGGTTTGTCCACACGCTCGCCAGCCCTTGCCACAGCAGGTCTTTTTAATTATGGCATTGGAAGGGATGTACAATGGCGTCTCGTCATGGTTTTAGTTTCCGTTCCCCAGTGACCGGTCACCTCGAGCATCTTCTCACGTGCTTATTTTCCATCTGTATGTTTCGGTGAGGAGCCTGTGCAATTTTCCTCCTTTTTTATTTATTTTTTTTATTTTTAAATAAGGACATTTTCCTTTTTTTAAAAAAAATTTAAATTTAAATTTTTTATCCTTTTTCTCCCCAAAGCCCCCTGGTACATAGTTGTATATTCTTTGTTGTGGGTCCTTCTAGTTGTGGCATGTGGGACGCTGCCTCAGCGTGGTTTGATGAGCAGTGCCATGTGCGCGCCCAGGATTCAAACCAACGAAACACTGGGCCGCCTGCAGCGGAGCGCACGAACTTAACCACTCGGCCACCGGGCCAGCCCCAATTTTTGCCCATTTTTAAATTGGGTTGTTTGTTTTCATATGGTTGGAAGTTGAGAGATTTTTCTACTTCCTGGCTGTAAGTCCTTTTTCAGATTTGTGGTTTGCAAACATTTTCACCCAATCTGTGCTGGTCTTCTCCTTCTCTTAATTGTGTCTTTTGAATAGCTCAAGCTGCAGTTTTCAGTTTTGATAAAGTCTAATTGATCAATTTGTTCTTTTACGAATAACGCTTTTGGTGTCGTATCTAACAAGGCTTTGCCTAACCCAAGTTCACAAAGGTTTCCTCCACTTATTTTCTTCTAGAGGTTTCATAGTTTCATGCTGGACATTTAGATCTATGACACATTTTAAGTTAATTTCTGTGTATGGTGCGAGGCATGAATTGAATTTCATTTTTTGACATGTGGATATCCAGTTGTTCCAGCCGTTGGCTAGCCAAGCAGTGTTGAAAATAATATCCTTTCTCCATTGGACTGACTTTGCACCATTATTGAAAATCAGTTGGCCATAAGTGTGTGGGCCAATACCAGACTCCATATTCTGTTCTACTGAAGTACGCTTCAATCCCTACGTCAACGCCACACTGTCTTGATTACTGTCGTTTTGTAGTGAGTTCTCAAATTGCATATGTTGGTTTTCCAACTTTTTTCTTCTTCTCAAAGTACTTTTGTTTTTTCTAGGTCATTTGCATTTGCATATGAATTTTATAATCACCATGGCAATTTCTATTAAGAAAAAGAGCTCCGAGATTTTGAACGCAATTACATCAACTCTATAGATCAATGTAGGAAGAGTCGTCGTCTTATCAACATTGAGGTTAAAACCTATTGACAAGACGTGCATCACAGTTTACATGATTCACTTCTGCTTTCTCTCAGCAACCTTTTGTGCTTCTTACTGTAGGGGTCTTCCACCCCTTTTGTCCAATTTATTCCTAAAGATTTCATGTTTTTATATAATTTCACATTTTTTACCCATTTTTCCATTGTTAATCGCTGGAATATAGAAACACAATTGATTTTTAACAGCTTTATTGAGATACAATTCACATATCACACAGTTCACCCCCTGAAAGTGTGCAATTCAATGGTTTTCAGCATATTCGCAGACGTGTGCGACTTCACCACCGTCTAACCATCATCACAGCGTAACTTTAGAACATTTCCGTCTCCCCAACACAACACTCCACGTTCATTAGTGACTCTCCTCATTCCTCCTACCAACTACTCCACTAGCCTAGGCAACCACTAATTCGCTTTCTGTCTCCACAAATCTACCTATTCCGGACGCTCAATATAGATGGAATCTTATACTATGGTGTCTTTTGTGTCTGGCTTCTTTCATTTCACGTGGTGTTTTCAAGCTTGAGCCCTGCTGTAGCCTGTGTCGGCGCTTCATTCCTTTTTCTTGCTGAGATACATTGTATTGTGTGGATAGGCCACATTTTGTTAATGCATTTGTCAGCTGACGGACATTTGGGCTACTTCCCCTTTTTGTTGTTACAAAGAATGCTGCTGTAAACACTTATGTGCAAGCTTTTGTGTGGACACATGTCTTTATTTCTCTTGGGTGTAGACTAAGAGTGGAATTGCTCGGTTATGTGATAAACCTATGTTTAACATTTTGGGGAACTGCCAAACTTTTTTCCAAAGTGCTGGCATCATTTCATATTCCCACCAACAATACATGAGGGTTCCAGTGTCTCTGCGTCCTTGACAACACTTATTGGATCCAATCTGCTAAATGTTTTACATCTGGATTTGTGAGGGATAATGGTCTGTGGTTTTCTTTGTCTGGTTTTGGTATTAGGGTAATCCTGCCCTCATAGAATGAGCGGGGAAATGTTCTCTGCTCTTGAATTTCCTGGAAGACACTGTATAGAGGCTGTATTATTTCTTTGTTAAATGCTTGGTGGAATTTACCAATGAGGTGTTGTGGCCTATAGTTGCCTTTGTCAGAAGGTTTTTAACTACAAACTTAATTTCCTTAACAGACATCAGGCTATTCAGTTTCTCTCTTTCTTCTGTAGGGAGCTCTGATAGTTTGTGTCTTTCAAGAAATTTCTCCATGACATCTAAGTTGTCAAATTTATTGACATAAAGTTGTTTGCAACGTTCCCTTTGCATCCTTTTTAATATCTATAGAATCTGTGGTGTTGTCACCTCTCTCATTCCTGACATTGTCTCTCTTTTTCTCTTGATTGATTAGATTGGGTAGAGAGTCACCAGTTTTATTGATTTTCTCAGATCATGTGTGATGGGGAATGACGGCAGAGCCCATGGCAGGACAGCCTGCCCTCCCAAAACACTGAGGAGAGGCCGTAACGGGCCGATGGGGCTGCTGCTGTCCTGTGCACGCAGTTATGTGACCCCGAAGGCAGAGGCCCTGGAGTCGGCCTCACTTTCTTGTGTGCTCACCTCCAGGAGGACCTCTCCACGTCAGTCACCCTGGGACGAGGCTGATCCTCGGGGAGGAAGAGAGGGCGGAGGACAAGATCTCGGGCAGGAGGGAGGAAGGTGCCCTCAGCCCCAAAGGGTCTTGGGCTCCTAGGCGACCTATGCTGAGCACACTGAGCGGTGACTCGGCCCGAGGCGAGAGGAGGTGGGAGCTCCAGCCTGCAGAGAAGTCAGCAGTACCAGACCACACGCGCCCTGCTTGTTCTGAAACTTCCAGATTCAGGATAAGCATGGACACGTCCTCCTCGTCTGTGTGACTACAGCTCCGTGTGCTGATTCTCTGGGAGAGAGACAGCGGCTTCTCCCCAGGCGGAGTCAGACCGCCACCTCTCAGGAGACAGAAAACTACTCGGAACATCAAGCTGTCAGTGTTCCCAGGTTTTTCCCCAAACGGGTTCAACTTAGGCACTGAGTCAGCCGGGCACCCATCAGACCTGTCCTGGGTCCCTGAGAGTGGCCAGCACGCCCTCGACTGTCCGTCTCCCTGTGGCCAGAGGCGGGCAGCTCTGGGCGCCTCTGCTGCTGGTGCCATCACACAGTGAGGGTCTTCATCTGGCAGCTCCTTGAAAGAGCAGCTGGGGACACAGCGGCCCCCTGCGGAAATCGCCAGCAGGGGACACCCACGAAGAGATGCAGGGCTGGCGCCGGGCGTGTCGGGGCAGATCTCTGCTGGAGAGGGTTGCAAGCTGCCCAGGGCCTGCTGCACAGTCAGCAGACGTTATAAGGCAATTCGAGGCAGATTAATTACTTGCAAATCCAGGCTTCAAAGGCTGGGAGATGGAGCAGGGGCCAGCGTGGAAGAGCTGTGGGTCCCCTGACGCCAGGCCTGCGTGGCAGAACCCGTTGCTGAAGTCTCGGCCTCCTGGGACCATCTCTCTGACCTCACAGCCTCGCAAAGAGCCAGTTCCTTGATTCATGCATACCAGTGAGAGTTCCAGCAGACAATTATGCGCACCATTATAAAATGGTGGCTCAGATGCTGGTTTCCAACACACGATACGATGGATTGCTCCTTTATCCGTCGGCTGTGTGCTGAAGCCCTCTCTGGTTCTAGAGACTGAACAAGGGACAGCTCGGTTCCAGCACGACAGGGAGGAGGTGTTGCACCAGGAAGGGCATCTTGTCCTCGCCCTGCCCACACCAGGGCGCCTCCGCCCCTTCTGACCCAGTGTGGGTGTCGCTGGGGCCTCCGAGAGAGGCTGGTGCTGCCCGGAGGCTGGCTTTGTACCGACGAGCACAGGACGACGAGCTCCAACCTCTAAGCTGAGCTCACTCAGCTTCTCACATCCTCCCAGCGCAGGAGGCTCTGCAGCAGGACTGAAGGTCCGGGAGCCCAGGACTGGGGCGTGGCCTCGAGCTCCAGCCCTGGGCCCACAAGCCTGAAGGCTGATGTCCGCCCTGCCACCCTCCTGCCCCAGGAGTAGGATGGAGTCCTGGGATCCACCCCACACAGGTGCTTCCGACCTCATGGCAGAGTCGCCTTCCTGCCACCCACTGTCCCTTCTCTATAGAGTCGCCGTTCATGGTTGGGGGTGGGCAGGGACAGAGGCCACAGAAGGAGAGCTACGAGGAGGCCCTGGCTGAGCTCTGCAAACCAGAGGGTCCCCGAGGCCTGTGTCTTCTGTTGTAAAATGGAGTGACATGGACCCCTTTTCTCCCCAGGTTTACTTTTAGTAAAATGCAAAGAGGTAAATGTGCAAAGTGTGACCTAATTACAGTGAGTGATGTCGTTACTTTAAGATTTAAATAAACAAATAAATTTCCCTGGGATGTAGCATAAACATCCACAAGGAAGTGACCACGTGCCCAGCATCACAGCTGACCCTGGACAGGGATATAAAGGCTCCGGGCCCAGGGGAGTCCACACCTGACCCTTCCTTCTCTACCTGCTCCTCTGACCTGCTCCACCCTCAACCCACCAGAACCATGGGCTGCTGTGGCTGTTCCGAAGGCTGTGGCTCCAGCTGTGGGGGCTGCGGCTCCAGCTGTGGGGGCTGTGGCTCCAGCTGCTGGGTCCCCGTGTGCTGCTGCAAGCCCGTGTGCTGCTGTGTGCCAGCCTGTTCCTGCTCGAGCTGTGGCAAAGGGGGCTGTGGCTCCTGTAGGGGCTGCAAGGGGGGTTGTGGCTCCTGTGGGGGCTGTAAGGGGGGCTGTGGCTCCTGTGGGGGCTGTGGCTCCTGTGGGGGCTGCAAGGGGGGCTGTGGCTCCTGTGGGGGCTGTGGCTCCTGTGGGGGCTGCAAGGGGGGCTGTGGCTCCTGTGGGGGCTGTGGCTCCTGTGGGGGCTGCAAGGGGGGCTGTGGCTCCTGTGGGGGCTGTGGCTCCTGTGGGGGCTGCAAGGGGGGCTGTGGCTCCTGTAGGGGCTGTGGCTCCTGTGGGGGCTGTGGCTCCTGTGGCTGCTCCCAGTCTAGCTGCTGTGTCCCCGTTTGCTGCCAGTGCAAGATCTGAGATGCTGACCACAGACTCCCGTGCCCGTGAGGGTTTGAAGCCACTGTACCTGCTGTGCCCGGTGGCTTCCACCTTTCTTCTTCTTCTACAAATTTGCTCCACTCTTGTGTTTAAAAATGGCAAAGCATCTCTAAATAAAGTCTTTCTCTAAACCCAGAGTCCATCTTCTCAGTGTTATTTCATCCCACCTTAGTCTAGTGTTTGCTCTTCAGCGTTTCCCAGGGGTGTTCTCTCTGGTGCCTCTTGGGTGAACATTCGGGTGTTGCAGCTGCCAAATAAACATGCAGGGTGGATGACCGCATGGCGTGGATTTTCCAAAAATAAGCAGGAAAGGGCTAAGAGATAAAAATACAAGAGGAAAACTAAGCAATGTGGACAATAAAAGCAGAAGGGCCAACATGTAAATAACAAATCTGAGATGGAAAGAAAATGACTCTGGAAGAAAAGAAATATTTGCAGAAATAACCCAGAAAATTGTTGCCAGAATTAAAGAACTTTTTTAAAACTTATCTTAATAGAGTTTGAGGGCTGGCCCTGGTGGCCTAGGGATTGGGTTCAGCGTGCTCCACTTTGGCAGCCTAAGTTCAGTTCCCAAGTGTGGACCTGCACACTCATCTGACTCTGGCCATGCTGTGGTGATGGCTCACATACAAAAAGAGGAAGATTGGCAGCAGCTGTTATCTCAGGGCGAAACTTCCTCAGCAAAAAAAAAAAAGAAAAAAAAAAAGAGTTTGAGAAGAAACACACTTCCCATCATATACATATTACAGTATGAATGATAAAGAGACAATTCTAAATTTTTCCAGGGAGAAAGGGATTACTTCCGAAAGCATCAGTGTCAGATTGGCACCACATCTCCCAAAAGCAACACTGGGGCAAGAAGACAATGAGATGATGTTTTTACCCACAGAAGGAAAGAAGAGTCAACAGAAAATTTTATGTCTGGCCAAAAATAATTTTAAATGTGAGGGGATAATGGGAAGTTGTAATAGAAATATTCTTAGGCAAATCAGGACTCAGAAGAATTGTCCCACAAAATCCCATGCTGAAAACACTTTTTGAGGAAACACTAAAATGATCAAAGAAAAATATCCAGTAGTACCTGAAAAGGTGTAATAAAACAGGGTGATCAGATGTTTTGCTAAATTTATTATCTTTTTCAAAAAGCAAGAGCAAACTCAGAAAAGTTCTGTCCACAACACTTCAGAACAAGATTTCCATACAATAGTACTGCACAGCAGGTGAACAGAGGAAAGGAAAATGAGGGGACGCAAAAGCAGGTTGTCTGTAACAAGAGGATATAGATATTGTTTTTAAGAAACAGAGTAAATAAACTTGTGTGATTACCATAAGAATAAAAACAGAATGTATAATTTTTAAACCGGTGGAAGGAAACTCAATTTATCCAACCAGGATAAATTAATCAATTACATCAAATAGGGAGCATCGCATAGGAAGTACAACTACTTGACCATGAAGGAAGATTTCTCTCTCCACTTGGCAACAGCTCAGCCAATGAGAAATATCTCACCTCAGCCAATGAGAAGCATTGCAGCTCAGCCAATGAGAAACATCACAGCTCAGACAATAAGAAACACTGCAGTTCAGCCAATGAGAAACACCAAACTCAGCCAATGAGAAACACCACAGCTCAGACAATGAGAAGCCGTTGTCACCCTGAACTGTTACTCTCCCCCAGTGGACTTTCCTTTCTCTATAAAAGCAGCTCCTCTCCTTTGTTTGCTGGATTTGCCTATGGTTCACCACAGCACACACCCCGAATTGCAATTCTTTTATCTACTCTCAAATAAACTGGTTTTGAGGCTTTCCAAGTCAACAAAGGTTATGGATTAAATTGGAAGTAAAAGATCCAACCATATACTATCTTCAAGAGACTTTTTTTATATCTTGGACACAATCCTTTATCAGCTATATGATTTGCAAATACTTTCTCCCAATGTGTGACTTGTCTTTTTATTTTCTTAATGGTGTCTTTTGAACCATAAAATTTTTTTAATTTTGAGGAAGTCCAATTTGTCAATGTTTTCTTTTACAGATGGTGTTTTCGGTGTCATATTAAGGAATCTTGACTAGACCGAGGCTCCATGTATTTTCTTTTGTGTTTTCTTCTAACAATTTCAATTTTAGCTCTTACATTTAGGTCCACTTTGTATTAATTTTTGTGACTTGCATGAAGGAGGGGTCCAGATTTATTCTTTTTCATGTGGATATCCAGATGTCCTGCGCCACTGTTGGAAATACTATTCTTGCCCCCTTTGAATTGCCTTTACACCTTTGTCAAAAATTAATTGGCAATAAATGTAAAGGTTTATTTCTGGATTCCTAAGTCCGTTTCATTCATCTGTCTGATTGTGCTGATGCCAGTGCCGCCCAGTCTTGATTACTGGAATTTACAGTCAGTTTTGACATTGGGACGTGAAAGCCCTTTCACTTTGTTCTTTTTCAAAATTATTTTGTCTGTACTGGATCCTTTGTATTTCCATGTAAATATTAAGATCAATTAGTCAATTTTTGCACAAAAGCCTGCTGGAATTTCGATAGAGATTTTATTGAATTTGAAAATTATTTAGGGTTCCAACTGCCATCAAAACCGTATGAACCTTCCACTCCATGAACATGGGACATCCCCTCATTTGCTCAGACAGATCGTCTTGAAATCCTCTCTGCAGCGTTTCAGAGGTTTTAGCTCCCGAGACTTGTACTTCCTTTGTTGAACTTACTCTCTAGTATTTTATTCCTTTCTCTGCTATTATCAAGGGAATTTTTAAAATTTTTATTTTCAGATTGTTCGTTACTAACATGTAGAAATTCACTTGATTTTTGTATATTCGTATTGCGTTTTGCAACTTCGCTGACCTTGCATATTAGTTCTAATTGGGGGTGTGTGTGTGTGTGTGTGTGTGAATCCTGCTTGGGACTCTCTGAAATTCTTGAATCTCAGAATTCTCAGCGATTTTTGTCTTTCACTAATTTAGGGGAAATCTCGGCCATGATCTCCTCAAATAGTTTTTCTGGCACATTTTCTCTCTTTTCTTCGTAGGACCCTAATTACGCACCTGGCAGAGCATTTTGAAGTATCTCACAAGCCTTCGTTGCTCAGTTCAGGTTTTTTTCTCTTTATGTTCCATTTTGGATAATTTCTACTCACTTGTCTTCCAGTTCACTGACTCTTTCCTTAGTTCTGTCCTGTCTGCTAACAAGCCTGTCCTAGAATTCTTCACCTCTGGTGTGTGTGTGTATGTAGGGCGTTGTTTCCATCACTTCCACTTGACTCTTTTTATAGTTTTCCTTTACCTGCTGAAACTCCTCATCTGTTAATGCATGTTGTTCAATTCTTCCTACTAGATCTTTTAATATCACATAGTTATTTTAAAGTCCCTATGTGATGCTTTCAACATTTGATCATCTCTGAGGATACTTCCATTAATTGCTTTATCACAAGAAAAATGATTCCACTTACCTACTTTTTTTGTCATCTCATAAAATTTTGTTGAACATTATATGTAAAGAACAGTAGAGACTGGGGTAAATAGTATTTCTGTGCAGAATGGGTCTGCCCCTCCGTCTGTGAGGCCGTTAGTGTGAGATTTGTCCCTCTGGCCAGTAGGCGAGCTGAGTCGCCATTACCCAGAGCACCACAGGCTTCCCGGCCCGCCAGCACGGTTGTCACTGCCTCGAGGTTCAGTGTGGGGCCCAGCGCTAGACGGGTTTTCTCGGGTCCCACTCACCCCTTCAGCTGCAGCCCACCCTTCATGCTTGGACCACAGAGTGGGGCTTTCTCCTCGTCCTTTCCCCTCCACCCAGTCATTTATGCAACAGATATTTTCCAAGCTTCTGTCAAGCGCCAGGCGCTGAACCAAGGGCAGGTTAGTCCAGAAAGATAGGGATCAGAGACAGTCTGTTTGGTAATCCTGACACTTCAAGGACCATAAAATCTGTGACTATCTCAAGTATAAGCTTCAAAGGCTTATACGTCCAACAGAGTTCAATGTTCTAAAGCTTAAAGTTCAACATTCGCTCTTTAGAAAAAAAGGGAAAAACTTGAAGAGCTAGCACTATGCTTAACTTGTGACAGATATCCATCAGAAATTGAAATGAAACTTGATATAAAGGTGAAACACCGGAAGAAGACTAATGTTATTTTATGTAACATTGTTTTAGATGACAACATTGTAACAAAATAAAAAGTAAATACAGTGAAAAATATTTAAAAGGAAGCGATAAAACTGCTCAAACAAATAAAAGCTCAGTACAAGAGAAAACACCAGAGAGCAACAGAGTTTCTATACACACGGTTATAGAAAATCTCGTGTGACAACACATCCCATTTGTAATTTAAAAATCATAAACTACTACAGGAAACTCCTTGGAGAAAAATTAAAATAAATGAAGAAAATTTATTTTTTAAAAAATGTCTTATGAGCCTATGGTTCCAAAGAAAAGATTCAAATAAACAGAGAGAAATAACGTTAGGAAGACTCAGTTTATCCTTCAGTTCTTTAAAAGTGATTTACAAATTTAATGTCGTTCCAAGTAAAATAAAGGGCTATTTTCTTCTTACCAAGTTTTCTCTGAAATTCTTATCAAAGAGTGTATGTGCAGACTAGCTAATGAATTGTTGAAAACAAAATATAAGGAAGAAGAATGAGCAGAGATTTCCCAGGCAATTACCAGAACAAACCAGGAAGGGCCAGGACCTGAAACAGCAGTGTGGATTCAGGATCAGACAAAGACAACAAGGACACACACCAGATGCTCCAGCCAGCCCACCCCCTTAGTGAAGATAAGGTCCACATGCGTCTTGAGTCAACAGGAAAAGGACAGACAACTGCTGACATAGCATTGGGAGGATTGCTAAACCAGCTGGAGCAAAACAGTGATAACTTAGACAGGACAGTAAATTAAAGAGGAATCCAAATCTAAACAGAAAAATTAAAATATGACATTTCTCAAAGGACATGTGGGAGAATGTTAGTGTAATCTTGAGGGAGGACGGTTCTCAGCATGGCAGGAAATACAGAAATAATATGGGAATGTCTGAGAGCTGTGATTCCTGCAAAATTAAACACCTCTCTGGGAGCCACAAACAAAGAGAAGTATTAGAGATTTGGGAGAACACGTTTCTAACAAATAAAATGATAAAAATATTAACATCCAGGGGCTGGCCCGGTGGCGTAGTGGTTAAGTTCAGTGTGTTCTGCTTCGGCGGCCGGGGTTCGCCGGTTCGGATGCTGGGCGCAGATCCACATCACTCATCAGCCATGCTGTGGTGGCGTCCTACATGTAAAGTGGAGGAAGATTGGCATGGATGTTAGCTCAGGCCTAATCTTCCTCAGCAAAAAAAAGCAAATTGATTACACAAATCAATAAGTAAAACACTAGCAGCTCAACAGAAAGAACAGACTGGACCTGTGAGCAGATGGTTCTCAGAGGAGCTCAGGTGTAGGGGATCATTTTGGGTGTCGTCTATGTCATTTTCCTCATTAAATATATTAATGTAGTCAATTCGGTTGATTGCTTTTATATTTTAATTAAACTTTTCTTAAATTGATCTACATAGATCTACAATTCCTAATGGATCTACAATTCCTATCAAAACCCCAGACAAAACTTTTTGTAGAAATAGACAAACTGATTCCAAAATCAATATGAAAGGGCAAAAGAACTAGAACAGCTACACTTAAAAGAAAAGACGAATCAAGTTGGAGGAATCCCATGACTCGATCTGAAGCCTTATTATGAAGCTACAGAGATCCAGAGAGCACTGGACAGGAGGGACATGAGGCAAATGGGACAGAATGGAGCCCGCGGGTTGACCACGCACGTATGGCCGATGGGTATCTTACACAGGTGCAAAAGCAATCAAGCGAGGAAGGATGTCTTTTCCATAAACAGTGCTGGAGCAATCAGGTAGCCGTGGGGGGTGGGCAGGGGGGAACCTGTGACACGACCTTATAAAAAAACTAACTTGTATTGGATCACAGACGTGAACATAAAATATAAAACCTAAAACTTTTGCAAGGAAACATAGGAGAAAATCTTCAGGACCTGGGGCTTGGCAGGGTTCTGGACATGACATCAAAAACACAATCCACCAAAGTTTTTAAAAAATCAATGAATTAGGCTTCAGCGAAATTTAAAACTTTTGCCCTGCCAGAGTCCCTGATGAGAGGATGAAAAGCTAAGCTACAGACTGGGAGAAAATGTTTGCAAGTCACATATCAGACAAAGAACTCACATTTAGAATATGTAAGGAACTCTCACAACTCAACTGTAAGGAGACAAACAAAATGGGCAGAAGACAGGAAGAGACAGGTCACAGCAGAAGACCCTGGGTGGCTGGGAGCCCATGCAGAGATATGCAACATCATTAGCCACCTGGGAAATGCAATTAAGACTACAACGAGATATCAGTGCACACCTGTTAGAACAGCTAACATAAAAAATAATGACAATGCCAAATGCTGGCAACGTACAGAAGAACTGGAGAGCACAGCTGGTGGGAACGCAAAATGGTCCAACATCTCTGCAAAATAGTTTGACAGTTTCTTTAAAAATTAAGCATACACTTACCATATGGCCCAGAAATTGCACTCCCAGGCATTTCTCCCAGAGAAATGAGATCTTATGTTCACACACAAAAAACGGACATGGTTATTCATAGGAACTGTATTTGTAATGGTGAAAACCGGGAACAACTGAAATATCCTTCAATAGGTGAATGGCCAAAGCAACGGTGGTACATCGATACCTTGGGACACCGCTTATCAATAAAAAGAAATAAACCACTGATGCATGCAAGATCTCCAGGGCGTTATGCTGAGTGAAGGATAAAACCCATCTCAAATGGTCACATACTGCATGATGCCACTTACACAGCATTTTCAAAATGACAAGATCATAGCCACAGAAAAAGGACGAGTGCTAATTAAGGGTTAGGGAGGGTGGGGTGGGGTCTGTGACTATGAAGGGGGCAGATCACTCTGGGGCTGGGCAGTCCTGTCACTCGAGCTCACACGTGTGATACTGTGGCCTAGACCAGACACGCTGTAGCAATGCCCGGTGCCTGGCTTTGACACAGCACTGCACTGAGTAGCATGTACCGACTGGGTACACTGTGTGAAGGGTACAGGGTAACGCTCGGGTCTATTTCTGACACTTTCTGTGAATCTACAATAATTTTAAAATAAAAAGTTCTAAAAAAAAATATTATGAGATTTCAAAGAAGAGCATATACCGTATGCTACCTCTGGTGTAAGAAAGAAAGGGAAAGAAGAAAATATGCATGTATCTAGTTATTCTTGCAAGAAAAAAAAACCACAGCAAAGTGAACCAAAACTAATGAAATGGTGGGTGAGGACAGGAAGTTTTAAATTCCAGAGCCATTTTAATGTTTTACATTATCGGAAAGATAAAATTAAATGTTAACAAAGATGGAGACGAATTGAAAAGGAATGAAACCAGAGCTATGAGCATTTTAAATGAAGACATGTTGGTGAGTGCAGACTGGGCAAAAGGGCCGAGGTCCACACAGGAGTGAGGACCGCAGTGGGGGACCCAGCCAGCTGGCAGGGAAGCTCAAGTCCTCACTGACATTGACTGTCAAGGCCACTGTCCTTGGTGCTGCCACACAGCTGGATGCAATCTTGGGGCCTCCCACCCCCAAATCAAATCGCGCTGTCAGAAAGCCAGGCTCGGCTCGGCCCCCTCTGCGTCCCCCTGCAGCAGCCCGGGGCCCCTCGGGGTCAGGCCACGGTTCAGAGGAGCTCCGGGGAGCAGCCCCTGCCTCCTCCCTTCCGCAGGCCTTAGCCCAGCAGATTCCTCAGAGCAAAGATAAGCTCCCGGCTCAGCCCAAGGTGGGTGGAAATGAGAATTCCTTCCTTAATTGGTATTTTCCAGTTGAGAGAGCACTCTATGCTTTTCTCACCAGTGTCATTTAATTACCAAATGTTTTCATTTTTGAGAAGACCTAAAATTGCAGAGATCTTGGGGATTTAGAGCAGGAATGCAAGACCAATTTTGCCTAATTACCAAATGTCTCGGCGGTCCCCCTGACGTGTCCCAGAGTAGGCGATGCAGGCCCGGGGCCTCCGTGGAGGTGGGGGGCCCGGCTCCGATGCAGATGTTTACCTGACGTGCGGGGCCAGGATCTGGTTTACGTTGAGAAATCAGACTGTTTACAGGACCGCACATCTGTCCCCCTCCCTCCTCTCGTTTGGCTGTAACGTTCCACAGGGCTCACTCAGGTCCCTGTGGGGTGGGCTGCGACACCGCGCGAGTCACGCCAGCTCCACACAGCCCCGTCTGGGGGACGCATCAGCTCATGGCCTGGCCACCCGGGGGTCAGCCTGAGTCTGGGCTGGCTGTGCTGATGGGGGTCTGGGGACGCCTGGGTGGGGAACAAATGGCCCCCAGCCTGGGGAAGAGCTCCTTAAGTATAGAGCAGGAGACTTCTCTGTCCCCCAAATGGTTGCAGGCCCAGGGGCCAGGGTGCCAGAGCACTCTGGTGTGTTCTGGAAGCAGAGGCTGAGAGTGGGCCCTGGATCTGCAACTGCACACAGATGCTGAGAAGCCCCACTTCACGGAGGACCAGGCGCCCAGACCCCAAGGAGGAGACCTGTTGGGGGGTCAGTAATGCACAGGTGGAGCTGGGTGGGGTTGCAGACAGGGGTCCTGGAGTAGCCAAGCCACAGAGGGACAAGAGGGCTCCCAGCACAAGGGCTCTGGGCCCTGACCCCTCCCTCTCTAGCTGTCTCTCTGACCTATTGCTCTTCAACCCGCCAGAACCATGGGCTGCTGTGGCTGTTCTGGAGGCCGTGGCTGTCCTGGAGGCTGTGGCCCTGCTGTCACCTCCAAAACCACCATCACCCCCCACCACTCATTCTCCTTGCAGGGTCCCTACTCATCTGCTCAGCCCTCCAAGGCCAGGATGTCCAACGTGACATCCTTGGGTCTCCGTATCTGACACATGGGGATGATCCCAACTCTGCTGCAGACACACAGCTCCTTCTGAGCGCCAGCCGTTGGGCCCAGATGTGGCTGGATGGATGGCACCGCCCTCCTCACAGGGCTAGTCTGAGCCTGAGTCCCCTACATGACCTATTTGGTGAATGGCATCAGCCTTGACACGAGCGTCCAGCTCAGAGGCCCTGCAGGCATTTGGGCACCGTCCCCGCTCAGTCTCCAGGTCCCATCAAGGCAGCACATGAGGCGGGCCCCTGTCGTCCACATCTCTCCTATTTGGCAGTGACACCCCACCTCTAATTCCACTGCTCACCCCTCTTCTGGGGCTACCCCAGGCCGCCACGGCTGCTGTGCTGGCTCTGCAGCTGTCCCTTCCCCGTGAACCCACAAGGCAAACTCAGTCCTCTGCGCCTTCGCTGAGTATCCTCACTAGCTCCCAACTGCTTCCAGAAGAATCGGCTCCTCAGTGCAGCCAGCCACGGCGGACGTGGAACGCCTCCTGCCTCCTTCCTTCCAGTGCTGCCAGGGCCCTCAGGGCCCCCACCCACTGCACCTCACTGCCTTCTCACGGGTGACCCGTGGCCAGACACGACGAGGCTGCACTGTCCTTCCCCCCCCTTAGCAACAGGACCCAGAACCCTGCCCTGGTCCTCTTGTGCTCCCCGATCCCTCACGCCGGCCACAGCCACACGCCTGCATGCTGGCCACAGAGAAAGGACAGCCATGTTGGTCAAGCATCCCGGCAGGCAGGCGCTTCCTTCCTTCTTGTCTTTCTTTTCTGTTTTTTTCTTGTGTATATAGAACAAAACATTTGCCAATTTAGTCATTTTGAAGCGTACATTTGGGGACATTCAGTACATTCACATTGTTGTGCAGCCATCCCCACCATCCATCTCCAGAAGTTTCCATCTTCCCAAACTGAAACTGGCCCCGTTAAACACTGACTTCCTCTCCCCCAGCCCTTGGCACTCACCATCCTGCTTTCTGTCTCTTGAATTTCATGACTCTGGGGACCTCATCTGAGTGGAACCACATAGTATTTGTCCTTTTGTGGCTCACTTATTTCACTCAGCATCATGTCTTCACTGATTCATCCATGTGGTAGTTCATGCCAGGATTTCCTTCCTTTTTTGTGGCTGCATAATATTCCACTTTGTGGATGGACCACATCTTGTGCATCTTCCCATCTGTTGATAGACACTTGGGTTGTTCCCACCTTTTGGCTGTTGTGAGGCATGTGGCTATCAGTGTGGAAGCACAAGGACCTGTTCCCGCCTCTGCTTTCAGTTCTCTGGGTGGATACCGAGGAGTGGGATTGCTGGTCACATGGTCACTGTATGTTTAGCTCTCTTTCTTAAAAGGAACACACTTAGGGGTTAGAGCACTCTGTTGTCATTTCTCGTGTGCTCTTTTCTGCTTTCTAGAACACTGATGAAATGGTGGGTGCTCCAGCAGCCAGCTTAAGCCATAATGCATGGAAATCTGCAAGGATTGTGGAGCAGAAAGACAGAGGGAGCTTGCACACCTGATTATATGTTGGCTTCTTCATAACTGGCCTCAATCATCTCTACATCTAGAGTCTTTTAAAAATGTGAATGAGTATTAAAAGTCTGTCTTCTTTAAGCCATTGTTACTGGGGGTTTTCTGTCATATACTGCCTCTTTCTAAATAATTACTAGATTTTGAAAAACCTAGAGTGGTGCTATTTCGTGTAGAATAAAAGGAGACATAAGTTAAAGTGGACCATAATCTCACCACCCAGAGACACCCATGCTTAGCACTCTCTTGAAGGACCTCCCGTGTTCCTGCACACCCTGACTGCTCCTTGCACAACTGTGTGACCATGCAAAGAGAGCGGTATGTGTGTGCGTTTCTCACGACATTCACCTTTTTTACTCTCAGGATTTTAACGGCTTAAAAATCCTCCGAGTGAGGCTGCCCCTCTTCTATTCCAACGCTGGAAATCTTTAACCAGCACCCCTTCTGTAAATCACGCTGTTAGTGCTTCTGGAGATCAACTCTCGCTGGGGAAATTGCTGTTTCCAAGCCCAGGGATAGTTTCCGGCTCTGGGTCCACTTCCCAGGCTCCTTCCAGCAGTGTCTCCAGCATCCGCTGTAGCAGCCTGGCTCAGCAGTCTGCATCCGGGCCCCGACTGATAACATCTCCGTGCCCCGCCACCGTGACAGATGGAGGGCGCCTCAGCCTTCTTTCTTTCTTTTTAACTATTTGTCTGAACGTTTTTCATCCATGTGGTTAACACTTATTGTGTCCATTTTATTTGAGTTTTGGTGTTTTGCTAAATCTTTGAGTCCTCTCGATGTTGATGGTAAGTAACTTTGTGATTCTATCGCACAGGTGTTTTAACCACACTCTGAGTTTGTTTGGCTATTAATTTAATTTGGGTTATTTTTAGACACCTGCATTTGTTTTTCTTGATGACAAAGGGACACATGTTCAGGGTCACAAATGCAAACAGTGCTTCAGTGTGTAAGGTCAGAAGTGGAAGTTGGGGGTCTTTTCTCATTGAAGTGTAGACCGATTGGGGCCGACAAATGCTCCCCACTGATGCTGATGGAGAGACGGGGTTCGCACGGTCACGTTGCAGCTTAATGACGTGATGACCCCCTGGCCTCCTTGTCATGGCTGAGCTAGAAGCCGCTTCAATGCTACAGAAAATGAATTTGCTCGTGGAGCCTTTCATTTCAGCTAAGATAGAATGGCTTGTAACAGAACAAGGAAATGAGTGGCCTGTCCCCCAAGGCTGTTGGTGATACCAAGGTATTGGTGCCAAAAACGAATGGCCTTACCCCAGAGGAAGGTTTGAAGAAGAAAACGAATCCTCAGGATGGTGAGAGGGATGTGATCCCAGATTCCACAGGGGAGACAGCCGCAGAGCCCTGCCTTGCACGAGGCGGTGGTGACACCAGGCCAGCGCCCACACCTGCCATCTGCAGGGCAGCAGTGTCTTCACAAACCTTCGATGTTTGGGGAAGGCCTGAGACCAGGATGCTGGCAGCACGGGATCTTCTCCCTCAGCTTTGCCTCCGTTCTGTCTCACAGCGTTGGTCAGTGTGGGAGAGGCCGTCAACATGGGCCCCGAGCTCCGTGCGTGTGCTTGCTGTGTGCCCAGATTGCAGGCCCCACCATCCCCTGCCACACAGAGCCCTTTCCTGAGCTGCTCACAGGCCACCCAGTGGGTGAAGGCCACTAGGGTGTGGCAGCCCTGCTGTGGCTCCAGGGGATGGCTGAGCTGGCTTCCTGGGGGGGTTGGCCACATGCTACAATGTTTCCTGTTTGATACAATGTTTCCTATTTGATACAATGTCTCCTCTTTGCTACAATGTCTCCTGTTTGCTACAATATTGCTGGCTGTGCAAATGTCACCTGGGCCCATTGTCATTTTTTCCCCATCTCTTGCTGTGGGACTTGGGGGCAAAGGGAAGCCATGGAAATATGCTGATGTTCCTTTCACTTTCCGTGAGTAATAAGGGCCTTTGTCGCTGAACCCTCGAGTGGATGGATCCCTGGCTTGGAGCAAAGTCCTTTCTTCAGGGAGCAGCAGCTGCCTGGGTTACACTTGCAGCCGTAGGAGGCAGCAGTGGGGAGCAGCGAGTGTGGCTGCTCGGGCTCTGGGGGAAACTGGGGCTCCCGTGGAGGCTCACAGGGTCTGAGGGTGCTGGGGCTCCTGCAGAACACCCTCTGGGGCCCAGGAAGCAGGAGGCCCCTGCTCTCCCTTGGCTCTCAGCTGTCCTGGGGGTTTTCCAGCAGTCCTCCGCAGCCCCAGCACCTGCTCAGATGGGTAGGCCCCACAGCAGTGGCTGCTCAGAGCCTTGGCTGCCTCATCCTGACTGACTCTCCCTCCCCAGCATCGGCAGGAACCGCCCCCCCCCCCCCCCCCACCGCCACCCCGGGCTTCCCAGAGGGCAGCCATGGCCGATCTCTGACCCCCGTCCCTCCATGCCTCTGCGTGCCCCCAGGGCCCGTGTTCTCCTCCCAAGTCCTCCTCTGATCACAGCCCTTTTCCCAAATCCCCCTAGGCTGCTCCCCAATTGCTAAGGGAGCGCTGGTGTGTGGAGGGGGTGGTCAGGGCTCTTTCGCTGTATCTGTAACTCGTCTGTTGATTAGACAGCGATGGATTTAAGGATTACTTTCTATAATGAAAGTAGATGAGGGGAACAAGGGAAATAACTAACTTCCAATTTCCAGGACAAAGTCAGCTTGTTGGCCTGGCCCCACAGCCCACACCCTGCGCCCGGGCCAGCCCCACACTCTCTGTACCGTCTGTGGCCCCTCTGCTGGCACAGAGCCTCTGTTCTCTCTGTGTCTCCCCTCTAGGGCTCTGCATACAGCTGGTACTGCGTAAATGATTGACGCAAGGAGGAGAAATGGTTGACCAGCAGAGGGATGCAGGGTGGACAAGACACAGCCTCTGCTGCCCAGGCCAGAGGCCGAGATGTCTGCCCTGACTGTCTGAGCCACACCCCTGAGCCTGAGGGCCCGCTTCTCTGCTGGGACCCCTGCAACCACTGCCCCGGGTGTGCACATCGGGCCCCGGGGGTTGGGGTGGGGTGAGGCCTGTGAAGGGAAGGCCTGAGGAGGCAGGAGCCAAAGTTCTCCACACACCCAGGCTCCCAGCCAGCTCCTCTCCTGGGAGGGGCCCTGGAACCAGGCTGGGAACACGGAGGAGGGGGGACACCCGGCCACACCAGGCGGTGATCAAGCTGTCTGAGCGGACTGGGGATTTGCTATGGACTGAGTTGTGTCCCCCCAAATCTGTTTGTCAAAGCCCTGATCACCAAGGTGATGGCACTTGGAAGTGAGGCCTTTTGAGTTAATTAGGGTTGATGAGGTCATGAGGGTGGGGCCCCCACGATGGGATTAGTGCCCTCCTAGAAGAGGAGGACACCAGAGCTCACACTCTCTCCGAAACATGATGACACAGCGAGAAGGCAGCCGTCTGCAAACCAGAAACAGAGCCCTCACCAGAACCGACAGCCGTGCCTCCTCCCTGATCTTGGACTTCCAGCCTTCAGAACAGTGAGAAATAAATGGCTGTGGCTTCTGTTACAGCAGCCCGAGCTGACCCACACAGGTTTCTGCTGGCTTATTTCTGTCTCCGGCCGGGACGCTCTGAGCGAGTGCTCAGGGACGACATAGCCACAACCCAGCACAGACAGAAAAAGCTGTCTGAGAGAGGAGGGAGCAGCAGAGGGAGCCTCATGGGCAGATGAGGCCACAGAGCCATGGCATGAAACTGTGGCCCTCCCACGGGAGCCGCGGTGCAGAGGAGCAGCCGGGCAGCAGGCGTTTGCTTTCACGATTGGGAGTCCCCACAGAGGCCGGGAGGGAAGGGAGAGTTCACTCCATTTCATCCACCAACACCAAGACCCAGGGCTCAGGCAGCCTCGTCAGTCTGCCCAGTTTGAAAATGCACCCTTCTCAATCCCTGGGTGCTTCCAGAACCTTCCACGGGGACTAACACAATGGTCATTAAACAGCGGAAAGAATAAAGTCTGCAATGCATTGGAAAATTCTGGACAGAGAGAAAATGGGGATGGCAGTTCCCCACTCCAGGGGGGATCTCTCCAATTCTGCCATGGCCACATAAGCTGAGGGTACAGGGGGCGTCAGAGGCAAGGAGCATGTGCCCCTACATGTTCAGATGGAGGAGAGGACAGTTCCCCATGGTGCGAAGCTGGAACAGCCACAAAGCCACAGAGCCCCATGCTGGGGAAGCCCCATGACAGGTAGGAAGCAGAAGACCCCACCCTGGGCAGAGTCGGGGGCTGGAGTGATGGCCAACTTTGAGGTGTTAGCCAGCCCCTCTCTACCGCCACCCCCGGAAGGCCCCTGTCCCACCTCCCCAGGGGTCCTCACTCCCAGCGCCCACCATCCTGCCCTGGGCTCTCCCCAGGCCCCCTCGCTCTGCTCTCCAAGCTGAGGGGTAGGAGGAGATGGGGCCGGAGCCTCTGCCCTGTTCACACCTCAGTGGGCTGTGAGCTGGTTGTAGAGGGCCACAGAAAAGAGCGGAAGCTTTGAGCCATCCCAAATGGATACAAGCACAAATGGCAAAATATAACCCACAGTCATCACGCAGCGTGGGACTGCGGGCGCTTTCCCGTCGGAATCCTGGCTGAGCCTCGCTGGACCCCCAGCTGGTTTGGCTCCACTGGTGTCCGACCTGAGCACCTGCTCTGGGTCCCGGGAAAGGAGCACACGGAAACAACATTTTCAGGATACAAGGTTTTATCTTTTAAAAAGCATCAAAGGCATCGTGATTGGGAAGAACAGAACTTCAACAAGGCACCAGCTTAGTTCGGTTCCATGTTGCTTTCTGGATCTCCTAGGAGAGGGGGCCATAATTGCTTCGGAGCCCCCAGGGGTTTCATTGGACCCCTGGGTGCATAACCAGCTGGGGACACGGCCCCTTGAGAGCCTGGTGGACTCCCGCAGACCCCAGAGCTCAGAGGTCAGCTGGTCACTCTCTGGAGACACGGGATGTCTGGGGGAAAAGCCTGCCTTCCTCTGGCTGATCCTCCGCCCTGTGCACATGCTGCCACCAGGTGGCGCCCTCTCGGTCCCACAGACTGCTGCACCTGAGCAGTCGGAGACCTGCATCCTCCCGCTTCATTTTCTGGTTAGTGGGACGTGCCCTGCCGTTACTACTGCGATTCTAGAATTGAGAAAAGGAGGCACAGAGAGCTAAGTAACTTGACAACAGTCGTGATGAGGATCAGAGTCTCCCTAGGACACAGACAACCCCTGAGTGATGGGGATGGGGCTTGGGTGCAGGGACCTGGAAGAAGGCAGGTGCCAGGGAAGGGACAGGAACAGGGAGGCCACCCAGAAGCCAGCAAATGCTGGAGCTACTTCCTTGTGGGCCTGAGCCTGGGGGACCTGCGGGGTCAGGGCCAGGGAGCCACGGAGGGAACAGGCGGACGCTTGGCTCTGGGGGCGCATACTGGCCGTCACCGCCCTGGGCACATGGCGAGAAGGAGCCCAGTGGTGTCTGACCCGAGGTGAGGTCCTCGCTCTTGTCATACTCCCCTGCCCAGTCCCTTCCCACGGGACCTGAGTCAGCTCCAGGAAGGCTCAGCCCGGAGGAGAGAGGGACAATAAGAGTAGGTCGCCTCGGTCCCAGGGCTCTGCTCCTGGGCAGGAAGGGACCCAGGGGGCCACGCTGATGCCCTGTCTCTGCACCAGACTGTGCCGTGGTCCCCTGGGGAGTCGATGGCAGCCCTGGGTCCCTGCCTCCAAGCCCTGGGAAGCTGGCTTCCTCTCCCCTGACCATCCACAGACTCGGATCCTGGCACCAGGGGGCGCCCGTGGACTTCGCAGCGCTTTCTGCTTGCTCCCCAGACCCTTCCAGGCCTGCGCATGCGGGAAAGCAACTCGGGCCCAGGAGACACAGACAGCGAGTGAAACAGTGACCGCACTCTCACTGGGAGCCTGCAAAGGGCCGGCAACTCAGTTTTCATTAACTCTCTCCTTCAAAGTGGTCCCTGCTAACCCCGTTTTGTAGATGAAGAGTGTCTGAGGGCCAGAGAGGTTACCGGATCGCCCAAATTCACTGGACCAGTGGGAGGGAGGGGAGGAGAGGTGGCGTTGGCCCCCAGGCAGTGGTTCTACGAGAGACTGGACCTCCTCCTCACAAGGACTTTCGCCCGAGCAGGCATGTCCTGCAGCCCCAACCCATCCTCAGAGGCTGCGGTCTGGGGTGCTCCCTGCAGCTTTGCCCTCAGGGGCAACAGGGTGGGATGAGGGGCCGTGGGTAGGTGGTGTCTTTGAGGAGACAGGATGCGCTCATTGCGGAAAAGCACTGCTCAGGCAGCAACACGGGCTGCTCTTCAGCCCCTCCAATCTGTGGGATTAAAGACGCACCTACAGGGGCTGGCCCAGTGGCATAATGGTTAAGTTTGCACGCTCCGCTTTGGTGGTCCAGGGTTCACAGATTCAGATCCTGGGCATGGACCTGCACACCAGCTCATCAAGCTATGCCGCAGCGGTGTCCCACATACAAAATAGAGGACAATTGGAGCGGATGTTAGCTCAGGGACAATCTTCCTCACCAAGAAACAAACAGACAAACCAACAAACAATAACACACCTACTATGTATTTCACAAGAACACATGGATGCCCACGGACGTCCACGAGCCCAGGATAATTGACCATGGTGTGGAGATGAGATTGGACGAGGACTATAGATGAGAAGATGCAGGTAACAGGGGCCCTGCTGCCCTCAGCTGCGATTCCTTCCTTCCTTCTTTCCTCCTTCCCTCCCTCCCTCTCTTCTTTCCTTGTTCCCTCCTTCCTTCCTTTCCGACCTCTCCCTATTTCCTCCACCCCCCCCAGCCTCTAGCAACCATTTTTCTACTCTCTGTTTCTATGAGTTCAGCTTTTTTTATTTTTTATATTCCACATCTAAGTGATCCCATGCAGTATTTATCTTTCTTTGTCTGGCTTTTTTCACTTGGCATAATGCTCTCAAGGTCCATCCACATCGTCACTAATGGCAGGATCTCCTTCTTTTTTAAGGCTGAATAATACTCC
The DNA here is from genome assembly GCF_037783145.1 of Equus przewalskii. Lineage (NCBI taxonomy): Eukaryota > Metazoa > Chordata > Mammalia > Perissodactyla > Equidae > Equus > Equus przewalskii. The sequence goes on from NC_091841.1 coordinate 31,463,511, forward strand.
ATTGCCTACATAGACCACATCTTCTTTATCCACTCAACTGTTGATGGACACTCAGGTTGTTTCCATACGTTGGCTGCTGTGAATGATGCTGTAAGGAGCACAGGGTGCAGATATCTCTTTAAAATAATGATTTCATTGTATACATATGCAGAAGTGGGGTTGCTGGATCATGTGTTCGTTCTATTTGTAATTTCTTGAGGAGCTTGCACACTGTTTTCCACAGTGGCCGCACCAGTTTACACTCCCACCAGCAGTACACAAGGGTTCCCTTTTCTCCACATCCTCGCCAGCACTGGCTGTCTCTTGTCTTTTCGATGATGGCCATCCTGACAGGTGTGAGGCGACAGCTCATCTTGAATTTCTTACCCACACTGGACGAGGCCTCCATATTTCCCTCTGCACTGGCCGTGCAAGTTCAGGGGCTGGTCCTGAGCCTGTGCTGTCATCAGTGCTGGGTATCGCGATGTGGCCCTCCAGGACCACATCTGCCCTTCTCCCCAGCAGCTGACCTCTGAGGACACATCATTCAGGTCCCCTGGCCCCCAGCCTCCGAGGGGATGATAGAGGTGGAGCCACCAGCAATGGCACATCTCCCCTCGACCCTCTTCCTGGCAGTCCCATTGCGCTGACTGTGGGGGTGTTCCTGTACTGAGGGCCACAGTGCTGCGTGTACGTGGGGACATGGCCTTGCTCACAGCATGGCTTTCAGAGTTTCAGTCCCTGGTCTCCCCCCATGCCAACCCAGCTCATGGGTAGCAGTGGCCCCCTCTCAGCTATTGTGAACTCCACCATCTCCAACTCCACCATCCCAGTTGGAGGGTACCATCTGTGTCTTGCAAGGGGCTACCCAACACACCAGCTCTAACCCCTAAACCAGCAGGCCCTGAGTCAACCAGTCCTGAGAAAGCACCCTGTGGGGCCATGGGTCCTGGATCTGGAGTCAGGCTCCTTCTTTCCAGCTAAGACATACCAGGATCCCAGGAGTCCAGGGGAGAACCCTAACTCATATCCTGAGTCCTGTCCTGATCCCGGTTCTTAGCCTGATTTGGGGCCGTGTTCTGATCCTGAGTCCTGCCCTGATCCTGAGTTCTGACCTGATCCTGAGTCCTGTCTCGATCCTGAGTCTTGTCTTGATCCTGAGCCCTGCCCTGATCCTGGGCCCTGTTCTGATCCTGAGCCCTGTCCTGATCCTAGGCCCTGTTCTGATCCTGAGTCCTGTCCTGATGCTGGGCCCTGTTCTGATCCTGACTCCTGTCCTGATCCTGGGCCCTGTTCTGATCCTGAGTCCTGTCCTGATCCTGAGTCTTGTCTTGATCCTGAGTCCTGCCCTGGTGCTGGGCCCTGTTCTGATCCTGACTCCTGTCCTGATCCTGGGCCCTGTTCTGATCCTGACTCCTGTCCTGATCCTGGGCCCTGTTCTGATCCTGAGTCCTGTCCTGATCCTGAGTCCTGCCCTGGTCCTGAGTTCTGCCCTGGTCCTGAATCCTATCCTGTTCTTCCCAGAGTTGATGGGCAGAATGGGATTGCCTGTTCCAGAGTGTCTCCATGGACTTCATCTCCTTGTGCCTCCTATGAACATCTTCCTGGGGCTTTCAGAACCAGGGCAACATCGGGGGCAACATCAGGAACTTGATGGGGCCGTGCGCTGGGTTAGACAGTATCCTCCTCAAATTCACGTCCACTTGGATCCTCAGAATAGGACCTTATCTGGAGATCTGGTCCGTGTAGATATAGTCAAGATGAGGTTGTGCTGGATTAGAGTTGGCCCTAATTCAATGACTGGAGTCCTCATATGACAAAGGAAGAGAGACTGAGACACTGGCACGCAGGAGAGGAAGGCCACGTGAGGACAGAGTTAGAGGTCTGTTAGAACCGAGGAGCGCCCAGGAGCGCCAGGGCCCCTGGAAGCTAAAAGAGGCAATGAGGGGTCCTCCCCCAGAGACCCCCCCAGAGGGGAGCACGGCCCTGCTGACACCTTGATTTTGGACTTTTGGCTTCTGGAAGTGGGAGAGAACACGTTTCTATTGCTTTAAGCCACACACTTTGCAGTCGTTTGTTCCAGCAGCCACAGAAAACGAGTGTAGGCAGCAGCAACGGACACAGCCACAAAGCCAAGGCCTTGTCCCCATCATCTGCACCTGACACAGAGACAGACGGCATTGTTATTTTCCAGGGACCGTGTCAGGGGAATCAGGAACTAAAGAAAAGATGCAACACTGTGACACCACTGAGGTTATCTTAAGATTAAACAAACAAACAAATGCAGTTTCCCTGGGGAAATGGCACACACAGGAACCAGGAAGTGACCACGTGCCCAGCATCACAGCTGACCCTGGACAAGGATATAAAGGCTCTGGGCCCAAGAGAGTCCACACCTGACCCTCCCTTCTCTACCTGCTCCTCTGACCTGCTCCACCCTCAACCCACCAGAACCATGGGCTGCTGTGGCTGTGGCTCCAGCTGTGGGGGCTGTGGCTCCAGCTGCTGTGTGCCCGTGTGCTGCTGTGTGCCAGCCTGTTCCTGCTCGAGCTGTGGCAAAGGGGGCTGTGTCTCCTGTGGGGGCTGCAAGGGGGGCTGTGTCTCCTGTGGGGGCTGCAAGGGGGGCTGTGTCTCCTGTGGGGGCTGCAATGGGGGCTGTGGCTCCGGTGGGGGCTGCAAAGGGGGCTGTGGCTCCTGTGGGGGCTGCAAGGGGGGCTGTGGCTCCTGTGGGGGCTCCAAGGGGGGCTGTGGCTCCTGTGGGGGCTCCAAAGGGGGCTGTGGCTCCTATGGAGGCTCTGGCTCCAGCTGTGGGGGCTGTGGCTCCAGCTGTGGGGGCTGCGGCTCCAGCTGCTGTGTGCCCGTGTGCTGCTGCAAGCCTGTGTGCTGCTGTGTGCCAGCCTGTTCCTGCTCCAGCTGTGGCAAAGGGGGCTGTGGCTCCTGTGGGGGCTGCAAGGGGGACTGTGGCTCATGTGGGGGCTGTAGCTCCTGTGGCTGCTCCCTGTCCAGCTGCTGTGTCCCCGTTTGCTGCCAGTGCAAGATCTGAGGCTCGGTCTTAGACCTCAGGTGAGCCCAGGCTCCCCTGGAAGTGGACAGAGCCCCACCCCCATCTTCCAGACCTGGGAGTCGTATTCCCTAAGTCCTGAGGAAGGAAATGAGCCCATCACAGTCCTTGACCTGTCCTGTGACCCCCCTTTCCATGGCTTACCACAGGGAGTCTCCATCTCGCCCCGGAGCTCCCAGAGCCCTGGAATCTTCTCCAACAAGCCCTTTGCCAGATCCAGCCCAGGAAGGGCCCATCCCTGTCCATGGGCTCCGACTGTTCCTCCCTCTTGTCCCCTCTCCCTCCAACCCCCCATCGAGCCTGCCCTGCAGCCAAGATCAGAACTGGGGGGGTGGGGGCGAGGAGGGGCGGGATGGAGCGAAGCTGAGACTCTCAATGTCCAGCTGGCCCTGTGAGCCCTTTAAGTTAAAGTGCTCCGCACCCCAATCCTCGATGCCCTGTGGCTCTTCTCCGGTGCTCTTTGTCATTGGGTTCAGCTCGTCCGCTGTCTCCATCCCTGTTTCTGGAGCACCGACCATGTCTCTGGCTTGCTGCTCCACCCTAAAGACTCGGCCGTGAGCAAAACGCAGACCCTTGCCGGGTCTCGATCTGGGTGTGAGGGCTCCTCCAGGCCTCCAGCGGCCAGACGAGGTCGCTCCTGTTGTTTCCTGCATTTCCAGCAGCCGAGCCCCAGGCACCCAGCGGGCACACACCAGCACAAGGTCCCTGGTGCAGGTGGCGCAGGTGGAATTCTAACCTTGCCGTCTGACTAACCCTCCATCATGCCAGCACCGAAGGCCTCGATTTATAAGAGACACCAGAGGGCAAAGGACAGGCAGAGCATGGAGAGCGCACACTCTCCAGACTGGGGCAGCTGGCGTGCACACACACACCCCACGGCCTCTCCACTCGGGGACCCCGATGGCCGGGGAGGTGGCTGTGCTGGGTGCACAGGCTTGGTGTGGCTGCATTCTGGGCTTACCAGGAGGTACAGCATCCTGAGAGTGGGGCTGGGGGTTCAGCTTCCTTCCTGGGCCCCCAAGGCCTGCCTGGTCTGGGGAAGATCAGGTCCCTGGTAGCTGTTGGACATGGCCCTGGGACGCCCCATGCCTCCTCTGGGCTGACCACAGGCTCCCTTCCCTGCCCAGAGGCCGCATAGGTGCCACATGGCAAGAAACGCCTGGCATCCCCAGAGTTGCAAGGCTCCGAGGCCCCTCGTTGTGCTGGACACCAGCGGCTTGGAGAAGGTCCCAGGCTGAGACCTCAGCTCTGCCAAGGCCACTGCCCACGTAAGCCACCCCACCAAGAGGCAGCCAGAGGGGTCAGAGGGCCAGGAGCCCGTCTCCCCAAACCCCTCCTGGCTGCCCCCAGGCTGCCTGCTACTCGCGCCCACCCGGAGCCTCCACTCTCCTCTCAGGAGACCCACACAGTTCTGGGGTCACCAGGATAAAGACCTGCATTACCCCAGACTCATGCTCATCGTGGCTCCTTCTCTCTGACCCCAGAGCCGGCAAAGGGCAGGCGGGGCGGGGGCAGCGTCCGCAGGATCCCCAGAGAGCACCTCGGCAAGGCAGGGGACCCCCTCCCAGGCCCTCCCTGGCAGGCCTCTGCCCTTGGCCCTCTGAGTCCCAGGCTGTCAGCACCTCTGCCTCCTAGGGACCAGCTGCTGGCCCCAGAAAGGCCTGGCACCTTTCTGCCCAGCTGTGCTTGGCCAGGAGTGCTCCCTGCCGGCCGAAGGTGCCCACTCCTTTTGGAGCTAATTTAGTGTTTCCCTTAACACAGAAACACCATGACTAAAAAGTAGTTATAATGAGAGCTCACTTTTATTGTGTATTTGTCATGTGACAGGCCCTGAGTTAAATGTTTTATATAGTCTGTCCCAAATATATAATTTAAAAACAGGGGACCAAGATGTAAAGTCATTTGCCCCAAGCCACAGATCCAGTAAGTCCAGACCCAGGATCTAAACCAGTGTCCCCACAGCCTGATGCTGCCCTGCCTTGAATGTTGGCTCATTCACCCAGAAGGTGCAGATTATCTTAGAGCAAAAGTCCAGCATGAATATGACACCCAGAAAAGAAAGAAGGAGTAGAAGAGACAATGATGTCCTGGCACCTTGGTCCAGCAAAGGACACCACAGAGCTCAGCTTTTGCTGTGAGTTCCCTAGCAGCCAGGGCAAAAAAGGAAAGAGAAGCTACATAGGCCCTATCACCTGGGGGAGGGCACAAAGTGATTTACAGGACTACCTCTGTCCCATCTCAGAGTGAAGAGTCACATAGGGTGATGGGCCCCAAGATAGAGGATGCCCTCCAGGTCAGAGGGTCCCCACTGCTGCCTCCAGGAGACTCCAGGGACCAATTCTCAGGCCTGATTTGGCAGTTGTGCAGCCAAGTCTAAGAGCTCGATTAATTTGTGCAGTGACAGTGGATTTGAAATTAACGTTCAGAGAAAGCATGACTGGCCCAACGTGGAGCAAGGATGTGACTTACTGCATTCCCAACTGCGATGGTTAATTTTATGTGTCAACTTGGCTGGACCATGGTGCCAAGATATTTGGTCAAACTTTATTCTAGGTGTTTCTGTGAGGATGTTTTTGGATGAGATTAACATTTAAATTGGTGGATTTTGAGTAAAGCAGATGGCCCTCCATAATGTGGTGGGCCTCATCCAATCAGTTGAAGGCCTGAGTAGAACAAAAGACTGACCTCCCCCAGGCAAGAGGGAATTCTGCCAGCAGATGCCCTTTGGATTTCAGGTACAGCGCCGCTCCTTCCTGGATCTCCAGCAGACGGCTTTCGGACTCAGCCTGCAACTCTCTCCTGAGTCTCCAGCCAGCCAGCCTCCCATGTCAGATTTTAGACTCACCAAGCCTCCACAAGGGCATGGCAGTTCCTTAAAATAAATCTCCTTCTCTACAAACACGTCCTGCTGGTTCTGTTGCCCTGGCGAAGCCTCGCTAACATGCTGATCAGTGGCTGCAGGGACGCGACCCTCAGTCATGTCTGGTCCACAGCCAGCGGTCCCAGGCCCACCCCCCGGGGAGCCCCTTTAGCATGAAACCATGGTAGGACAATGAGGGCAGAGTTCAGCAAAGACCTCAACTAACCAGTCCTGGGAAAGGACCTCCCCCTCAGGAAGGTTCCAGCACTTAACCTGACGAGTCTGCACACATCCTGGGGACGACGCTGGGGCCTGGACCGAGCCGAGCCTTCGGCTGTGTGCATGTGCCTCCTTCTGGGAGAAGAGGCTGCCGGGCCCGCGGGGGAGGTGAGAGATCCTGTTAAACAATCAAAGCCCGCAGTAAAGGCAGGCGACCTCACTTCAAAGGCGCAGGGCCACGCGGTGAGACGTGGGAAACAGTCAGTCTGTCTGGTCCCCAGGAGTCCCGTCTCCCCCGCATCCCAGGCCTCTGTCTTCCTGGCCCTGCCCATCGGCCGGACCAGTCCCGTGACGTCCCAGGGAGGGGACTCCGGCCAGCCCTCCCCTGAGAAGATGGGGCATTTCCAACATGGAATCCATCATCAGAGGTCTGCTGGGTCTAGAAACTCAAGAAGATGCACAACCTGGAAAATCCCTCTGGCTTAAAAAAAAATCTAATTGCTGGGTGGGATAAGAAAAATCCTTTTAAATCCTTAGCTGAGCTTATAACCTGACCCTACCCCTAACCCTGCTCGCTTTTGCTGTGCTGTGTTCTCTTGTGTGGACATACAACATACTCACGCATTCTGAGACTTCGGTGTTACCAGCCATGTGGGGCGGGGGACAGAGGGGGCGTCTGGGGCTGCCCAGTGGACAGTGGGGGCTGAGGGCTCCTGCAGGGGGCCGAGACTCCCACGGCCTCCACACCCTCAGTGCGGGTGGCTGGAGAAGACCCCACTGTCTAAAGGAGCGAGCCAGGACATCTCTCTTTTCTGAGTCTGAGATATGGTGATCAGAATGTCCCTCTGAGAAGTGACAACCCTTACGCAGTTTGAGGCCCAATTTTACATGAGCTTTGTAGCCCAGAAGACCCCAAGTGAGAAAGTCACATCAAGTGGTCTTGGAGTGGTGGGGGCCAGAGCGGCCCAGCAGAGTCGAAGCCAAACTTCAGAGAAAGGACGTGTCCCCACCCTGGGCCTCCGGGTCTCCACCAGCGCCTGGTGCGCCTGAGCCGCCCGCAGAAAACCCCAGGCGAGAGGAAGAGGAAGGAAGTAGCGTGGGAGCGAGGCAGCGGACACGCCCGGAGACAAGGGTGGACCCCCGGACCTCGAATGTGGAACTGCCACGAGAAAAGCTCGGTACACTATGTTACACAGAGGGGGTTCACCCACAGGCCTTCTCCTCAGAGAGGACACCTCCTCCCCTCCGAGTTTTAGGCAAACACGTGCGTGTTGCATATAATGGGCTATCCTCTCCGGTTCTTTAAAACGTTGACAGTTGTAAACAAAACTCATGCCGTTGTCTGCTGGGGTTTTCAGTGTCTCTGTGCATAATTTATGAGGCAAATGCAACACGAAGGGGGGTGGAGGGGTGTGTATTTGGTAAGATTTCCACATTCCACTTGACATAAATGTTGATTGGAATTAGACAGTGAAAAGGTGAGTGGATAGACCACAAGGGCCAGAATGACCACTAAAAATGTATATACGAAGAATATTGTCTGTGAAAAGGTCCAAAGATTTGATAAAATTCTAGCCAGATGGACAAGATGAAAAAAAGAGCGGATCCCAGTGACCCACGTGGGGAGTGACGGGAGGGACATCCCGTCAGGCCCTGCAGGCAACGTGTCTGTCCACACACATCGGACAACTGAGATGAAGGGGACCAATTTCCCGAAAGGGGAGCCGCCAAGCTCACTCGAGAAGAAATAGACAGGGTGAATATTCTTATATTTACCAAAGAAATTGAAATCACAGTAAAAAACAAAAAAAACCTTCCCTCACACACTAAAAAACCCCATGTCTGGATGGCATCGCGGGGGAATTATGCAGAACCTTTAAGGAAGAAATAATACGAACTGCACACAGCTGTTTCCAAAAAAATAGAAGAGCAAGGAGCATGTCCCAGCTCTCTTTGGGAGGCCCAGCATAATCTCGAAACCAGAACCAAGAAAGACACTCAAGAAGATTACAGACCTGTGTTCACTGTGAACACAGATACACAGCTCCTCAACGCCGAGTAAGTGTTTGCACAGCAAATGCAGCTCTTTTATCTGTACAGAAGATGTAAGATATAAATATTTGCCTATATATAAAATATTGCTCTATATTCTCTCTCTCCGTCCCTGCACCCATCCCCGGCCCACCTTCCCTGGGAAGCACCGGCGCCCCGCGTCCACCCAGCAGAGCCGCGCTCCGGCCGCCGCCAACCAGACAGGGTTGCAGTGCGTCTTGAGGGCCGACCGGCCGCTGTCACTTTTCATGAGGACCGTTGTTTTATATTTTCTTCTGCTGCGTGACTTGCATTTTGGAGAGGATGGCGGTTGAGGTTTTCCTCTGGTGCGTATAGGATTGAATCAGCGCCCTGCACCCCGGGAGCCCCAGCTGCATAGACCACAGGCAAGCTTTGCCTGGAGCGCAGGGGCACACGGGGTGCCTCGCCTGTTTCCTCGCTTTGGGGCGATGCCCAGAGGGGCTCGTTTCCCTCTGGACAGGAAGGGGCCGGAGGAGAAGTGCCCCCCACAGGGACTTTCTAAGAGTTCCCAGCGTGAGGGGAGGAGGGGACAGGTGCCTTGCCCATCCCCAACCCTCCTCCTGGGACAAGAAATGTGTGTGGGGGACAGAATCAGCCTGGGGAATGGACTGCTCTTGGCCCAACCCTCAGCGGCCCTGGGGCTGCGTAGCCCAGGGTTCTTCAGCAGGAAGGGGAAGGTGGTCTTCCATTTGGTGGCTGGGAGACAGTCCTGGATGCGGTGTGGACGGCTACAATGGAAAGTTGACCTTTTTTCAAAAAAAAGAAAAAAAACGCACAACACCAAAAGTGAACCCTCGGGTAAACTGTGGGCTTTGGGTGATAATGAGGTGTCACCGCAGGGCCACGTCCATCAGCATCAGTTGTAACAGGTGTCCCGTCTGATGGGCGTGCCCGTGTGGGGGAGACCCTGCCCGTGTGGGGTAGGGGGTACAGGGAACTGTCTCTACTTTCCGCCCAATTTTTCTGTAAACCTGAAACCGCTCTAAAAAATAAAGTCTATTTTAAAATAAATAAATGAATAAAGTCTGTTTTTCAACAGACTTGTCCTACTGTGGCGGCTGAGTGAAATATATGTGGGAAGGCAAAAGAAAATTAGAGTAGCCAAAACAATTTTGAAAGAAAGAAAGAAAGCTGGAGGAATGACGTCCCCTGACGTTCGGGCTTCGTGCACAGCTACAGGGCTCTGCACGGGGTGCCATCGGCAAAGGAGTGGACACACTGATCAGGGGAAAGAAGTGAGTCTGGACATGGACAAACCAAAATAACACCAACTGGTTTCTGACAAAGGCGCAGAGACAACCAAATGGAGAAGGGAGTCTTTTCCGACAAATGGCGTGGGAGCAATTGAAGAGCCAAATTAAAAAAAAAAAAAAAAAAAACACCTTGACCTAAACCTCACATTTTTTACAAAATTAATTCTAAGTCCATCACGGATCTAAACGTAAAATATAAAACTAGAAAACGTTACGAATAGAACACAGGAGAAAATCTTTGTGACCTTGAGGAATAAAAACAAGTGTCTATAAGAAATAAACAATAATGTGAGTGGAATTTACATTTTGAACACAAAGGGTGAGATAACAAGATCCCACCGGATTGCCAGAGGAAGCGGGAAACGGACAGTGGGTCGTGGCTGCTGGAGGAGAGCCAGGTGAACCCAGGTGAAATGTTCCTTTGGAAGCCATATGTTTTCTGCACCATTTTCTTCACCAGACATTTAGCCTCTGGGGGCTCATGATTATCCCATATTCAAATTTCTCTTAATAATGAAGCTGCAGGAGAATTCTACTTTCAGCATGACAGATGGCATGGGGAGCTCCACTCCCACGGGAAGCTGGAGAACATCACTCAAAAAAAATACTAATGACCATTCGGTGTCTGGAAATGGTCCTAGGGCCATTTAAATGAAGAAACATTTATCCAATAAAATCTACTAGAACTTGATGAGAACGGTGAGAGTCGTGGTGTTGGAACCAAGATGTGTGCCCTCCCTCCCTCATCCTAGCTCCAGAGGATAGAGACTCCACTGCAGGCTGGTCAGCCAGAACACGGGGGTCCCTCTCCCCCCAGCCTCCAGTTGAGGGCCGTCTGCCCAGGCAGTGTGTCTGGTGGGCAGTGTGTCAGCCTTTCTCATCCGCCCCCAGCTGCCTGTTTCTGAAGCTCAATCTTGAGTGAGTGTGGCTGAGACAGAGGCTCCACCTTGGGCTCAGAGCATTGTTTCTTTATTGTCCTTCTAAAGTGGGAAGCATGGCTCCTGTCCCCAGCATCAGAGCTGTGGCTCAGAGATTTCTCCTGGGGGGCGAGGCAGGCAGTGGAAGAGAGAGCCCCAAATCCCTCTGCACAGGACCCGACTTCACTGGCGACAGAGTGTGGAGAAGGTCAAGCCTAAGGGCGCTCTCGAGAACAGTGCCAGCGACTGGGAGGAGACCAACAGATTCACTAGAGACATGGGGTAAACTCTGGGCTGGCTGGAGAGAACCGGAGAAAGAGACCGCTGGAAAGAGCCTTCCTGGGGTCGTGACAAATCTCAAACACTGGTCTCAGCAGTGGAGAATAATTAGTCCAACCCTAAGCCTCGCCCCTGCATGCTTGACAGAACGGCAGACAGAAACGAAACAAGAATACGGAAGACTTGAACCACACTATCGACCAACAGGCTCTGATCGGCATTTGTAGCACGCTCAGCCCAAGGACAGCAGAATGCTCATTCTTTTCAAGTGCACATGGGACGTTTACCAAGACAGACTGTATTCTGGGCCGGAAAACACATCTCAACAAATTTTAAAATTTTCAAGTCATACAAAGTATGTTATCTCACCATATGGAATTAAACTAGCTATTAATAACAGAAAGATCTTTTGAAAATACCCATGTATTGGGGCCGGCCCGGTGGCGCAGCGGTTAAGTGCAGACGTTCCACTTTGGCGGCCCGGGGTTCACCGGCCCGGATCCCGGGTGTGGACTTGGCACAGCTCAGAAGGCCATGCTGTGGTAGGCGTCCCGCATATAAAGTAGAGTAAGGTGGGCATGCATGGTAGCTCAGGGCCAGTCTTCCTCGGCAAAAAGAGGATTGCCAGCAGATGTTAGCTCAGGGCTAATCTTCCTCAAAAAAAAACCAAAAAAACCTGTGTATTTGGAAAGGAAATGACGTATTGCTAAGTAATCCACAGATCAAAGAGTAAGTCAGAAGGTAGGTTAGAAATTCTTTCAAACTGAAATAAAGTGAAACACATCCTCTCTGAATTTGCATTTTCACAAATGTATAGAGCATTAAATGTCCACATAGAGAAGACCTTCTCAAATAAACGGCCTCAGTTTCCACCTGAAGGACCCCGAGAAAGCAAATTCAACTTAAAGAAAACAGAAGAAAGTAAATTTAAAAGATCAGAGTGGAAATCGGTGACATAGAAAACAGAAAAAAACAGAGAAAATCAACAAAATCAAAAGACGGTTCTTTGAGAAGATCAATGAAATTGACAAACTCTTAGTAGACTGATCAAGAAAAGAGAGAAGGGGCTGGCCCCGTGGCCGAGTGGTTAAGTTCGCGCGCTCCGCTGCAGGCGGCCCAGTGTTTCGTCGGTACGAATCCTGGGCGCGGACATGGCACTGCTCGTCAGACCACGCTGAGGCAGCGTCCCACATGCCACAACTAGAGGAACCCACAACGAAGAATACACAACTATGTACCGGGGGGCTTTGGGGAGAAAAAGGGAAAAAATAAAATCTTTAAAAAAAAAAAAGAAAAAGAGAGAAGACACGAACGACCAGTGCCAGGGGTGACAGGAGCACGTCACTACACACCCTGCAGACAGGAAAAGAACAGAGAGGGAATAAGGGGAACAACCTTACGTCGGCAAATCAGCAAAGTGGACAGAATGTGTGAAGGACACAATTTCCCAAAGTCCGCTTGAGAAGAAATGCGGAACCAGAGCAATCAGGATTTATTTAAAGGCTTAAAAAACTTCCCACAAAGAAAACTCTGGATGCCGATGGCTTCACGGTGATTCTACTGAACAAGCAGGGAAGAACTCACACCAATTCTGCACAAACGCTTCCAGAAAATTGAAGAGGAGAGAATTCTTCCAACTCATTCTAAAATAGACGCAGAAATGAAAAAGACCGAGAATAGCCAAACAGCTTCGGAAAAGAGGACTTACGCCACTTGATTTCAAGGCTTATTATAAATCTGCGAAACCAAGACAGACCAGTGGTTCTCAGCTGGGGGTGACATTGTTCCATGGGGGACATTTGCGTGTGGTAATTGCTATGAGCTGAAATTTATAAGTTGCACCCCCCAAAATTTATAAGTTGCCGTCTTAAACCCTAGCATCCCAGAATGTGACCGAATTTGGAGATGGGGTCTTTAAAGAGGTGATTAAGGTGAAATGAGGTCATTAGAGGGCCCTAATCCAGTGTGACGGGGGTCCTTATAAGAAAAGGAGATGAGGACACAGACACACCAGCGGGACCACCGTGTGAGGACACAGGGAGAAGACGGCCTCTGCACGCCAAGGAGAGAGGCCTCAGGGGGAACCAGCCCTGTGACACCTGGATCTCAGATATCCAGCCTCCAGACCACGAGAAAATAAATTTCTGTTGTTTAAACCGCGCGGTCTGCGGGACGCTGTTACGGCAGCCCTGGCGATGAATCCGGTAGTGTCCCCAGACATTTTCAGTTGTTACACTGGGGATGGGGCTGCAGGGGGAGCCGCTCCTGACGTCCAGCAGGCAGAGGCCAGGGATGCAGCTGAACACTTGACAATGCGCAGGGCAGCCCCCCAACAGCAAAGAGGTGTCTGGCCCCAAATGCTAATAGTATCAAGGTTGAGAAACCATGAGACAGATAAATAAATCCAGGGAAAGAAAATAGAGTCCAGAAATAAACTCAGATATAAATGGACAGCTAATAGTCTTCTCAACAGATGGAACGGCTGGATGTCCTCATACAGATGGTGAACTCTGGATCATCCTTCACTCCATAGACCAAAATTACATCCGAGTGAATCATAGATCTAAATGTAACACATAGGAGAAAAGCTCTGTGACTTTGGGCTGGGCAAAAATGTCTTAGATATCATATCAATAAGCGAAAAATTTGATAAATTAGACTTCTTCAAAATTAAGAGATTATATATTCAGAAAGGCACTGTTAAGAGAATGAAGACATAAGCCACAGATGGGAAGAAAACATTTGAAAACAAATACAATTGTATGTATAAAAGATAAGGAATTCTCAAAAGTCAATAAAAACAACTAGATAGCAAAAATGGGCAAAAGATTTGAAAAGACCAAGGGAGATATAGAGATGGCAGAAAGCATACGAAAAGATGTCACCTAACCAATAATTGGGGAAATGTAAATTAAAACCACGATGGGGTCCCACCACGTCCCTTCTAGAATGGCGAGGACTAAAGAACAGACCATACCAAGTGCTGGAAGGATGGGAGCCCCGGAATCTCATGCACCACTGGCAGGAACGCAAAATGGGCCAGCAGCTTGGGACTACATAATTCAGTAGTTTCTTATGAAAATAGGCATGCACTTACCACATGACTCAGCAATCCTACTCAAAGACATTGATTCAAGTGAAATAAAGAGCCATGTTCACATAAAAACCTGCATGCAAACATTTATTTGTGATCACCCAAAGTCAGACACCGCCCGTCTCCTGGGAATGGCTAAACCGTGGCACGTCCACACACGGGAACGCCGCTTAGCTGTCTGAAGAAACCAGCTCTGGTGCGTGCAGCAATGCACGTGAATCTCAAACGCGTTATCACAAGAGAAGGAAACAGACTTGAAAGGTCACGTGCTGTGCATTGGATTTGCCCAACTCCAAGAACTGTGATTTTTACAATATGTAAATTATAGCAATTTTTTTTTAATGGAAAAAGCAAGTCCAACCCCAAGAGCGGTCCCCTGGCCCTGCCAAGACGCGCCAGCTGGCTCTTATGGTTCTGCAGGCGTGTGGTATCTTTCCTGCCTTCTCAGGCCCCACACGTCCCTGACCGGATTGCGCTGGGCAAGGCCTTCTGGAAATCCTTAAGCCCCATCTTCCCCCGGGGACGGAACCTGCCTTGGCACCCCAGTCACCGGCCTGCAGCTTCCTTGAAGATGTGACATTAGATTGCAGAGCACAGCTGCTGGGGTCTTTGATCGATTACTCTCCCCACAGCAAAGCCAACAAGTAAACAGAAGATTTGACATCACGATGAATAAGTTTTACCTACAAGTCATATAAAGAACCCGACGCTGACACTGTGAAACAAATATTTTTTTCCGAGGACATAGGATACGTTAACAAAAGATTGGCCGTAAAGTAAGTATGGAAACATTTCAAAAGATTGAAGTCGTACAGAGAATATTTTCTGCTCACAGTGCAATTCCGCTACAATTCCGTGAAAAAAAAACTTAACTAGAAAATTCACATAGGTTTGGGTATTAAAAACTGTCATTATAGATATACTGTGGTTGAAAGAAATACAGTGAAATATGAAAAATATTTTTAACTGAAACTAGTAATGTTACCAATACATTCTTAGGCTGAAAGTACGAAATTGCTAATATTTGACTGTTTTTACCCGTGAAAGCAGCAATTTCAAATGGTTCAAATATGATGAAAACATGACACATCAAAACTAGGAGAATGACTTTAATAGCACTGAAAGGAAAAGCACGTGTGGCTTAAATGCAAGTAGACCTGACCCATGACAGCTTGATTTTGTCCTGAAAACCCTGACGCTAGTAGAAAAACCTGTAGACAAAATAATATTTCCATGAACTTTAATGTGCAAAATTATGATGTGCTCCATTTGGTATCATAGTTTGATATCAGAAACATTGTTTAATTGAACAATGAGAACAATTAGGAATGAACGCCGTTTGTGCATAAAATGTAATGTCACAGAAGCACATTTTACCCCTTCATTTTTCTGCACCATTTCCCTCACCAATTTGTCACCCAGCCAATTTGTCACAGTTATCTCGCCCTCAAACCGCACTTAAAAATAAAATGATAGCACAGAAAACAGCTGAAGGGCAAAATGGAAGCTCGGCTCAGCGGGAGCACGGTTTGGAAGGCGCGTGCACGAGAGCTGGACAGACGGGCTGTCGACCACGCTCCCTCTCTGCCCTCTTGCCTTGTGCGTGCACAAAACAAAGCATCTTAGGTTCACGCAAACGTGGCCCACAATTCAAATCTTATAATGTAATATCCTCTGACTAAACACTGTTGTGTTGAGTAAAAAAAAAAAGATGCATCTTTGTCTAAAGCCATAATGACATAATATCATTTCTTATATTTATTTATTTAATGTATTTGGGGATGAAGATGTCACTATACTGAATAAGAAGAAATGATTGCACTGAAGGTCAGACAGGTTTCCAGTAGATTCTATGGTGAAGACTCATAAACCGAATAAACCAAACAGTCGTTATGTCTGTATTTGAATATGAGAAAAGATAAAAGTTAATGAGTTTTGTATCTACTGTGAGATATCGGAGATGGGAGCAAATAAACAGAACAACAAATAAAACAATAACTATTAAAGGAATTGAAGCTCAAATTAAAACCTTGCTACAAAGAAAACCAGGGCCACGCGGCTTCACCAGCTACCGCACCAAAAATAAAGCGCAAATAAAAACCCTTCAAAGTAATTCAAGACTAACACAGCCTCGACACCAACACCTCTCAGGAATGATGCGAGAAAGGGAAATTGCGAGTCTGCCACATTCCTGAACACAGAGGCAAAAGAAAAATCACAACAAACACAGCAGTGTTTTAAAATAACGGTACAAAATGAACACTTCAGATTTAATCCAGGCATGCAAAGTTGTTTTAATATTAAGGGGGAAAAATCAAATAATATAATTTGTGACATTAACTTATTACAGGTGGAAAATCACATAATCAAATCAAAAGATGCAGAAACATCATTCCGTAATATTCAATGTTAATTTAATAAAGTTGAGCCAATTCTGCCACCATGCATGCTCATAAAATGCAAATTAGCTCAAAAGCAATTGGTGACAGAAGGGGAATCTCGGTATGGGCAAAAGAATTATGCTTATTCAGACATGTCTTCCCCCAGCATATTAATGATTTAAAATGATTGAGGGGAGCATCTTCACAATGAAAGAGAAAGTCCTGGGGGTTGAAGAGCTCCAGGAAAAGCGGAAAACCCTCTGCAGGCGGCTTCTGGAAGCATAGCTCCCTGCGGGTTGCTTGCCTCCGAGGACCAGCTCGCACCCACCGTGTCAAGCTATCTGGAGAAGCTAAGGCACGAGTGAAAAAGCTGGGAAGACTCTCTCCCCTGTGTTAACAAAAAAGTGCTGAAAATGTCTGTGCTCTGGGTCAGATGTTTAAATTTCGTGAAATCAGAGTGAATGCCTTTAAGGACCCAGTTGTCGAAATAAGAACTGCGAGCCAGGCCGAAGACGCCGAAGGGCCGGTTGACGGACGTGCTGGGTGGACGTGATCGTGCAACCGGACTTGGCTTCTGTTCCTTATTTCCTCCAGGCACACGGTTCCATAGGTTTTGAGTAGTCTGCCCTCTAAACCTATTTTCCTGTTAGCTCTGTTATTTTCAGTCCACGATTTTGCAGAATGCAAAGTTTTTCATACTTATGGCATTATAGCAAAAATGTCAGTATTAGCATATTTTGAATAATAGGGAAGTTCCTGAAACTAATAAAGGATGTCTACAAATACCCAGAGCAAATATCACCTGAGCTTGTGCAGCCCGGAAAGATTTATATTTGAGATAAGGATTATAAAAGGAAGTCCTGCGAACGTACCCTGATTCCACGCTGTAACTGAGGTTCTAGAAAATGCAGTAAGTCAAGAAAAGCAAGTACAATGCATGTGGATTAGAAGGAAGAAGTAAAAGTGTGGGGATTCGCGTGATCATATGCCATGATTGTGTCTGTAGAAAATCCAGAAGTCACAAAATAACGTCATGAAAATAAAAACAGTGTCAGTAGGGATACTGAACACAGGACCACTCCTGCAAAGGCTACTGCATTCATTTACCTCAGCAACAAACGCTTAGAAGAGAAAATATTTCCAACCATGACATTTATAATAGCCTAAAAATCAAATATCTAGAAATAAATCTAACAAGCGCGGTGCAAGACCTCTACACAGAAAACCATAAAGCATTTTTGGGAGAAATTCAAGAAGGCTTAAATAAATGGAAGGAATAGCACATTTAGTGGTTTGGAGAACTCAACAGTGTAAAAACATAAATCCTTCCCAAATGTATCTATAGAGTTCATCAAAATCTCAATAGCTCTTTTTCCTACTTGACCCGTTGATTCTAAAATTAAATCAATATTGAAAGTAGAATAGTCAAGAAATTATTCGAGAAGAAGAGTAAGAGAGGACTAGTGGGTATTGGGCTTTATTATAAAGCTGCAGAAATTAAGATTAAGATTAAACAATTAATTAAGAGATTAAGATTGTGTGGTATCGGTGAAAGATAGACAAAGAGACCAGATAGAGAGCCTAGAAACAAACCCCTCATAAATGGACACTAGATGCATGACAGAGATGGTGCTGCAAAATGATGAAGAAAGGACGGCTTTTCAAAAATTAGAGAAAGAGATGAAACTTAGCTCTATCTTTCTCCATACACAGGTGGATTATATAGCAAAATAGGAAGAGCAAAATGATAAAGATTGTAGAAGATAATAAAGGGTAATATCTTTTAAAAGTTGGTAAAATAGTAACTATTAATAAAGAAAAAGGCGGCCCTGAAGATACTTGCTTCATTGAGATGGAGTGTGTCATGTAAGGTAGACATGCCACCACCAGTGGGAAAAACATAGATTACAAATATACAGATGGCATTAGAGAGCCATGAAAGCAAGGTGGACGAGAGGAACTCAGATTTCAGGGAGGGACAGCTGTTTTCTAGGCAGCCGACACAACCGGCCAAGTTTCTCTTGGGGCCCATTCTCAGGGAGGGCCAAGGATGGGACCCGGGTACTGGGGCTGTTCTGGGAAAGAGAAACCGTGGAGATTTGGGGTCTCGTGGGCTAGGTGATGGGTGGAATGTAGACAGGCTCAAGTGTAGAGCTGGTTTTGGTTGTTGGACCCTTGCTGAGTTCTGGGGGGGGCACACACAGCTGGGTAATGGGGTGGGAACCCCTTAGAGGCTGACCAAAATCTCTCAAAGTCTCTCAGCACATAGGGGACAAAGTCCCACAGAGAGAGTGGGCCTGCCTCAAACGCTGGAGTGCACCATCCTCAGGACTTCTGGCAAGAACGTCGGGTTGTGTGGAGACAGAAGCTAAAGTGCTAAGTTCAAAGTCTCTGAAAGGAAACACGGAACCTCCTGACTCTTTTAGGGGTCGGGAGAAACGAGCTGTCAGATCTCCAGGCGTAGGCTCAGGAGGGTCCTGCCCCAATCAGGGACAAACCCAAAGCGGACAGAGTCTTACAAGACCCAAAACCCAATCCTAAACAAATTCAAACTAATTCCTCAAACAAACGAATCTGGTTGAAATGATCAGTCCCCCCACACTATCCACCCAACAGAAGAAAGAGGGAACCCCAGCTAGGAGAAAATTGTATAGTCTTCAGCCTCTATGGTTCTTTTATGCACAATGTATTGGAATGCAATAAAAGATAAGCAGAGATGAAAAGAAGCAGACAGTGTACCCAATAATCAAGAGACAATGGGCCAGACACTAAAAGCCAATCCACTGATAATGTACTTGCTGGAGTTAGAAGATGTACGTGAAAGTAACCATTGGACCAGCCCCAGCAGCCTAGTGGTTAAGTTTGGCACGCTCTGCTTTGGCGGCCCTAGGCTCAGTTCCCAGGCGTGGACCCACACCACTCCTCTAGCAGTGGCCACGTCATGGTAGCAGCTCACACACAACAAGAGGAAGGTTGGCAGTGGATTTTAGCTCAGGGCCAATCTTCCTCAGCAAAATAAATAAATAAATATTAAAAATACGTTAGAGAGAATAAAGGAAAAGATGAACAAAATGGGTGAGAAGATAAAGAATTTCAGCAGAAAACTGGAATCTCTATCAAGATCGAATAAACACTCTTGAACTGAAATTAAGAAGGCGTGGGGCAGGTTCAACAGCAGCCTGAACACAACAGAAGACAGAACTAGTGAACTCGAAGGGAGGTGACTAGGAAATATCAAAAACAAAGCACAAAGAGAAAAAATGCAAAATTCGCAACAGACTGTACCATAGGAGGGGAAAGAAGTCAAAATGTTCAACACACACAAAATTCAAGTCTGAGGAGAGAGAGAAGTAAGAACGAGGCAGGAGCAAGATTGAGACGAAACTGGTTGAGAGGACCAGTTTTGAGAATCTAAAGAAGAATCAATAAGTAGGAATTGAAAGCCACAGTGGCAGCCTCACCAACAACGGGGGCACATTGGAGTCAAACTGCTGAAGCCAAAGACAAAGAGAAAATCTTACAAGGAGCCAGAAAAAAAGACCTTCTTTCCATAAGGGAAAAAGTCTTTGCTTTGACCCCTGTGTTGGTTCTGCTTCTGCAGAAACAGAACCTGAGGTGGGAAGACCCATGTGCACATAACTCCCCTGGAAATGGGGGGGTGGGGGGGAGTGTGGGAGGCTGGCTGGAAGCGGGAGAATGGAAGGGCTGGGGTCTCAGGGAAGGCCTGGCTCAGGCCTCCTGGTGGGCGCTCTGGATCATCAATTATGTGTTTGTCTTCACTCGGACATGAGAGTTTGGCTTTGGAACTCCAGCAAGGAATGGTGGTGCGCTAAGGGCCCACCTTATGGGATGGGAGGTAAACTCTAGAAACATTGGGCTCTCTGTGCGTGCAGCCCCCACAGAGCTGTCTCGTCTGTGGGCTCTTTCGAAGCTGGTGGATGAGCACAAAGAAATGGAAGGGGCAATGCAAGGGGATCGGAGGGCGGGGCACCTCCAGCGTGCCCTACAACCCCAGCCTCCCACCATACACAAGGATTAATTTGAGACGGATCATAGACCTGAAGGCGGGAGAAGAACCACAGAGCTGCCACAGCAAAATGAGGGGAAAACGTCAGGACCTTGGAGGCGGGAAAAAATAGAAAGTGAAAAATTAGCAGGCCATTAGTCATATTAGCAGAAACATTAATCATACAAGAAAAATTATAAATGGGACTTAAGGAAAAGTAATAACATAGGTTTATCAAAAGATGACGGGAAGAGAGTGGAAAGGCAGCCTGTCAAGTGGGAATAGATATATTTTCTTCAGTTGTCATGGCTCTTTCATCTGCAACAGTTTCTCAGTCTTCCTTGCCTTCCACGACCTTGACACTTCTGAAGGTTACAGGACAGTTATATTTTCAGTGTCCCTCCGTTTGGGTCTGTCTGTGCTTGATGCGGCCTTTCTGGCCAGGGCTCAGGCAGCTCAGCCTGGCACGGAGCTCCTGAAGCCTCGTCAGCTCCTCCTCAGTGATCAGAGCACGGGCAACTTCTCCCGTTCTAAGATGCGGTCTCCGACCCGGTTCCTGACGCCGGGCTCCTGAGTCCCTGGGAATTTCCTGGGAGATAGGACTGTCTTTTGTTCTAATGAGGTGACTCTGGATGGGCTCCTTGATGGGGGCTGGTCACCAGAAAGATCAAGCCGTGATTAGAATCTTGGAATTTTCATTCCCATCCACCATTCTCCGGAGAGGGGCTGCAGATGGAGTTAATGATGGATCGTGCCAACCTGAGCAAGCCTCCATAAAAATCCCCGGAGTATGAGGTTTGGAGAGTTTCTGGGCTGGTGAACAGGTGGAGGTGCCGGGAGAGTGGTGTGTCCAGAGAGGGCGTGGGAACCCTGCACCCCTCCCCGCACTCCTCGCCCCCGTGTCCTTTCTCCGGGTGTTCATCTGAATCCTTTATCATATCCTTTTACAATAAACTGGTGAGCAGTAAGTAAACTGTTTTCCTGAGTTCTGTGAGCCACAACTTAATGGGACCAAAGGAGGGGGTCATGGGAACTTCTGATCCATAACCGGCCCATCAGAAGTGCAGGCGACAACCTGGACTTGCAACAGGCACCTGTCAGCCAGTCTTGTGGGACTGAGCCCTTAACCTGTGGGGTCTGACGCTCTCTCCAGGTGGATGGTGTCAGGATAGAGCAAAATTGTAGGCCACCCAGGTTGAGGCAGAGAAAACCCCACACACATCTGATGTCAGAAATGTTGTGCCTGTGCTGGTTGTGTCTGAATAAAGGAGACAAACAGGAGGAAGTGGGTTTTCTTTACAGGCTGGGATAACAAAATACCACAGACTCGGCGGCCGAAACCACAGAAATTTATTCTCACAGTTCGGGAGGCTGGACGTCCCGGATCAAGGTGCCGACAGATTCGGTTCCTGCTGTGAGCCCACTTCCTGGTTGACGGGCGGCCACCTTGTCGCTGGGTCCTCTTGTGGTGGAGAGCGCCTGCTCTGGTGTCCTGCCTCTTCTTGTCAGGATCCCACCCACCTGACCTCATCTGACCCTAACTACCTCCCTAAGGCCACATCTCCAAATGCCATCCCACTGGGCGCTGGGGCTTCAGCAGAGGAATTTTAGGCAACGCAGATGTTCAATCCGCCGCAGGCAGGAAAACCACAGAAGTGACGCTGTGTTCTTCTCGGTGCATCCTCTCAGGAGGCGGATAATTCTGATTGATCCCCTCCTGGTCGTGTTGACTTTGATCACTAGGTCGAGGTGGGGCCTCCCGGGCTCTCCTTCGGTAAGGTTACTCAATTTTCCCTTTGTAATTATAATTGTTCTTCAAGATAGTTCTTTGAAACTAAAGATCTCAGTATTCACGAAACCTCCAGTTTATTTACTCATTAATCTCAGGGTGGACTGGCGGTTTCCTGTTTTATTCAATGGGCTATAGTCTTTACTAACTTTGCTAACTTTGATGCTCAGATTGTCCTGGATTCGGTCAGTGGAGGGAGCTCCTGCGTCCTTTGGACGTGTCCTCGTTCCTTCGGCACTTCTTTGGTTCCCCGTACAAGATGGTCCAGGTCATCTTGTACTTTACAGTCCCAGCCCTGGACGTTCCCTGGAGTCAGCCATTTCCCCCAGGAGCCCAGTTGCTGTGAGCGTGAACGACATTTAGGAGCCAATATCCGGGCGCTGGGCGAGCTTGTTGCTGTTGGGGCTCTGCGGGTTGTAGACGCCCCCGCTGGAGAGGGCCAGAGGGGATGCGCGCTCCTCCAAGCCCGTCCAGCACCGCGGTGTGGGCTCGCTTTAGTACATTTCCTATTTGCCCAGTTCCTTTGTAACCAGCCTCCCGTCATGGTGACCGTCCCCGCCCATGCAGACGCCCTCCTCGCCACACTCCACGCGGACCCCGTGGTGCCCTCCTTGCCCACCGCAGCTCGGGCCCTCCTCCCCACGGCCCGTCCCACTCTGCTCTGTGTGCGCTTTAGTTCACGATGAAATCAGCCATTTCCTCTTTACCTGTTTCCCTTCCCAGAGATAGTCTGTTCTACGCGTTGTGGTTATTTATGAATAAATATAAGGACAGTCTCCCCACGGAAATTACTTAAATCCACACAAAGATGTACGCATTCATCACTTTATTTTCATATGTATATGAAAAGATACGTTAACAGACGTTTGCTATTCCTCCCTGATGACATTTATGAATGATACTTTTATAAATATACGTGTTTATTTGTATAAATACATATACATCATCCAGAAAGCTACTTGAGGCATCATTGAACACCTGAATAATTCTAATAAAGCAAATGCTCATGGAACCACCACCAGCGTCAAAAAGTAGGCCCTCCTGGCTCCGTGGCCGAGTGGTTAAGTTCGCGCGCTCCGTTGTGGCGGCCCAGGGTTCGGATCGTGGGCGCGGACATGGCACCGCTCGTCAGGCCACCTTGAGGCGGCGTCCCACATCCCACAACCAGAAGGACCTGCAACTAAGATATACAGCTATGTATCAGGGGGGTTTGGGAAATAAAGCAGAGAAAACAAAAAAAAGATTGGCAACAGTTGTTAGCCCAGGTGCCAATCTTAAGAAGAAGAAGAAAAAAAAAAATAGGCTCTCCTCAGCACTAGAGGACCCCATGTGCACCCTGATTTGGCAAATGCATCCATGTGTCTCTATGTGTTGACTTCTGTTTGTGTCCTGCGGAGAAAAGCCCTAACCAATTGGTAATTGTGACTATATTGAAATTGGAGACTTCTGTTTGTAAAGATGCCGCTAAGAGAGTGAAGTTCAGAGCCTCGGGGTGGGAGAAGTCATCCAGCACGCAGGGACCCGCCAACGGGCAGGGACACCACGGAAGAGCTCCCACAAATCACGAAGACAGCAAGATAGAAAAGAGATAATCCAGGTAATAACATAGGCCTTTCACGAAAGAGGACGTCCACGTGGCAATGAACACGTGAGTCAGCCTCATGACTCATCAGGGAAGCATAGACTAAAACCTCAAGGACGCACCGCTATACCTTCTCCAGACGGCTACCACGAAGGATGGACGACAAGAAGCCCTGGAGAGGGTACGGAGCATGGACACGTGAGCTCTGCTCAAGGGGCAGAGCGGCACCCCTTCGGAAACCTGTTTGGCATTATCTAAAGGTGGAAGGTCTGCAAACCTTCCAACCCAGCCATTCCACTCCTGCATAAATGCCCAAGAGGAACGGGTGCCCACGTGCCCCAGGGGGCACGCACGGGGATGCTCCCAGAGTGCTCCCATAAATCCAGGTGGGAAACACCCGAATGTCTGCCGACAGGGGCACGAATATATAAACTGGGGTACATTCGTACAATGGGGTATTAGTCAGCGATGAGGACTCATGAGCCACAGCATACACAGTGTGGACGAGCTCTGCAGTGAGCCAAGAGGCCAGGCACCAGGCGGCAAGTGCCGTTTGAATCCGTTTATGAAAAGTTCCCCCAGCAGGAACGGTTTTCACAAATGATGGTGCTCCGGGATCCAAGCTCAGGTCATAAAAACATTCATAAACCACGGAAGCGACTGCAGAATGTCGGGGGTGGCGGGTCCCATTTGGGAAGTGAAGGGTCAGCAGAAGGGGCCACAGGGCTTCAGGGGTCTCGGCAACGTGCTCCTTCTTGACGTCTTATGGGTGTCTGCTTTGTCAAAATTCATCCAGCTGTACGATTTTTTGTTTAGTGTACTTTCCTGTGTGTTATGTTTCACATTCAAGAAGTTTTTATTAAAGAAATATTTTCTTTCCCACGGGTCATGAGGACATCCCATTATTTTGGGTGAAAAATCGTTTGTCAGACTGTCAGTCTGTGGGTTGCTGCTTTGAAGGGAATCTGTCTTTTTTCTCTGGCTGCTTTATGTGGGGTTTTTTTTCCCTCCTTGTCTTTGGTGTTTTGCATTTCACTGGGATTTGTCGTCATTTCTGCTGTTCGGGCTCCACTGGAGTTTTGGGATTAATGGATTCCATCCTGGTGGGAAGTGTTCAGACATTCTCTCTGAGGGCAGGGGGCAGGGGGGGACCACACTGAGGGCCAGAAGGTCAGGGATGAGCCGAGAGAGGCCAAGACACAGACCTGGAAGCCAGAGACCAATGCAGGAGGCTGTGCCCTCTGGCCTGCTGCGGTGAGGGGTACACCTGATCCCGTCATGGTCACCCCACCAGGGCAGCGCCCCTACCTCTCCTGAGCCTGATGGTGTGGCAGCCGGCACCTCTGGGGTGCAGCTGTGCACCCCACGCTGCCCGGGAGCAGATACAAACATCCTGAGCTGAGGGGGCCTTTGCTGGCTGCAAGGCGACAGCCACGTTTCTCCTGCTTGAGCCCTGAGGCCTCAGCTGGGCCGGGCAAGTCCCAGGGAAAACACAGAGGCCTCAACTCAGATGCATTTCATCCCTGGACCAGACCCGCAGTCAGCCAGCTGCTGGTGTCAAAGGCTTAAGGAAAAGAGCAAAAGACCAGTCCCCTCTAATTTCCCCAACGCCCACCACCCATCAGGCATAAGCAAGCTGCTTGGACTCCAGAGTGGGCCGAAGCTGATCTCTGATCCACGAACCCAGCTCCCCCAGGGACTGGGGAGGCTAAAAGTCGGGACCCTCTCCCGTCAGCCTCTCCCATCTTATGCCGACCCTCTCTCCTCCAAGAAGCCTTCCTTGGCTTGTTGGGGGCGCCCACCTGGGCCTGACTGTGGGAGTGTTGGAAGTGTCTACCACTGAGCTGGCCACAGACCTCCGCAGGGTGTCCAGGTGCTCTGTGCCCCTCCAGCGCCACCACACCCCCTCCCGGCTTCAGCCCTCCCTCTGTAGGGGCCACCTGGAAGGCTCACTGCTCCCCTCTGAGAGCTGGCAGCTTGTGATAAATCTGTGCAACCCTGCGGGGCCCCAGCCCACCCCCTCCCCCCCCCCACGCTGCCACTGCTGGGGTTCAGGGGCCAGCACCCCCGTGCACCCTGCCTCCTCCCCGGCCCCAGTCCCCAGCCCTCCAGCCTCTCCTTTGTAGGCTTCTGGTCAGGCCTGCGCCAGAGTCCTGCTCGCTCACCCCGTCTGTCTCCCCACCGCCCGGCCTGGAGGTCACTTGAAGCTTCCACACCCAGCTCAAGTCTTCTCTCCCCTCCACGCCCTGGGCCTGTATCCACGGGGGCGGCCTGTCCACATGAGGGGCTTCCAACACCGGTTTCCTGACATCCTCATCTGGGAAGCACTTTTCCAGATCCAGGGGTTGGTAACTACCCAGCACTGCTGCCCCTCCGTGAAGTCCCTGCCTCAACCTCCCCGTCTCTCACAGGGACTCCTGCCCTTCCAGCTCCCTGGTTACCCAGCACACAATGCCCAGGGACCTACTAGGATTATGGGCCCCGGACCCCTCAGCTGGCCTTCCTCAGCCTCCTCCTGTGCTCACCTGTGGGGATCCCATACCCACCCTCGCTCACCAACCTCGAAACCCTTCCCCAGCCCCGTCCTCAATTATCTCCTCTAAGCACAGCTTGAGAAAGCCACAGGGCCACAGGACGCGTTCCCCCAGAGAGTCACGACCACACAGCTCAGCTGGGCGGCCGCGCCTCTCCAGAGACCAGGCACACAGCCACAAAGCCACACAGCCACACAGCCCCACTGACCCACTTCCCCAATAAATTCACGCTTCCCCCTAGACTCCAAACACCTGAGTCCTCCACTGAGCCCCCCGCTTGCCCCCTCTCTCAGGGACATCAGAGGGCAGCCCCCAATTCCTGGCCCCACATCCACAGGCCGACCACTATTGCCCCGCCTCTGCCTCCCGCCTCGGGCTTGGATGAGGTCTCTCCTGCCGTCTGGATGCAGCCCGGGGCTCCTCCTGTGCCCTCCGCCCTTCTCCAGACACCATGTCACAATCATCGTCACTGTCACCTCTCCCTCTCCTCTGCTTCTCTCCGTCACCACTGACATGGACCCCAAACCCCGGGACTTGGCACTCTGCTCTGATGACTTCCCCATCTCCTTCCCACTTCATGACCAGCTTTTGGAAAGGGTTGACCACTTGCTGCCATGTCCCCATCCCTCTGTCACCACTTTTTATGCCTCCAATGAGTCCCTCCAAAGCACAACTTTCTGCCCCTTCCTTACTTCCTCCCCTGTACTACGGCCCCTTAATCCACTGGGCGCTTCTGGCTGCTCCCTCCTCAGGCACGCTCCTCCACAGCCCACATGCTCCTCCATGGCCCACGTGCTCCTCCATGGCCCATGCACTCCTCCGTGGCCCACACGCTCCTGGCTTTCCCATTTGGACGCCCCTCCTTCCCGCCGGCCTCCCCTACAGGTGGTGGTCCTCCGGTCCAGGACCGGCACTGCTCAGGTCAGCGGGGTCCCTGCAGAGTCGCCCGGCTGCTCTTCCGTCCTCTTCTCCACTTGGCGTCTCAGAGTCAAGATGGTCCCCTCCAGCTGCAGTCTTAGTCACTGCCCTAATACCCACCCAGCCGTGCAAGTCAGAGAAGCGGGGGTCCTTCCTGGCTCCTCCCCACTCGCCTCCAGTCCATCACCAAATTCTATCAACATTTAGTCCTGAGAACCTGCCAAGCGCCCTCCTCTGCAGCACCTCCTCACCCGCCCCCAGCCCACTCTCCACGGCTCCCACTTCTGGCAACAGCCTCTGTCCACTCTTGTCGCCTCCAAGCTGGCCCTGACACTCCAGGCAGCACCGTCTTCAAAATCCACCGAGCACACCAGGTCTCTCCCCTTCTGAGCACGTTCCTAGGCCTCGGGGTAAAGTGCGAGGCCATTCCTGTGGGATACGAAGTCCCCTCTGCACCTGCTCTGCACAGAACGTCCCTCGGTCCCCAGACCAGTCACAGTCCTCACACCGCAGGCTCTGCACACAGGCCCCACCACCTGAGGCCTTCTCGGCAGCCCCCCCGGCCCCTCCTTCAGCTTAATGTCCCCACTTGGCCTCCCTTGGTCCCAGGAAGCACTGCACTTTTCCTATCTTAAGGCTCATCAGACTTGTTTTCAGAGGCTGACCGTGCCCTGTGGCCCGGAGCTCTGTGAGCTGAGCTTGTCCCTGCTGGAGCATGGCTACCCGGTACCCAGCACACGCCGCCAGCCCGAGGGCTGGTCCGGACCCTGCAGCTGCAAGCTCCAGCTGCTACCTTATTTTGCCCTCTGCTGCTCTTCATGGCGACTCTGAGAAATGGAAAGTCCATTTCCCCATTTCATAGGTGAGGAAACAGCAGCAGTGATGCTGAGGAAGCTGCCCAGGCCCCAGGACCCCTGAGACGGACAGGGATTGGCCAGGACACTGTGCCCTGCCGGTGCTCCCTCCCGGCAAACGTGGTGGCCTTCTTGGTTCTAACCGTCAGCCATGGGCGGCTGTGCTCGTGCTGCCTCTGCGCCCATTCCTTTCTCTCCGAGGAGATGCCTGATGCCGGTCCTTGAGGGGACTCGTGCTTGGGGTACCCTCCTCCAAAAGTCCCCCCAGTCCCGTCCCGTCTTGTGCAGCGGGCAGAAGACCATGTGGGTTACAGAGCACACTTTCCCTGGCAAAGGCAGCCGGGATGCAGCCCGTGGGGCCCTGGACCGCCAGACACTGCCTAAATGGGGTTCCCACACCTCCAGATTCCCCATGCCCTGTGCAGGCAGGGGCCACAAGGCTGGGCCGGAGCTAGACAGGTATTTTATTGAAAGTTCACAGATACAAGAGCTCTGAGCAGGGTCACAGCTTGGAGGAGGTGGGGGCGGGGAGGATGGAGCAAGTCCCCAGATGCTGGCAGCCGCCCCATCCTGGGGTGCTCCCACAGAAGCCCTTCTTGCTGGGTGTCAGGTCTGAGGGGCCCCAGGAGCCTGGGGGGGCACAGGAGGGTAGGGAAGGCAGCCACTGGAAGCCAGGGTGCAATAGCACAGGAAGAAACCCATGCTCCCCAGAAACAGGCCAGGAGGCAGAGGGGTGGCCAGCACAAAGCTCACAGCCACCTTACTGTACAGAGCTTCTGACAGCCTCAGGCCCAGGTCACAGCTTCAGGGGGCCCCCAGGGCAGACGCCCTGCTCTGCCTCAACCGCACGGCATCCCTTATCATGTCAATCACGAGAATGAACAGGTCAGTGCTTCGTCTCCGCGGCCGGCGGGGCGTGTCGGGGCCTCAGTAGTCAGTGAGCGGGTACCGCAGGAAGATGAAGACCAGGATGAGACACGAGGCCGCCAGGGCAGAGCTGGTGATGTTGAACAGCCGGGCCGTCTTGGCGTCCTCCACCGCTCCATTCAGGTCATTGAGAAGCTTCTTGTCCCGAACCTGAAACCAGAAAGAGGAGGTGAGACCAGCGGCCAGAAGCGGGGAGCGAACGCCGGGGCCAGGCGGGATGGCGGGAGGGCAGAGAGCGGGTCAGAGTACAGCACGGAGCCCGCGTCAGTGCCCGACCCTGACACCTGTACTGTGGTTCTGTAAGAAAACGTCCCTGCTCTGGGGCAACACCCTGAGGACCGAGGGGCATAGGGACCCCATGTCTGAAACTTACTCTCAAACAGTTTATAAAATAAATAACATGTATGTATAGAGGGAGGGAAGGAAACGATGAATATGGTGACATATGGGTAAAGGGCACACGGGAATTCTTTGCGGGTTTTTTTTTTTTTGGAACTTTTCTGTAAGTCTGAAATTATTTAAAACAAAACAGATTCTTAACAATACTGCATTGTATACTTGAAAGTTGCTAAGAGAGTAGATCTTTCCAAAAAGAAAAAAAAGAAAGAAAAAAAATACAGAAGCCAGCCTGGTGGCCAAGTGGTTAAAGTTCCACATGTTCTACTTCAGTGGCCCAGGTTCGCAGGTTCGGATCCTGGGTGCGGACCTACTTACTCATCAGCCATGTTAAGACCCACCTACAAAGTAGAGGAAGACCGGACAGATGTTAGCTCAGGGACAATCTTCCTCAAGCAAAAGAAAGAGGAAGATTGGCAATGAATGTTAGCTCAGGGGGAATCTTCTTCACCAAAAAAAAGAAAAAAAAAGGTAATTATATGAGGTGATGGGGGTATTAACTTACCCTATTGTGGAAATCATTTTGCAACATATACGTGTATTGAATCATCACACTGTACACCTTAAACTTACACAATGTTATATGTCAATCATATCTCACTACAGCTGGAAAAATAAATAAAATAAAAGAGGAAGTTGGTCTCAGAGACAGTTATACAATGCGATGATGGAGCAACACAAATGTGTCCTAATTTGATCGGTCTCACCTCATTTATATTAACTGGGATTCCCTGAGAATGGACACTGCATAGACAGGATGGGCGGCGGTCCCCGTAGTCTCTGGGAAGGGATATTAAGGTGAAGGGAGTGGACTGGAGCCCAGGAAGTCCTGGGGAGACAGTGGACAGAGGTGGACCCATTTCCAAGATTCTCTGGCTGTGAAGAGACGTCCCTGAGGAGCATGGCACCCTCATCCAAGACACGTCTTAGGATTACCCTCTCCTTCCTCAGAGTCTCGAGTGCAGGTCTGAGCCTGCTGCAAGCAGAGAGCAAAGCCCAGGGGAGGAAGAGAAGGAGAAAGGAGAGAGCAGAAGAGGGGACCGAGGAAGTCTCTGCCTTCGTAGACTGGTGGAGGGTGAGCGGACAGAGGCGGGGGCTGGGTTGAAGGCAGGAAGGTGAACACAGGGGACTGGACCCACTGGTGTCTGGCTGGCCCAACAGGTGGCTTAGGCAGATGGACTCCCGGGAGGCCCGAAGAGGAAGAACAGATGGACAGGAGAACAGACGGGTAGTTAATGTGGTGGGTACACAGGTGGCAGCAGGGTGCAAATGTGACCAGGTGGATGGATTTCCTGTGAGTGGATGGAGGAGGGGGAATGTGGAAGGCACAAAGGGAAGGAAGAGAAGAAAGAAGATGAAGAGGTGGATGTACAGCAGTGGATGGAGGGAGTGAGGAAGGGAAGGAGGGAGTGGAGGGGAGTGGAATGGAGGGGAGGGGAGGGATGGGGAGGGGAGTGGAGAGGAAAGGAGGAGAGTCGAGTGGAGTAGAGTAGAAGGGAGGGGAGGGGAGGGATGGGGAAGGGAGTAGAAGGGAGTAAAGTGGAGGGGAAGGAAGGGCAGTGATGCGGAGAGGAGTTGAGTGGAGTAGAGTGGAGAGGAGGGGAGGGCAGGCATAAGGAGGGAAGTGGAGGGGAGGGGAGGAGAAGGGAATGGAGAGGAGGGGCATGGAGTGGAGGGGAGAGGAGTGGGAAGACAAGTAGGAGGGATTGGGCAGGGAGAGGAGAAGTGGGTGGCTTGGAAGGTGGGTGGTGCAGGATGGGTAAACAGGATGGGAGAGGGAAGAAGCAGGAGTTGAGGAATCAGGGAACAGAGGAGGGAAGAAGAAAGCCACGCCCTTGTGAAGCTCCTATTTGAGTGATCTGGGAGAGAACTGACATCTCCACTGAATATTATCTTGCTTTCTGAGAGCGTGATGTATCATCCACTTGTTTAGGTCTCATTTGACATTTTTATTAAAATAAAGTATTAGAATTTTCTCCAGAAAGAGCTGTCAGATCTTTCGTTCGATTTAGTCTGAGTCTGTTTATGTGGTTGTTAGCACTTTGCAAGTGATGTCTAAGTGATGTCTAAAACTACATTTCTAATTGATTTTTGCCCGGTGTA
This sequence comes from Equus przewalskii, assembly GCF_037783145.1. Lineage (NCBI taxonomy): Eukaryota > Metazoa > Chordata > Mammalia > Perissodactyla > Equidae > Equus > Equus przewalskii. Next base: position 31,494,736 of record NC_091841.1, read on the forward strand.
CAAAACTTCAACTGACTTTTGTAGATAGATTTTTGTACCCAGCTAAACTGTCGTACTAATTAATTGCGATAAGTGACCAAGTTTTCTACGTCATAAATCATATCTGCCGCAATGATAACAGCTCTATTTCTTCCACCCAGGCCTTATTCCCAGCACAGTGGTTAAGGGAACAGGTTCCGGAGACACAGTGCCTGGAACTGAACCCCAGCTTTGCCAGTTACCAGCTGCATAACCGTGGGCAAGTATTCCCCTCTGTAACAGGAAGACGGCAACAGTACCTGCCTCAGAGGGGGTGGAAAGGAATGAATGAGTTGGTGGACATAAAGCATAGCACAGTGTCTGGTCCAAAGTGGGCTGTTACCTAACAGAGGCACAGGCTTCCAGAACAACGCTGAAGAGCGGTGATGCTAAGGGCAGCCTGGTCTCAGTCCTGATCTTGAATTCACTGCTAAGGATGATGTTCACTTTATTATCAGAAGTGTATTACTGTACTAAAATTGTCTTCATTGATTTTCTCATGTTAAAACAACCTTGAATTCCCAAAATAAACCCTGTGTCGTAATTCCTTCGTTGGATCCTTAGAATGAGGAAAGGAACGAGAGAGCGTAGTTAGATGTTTAAAGTGGATGGATGAGGGGAGGAAGGAAAACCAGCAGGCAGACAGGTTACTGAATGGATGGGGAACGGAGGCCAAGTGTAAAGGGAGAGGAGAAATGAAGAGATGACTTGATGGTGGGAAGAGATGACATGCATGAGGAGAAGGAGGGATGTACAGATGTACACTGGATGCATGGGACAGACAGAAAAATGGACACGGGAATGTGTGCTGGATGGGAGGGAAAGCTGGATGGACATATGAACATAAGCCGGATGGGTGGGACAGGTGCATAGATGGCACACGAAAGCATGCTGGACAACAGCACAGACAGATAGAAGAATATTTGAGAATGGGTGCTGCATGGGTAGAACGGGTGGTTGGAGGGATATAGAAATGTATGCCAGATGGGTGGGATGGGTGGATAGATGTGCATAGGAAAGTATAGGGTTGCAATAGGTACATAGGTGGATATAAGGATGTTGGATGAGTGAGACAGGCAGGTAGATGAATTTATGAATATATGCTGGACAGTGGTTAGGTGGATAGGTGGATACATAAGTGTATTTTGGATGGGTGGGACAGGAGGGCAAATGGATTTAGAAATAAAGGCTGGATTATTGGGACAGGCAGACAATGGATATGCGAAGGTAGGCTGGGTTGGTGGGAAAGATGCATAGATGGACATATAGATGTGTCAAGTGGATGGAACAGGTGGATAGATGGACATATGAATTATGTTGGGGGAGTGGGACAGGTAGATAAATGGAATGGAGGGAAAGTTGTTGGACAGATCGTAGTGTAGACCAATGCATGGTGGATGGATGGATCCATTAACTCAATCAATCCATCCATCTTTATTCAGTGCCTGCTCTGTGTAGTGGCTATTCCAGGTCCTACAGCATGGAGCACAACAAAGTCTCTGTCCTCATGGAGCTTACATTGTAGGAAGAGGACACAGAAAATAAACACTATGAATCAGTAACATATATAACGTGTTAAATGTGCTAAGGAGAAAGCTGAAGAGGAGAAGGAACTAGAGAGCATTGTAGGAGGCGCGGTTTTAGGTGGGGGGCTCAGGAAAGAGCCCACTGAGTGGGGGATATTTGAGTAAAGCCCAGAAAAGTGTGAGACTCCGTCATACGTCTCTCTGGGGAAAGCACGTTGCAGAGCGCGAAGCTCTGAAGTGGGGATGGGCCTGGTGCTCTGGGGAACAACCAACCAGGGACCAGTGTAGGGGCAGCGGGACCCAGAGGGCAAGGGGGCAGGGCTTAAGGTAGGGAGGAAACTGTCAAGGATCAGATCGTGTAGGGTTTTGTAGTAGAAAAAAATGACATGATCTGACATATTTTAACTCGGTAATTCTGGCTGCTGTGCAAAGAATAGATTGAAGAGGCAGAGACTGGAAAAAAGCAGAGAAGAGGCCAATGTAATAGTCCAGGCAACTGATGGGGTGGTTTGGACCAGGGGGGCAGCAGTGTCGGTGGTAAGATTGATCTGTTTCTGGGTATACTTTGAAGATAGAGCTCACCGCATTTGCTGAGATCAAACGCGGAGTGCGACAAAAAAGGGAATTTGAGATGATTTCAAGGCTTTTTGGTTCGATCAACTGAAACAAGTGAGTTGTAGAGGACTCCAGAAGGAGTGTGTTTGGGGCTGGTTCAGTAGTCTAATTTCTGACATGTTAAGCTAGAAATGTCTTCTAGACAAACAGCCGGACATTTTGAGCAGGTGGGTTTTATATGAGTCCAGAGTTCAGGGACAAGGTCTATGGCAGGGATATAAATTCGAGAGGCATCAGCATAAACATGGTACTTAAATCCATGAGACCGGGTGGGAGCACAGATGGAGGCAGTGTAGACAAAGAAAAGAAGAGGACCAAGGGCTGAGCCCTGAAGCTCAGTTAATGTCAAGATGTTAAAAGATCATGGAAGCAAAACGCAACTGGGGAAAAAGCCTGAGAAGAGCGAAGGAAGACAAAAGGAGCGGAAGGATGGTGGGTGGGTGAAATGGGCCGGAAGGTAGGAGGAACAAAGCAGAACGTGGAGGACTGGAGTGGATAAGTGGATGCAAGGCAGTGTGGGTGGAGAGGTGGTGGGTGATGTCAGGTGGGTAAAAAGGAGAGGAGGAAGGCAGGTGGGCAGATAGACTGATGGTCGGAGAGTTAGGTGAGGCAATGGAAGCAAGGAAAGGGAGGAAAATGGGGGATGTCCAGATGGATAAGTGGATGGACAGTTCTTTCATGAATGTGTATATTCACGGGATGGGTGAATTGATAGTGTGTGAAAGAAAGGGAGGGAGGAGGGGTAGACGGGTAGAGAAATGAATTGATACTGGCTCAATGGCTGACTATATGGGTGGATATAATACGTAATTGGAAGAAAGGGGTAGAAAGAAAAGGGAGGGATAATATATAAATGGATGAGTGAGCAACTCAATTTGGAGGTGAATGAATAGGAAGCATGAATATATGAAAGGGAGAGATGGGGAAATGGAAATGGATTGATGGTCAGATGGATGATGGGATGGATGGCGGGGTGGGTGGATTCATGGTTGTGAGAAGCAAAAAGGAGAGAGAGAAGGGATGGGGAATAAAAGTTTTAATGGATGAACGATGAGACGTATCGATAGAAGGGGTAGGTAGAGAGATAGAATGGAGCAGGTGGAGAGGAAAGATGCATGGTTGGATGAATGACCTGAGAGACAGATAGAAGGTGCAGGGAGATGGAAGAAGAGAGGATGAGTGGACGAGTAGATAGAAGGATGGTGACCAGAGAAGGAAGAGTGCAGTGATTAGAACCCAGGGCTCAAGAAACAAGCTTGATGGTGACCTCAGGGAAGTGACTTTGGATCTCTGTGCCTCAGTTTCCCCATCTGTAAACAAGAATATTAATTGCATCTATTTCATAGAGTTTTGGTTATTAAATAAAATATTGAATTACATCAAATAATAGGGAGTGTTTAGAACAGACCTAGAATATACGAAGAGCTCACTAAATATTTGTTACTGTTTTGTGGTTACTGTCATTTGCTGGCTTGTTGTTATTAGCACTATTACTATTAACGAATAAGGGGAGAAATGGATGAAGTCAGGGAAGAAAAGATTAGAAGGACAGCTGGGTGAACGGAGAGATGAACAGAGTAATGGATGAGGTTGTGGGCAGACAGTGGACAGAAAGGAGGAAGAAAGAAAAGACGGACAATGAATATGTAGAAATATGAATTTAGTCAATAAATGGATGAATGACTATAGGGATGGTTGAGTGTGGAAGTGAAATGGCAGAAGGAAAGAAGATAAATAGATGATGTTATGGAGAGAAAACGGATGGGTACACAGCTGGAACGGTGGCAGCCTGAGTGCGCGCATTGGTGGGTGGACCAAGTGAGCGGCGGTATGTTCCTCACACCCCAGCTCCTCCTACAGTCTTGCTCATCTCTAAGTGGCACCTCCATTCTTTCAACTGATCGGGAGAAATCCTCAGAGTAATCTTGGGATCTTCCCTACTTTCCCTCACCCTACGTCCAATCCATCAGGATAGTTGACTTTTCCTTCAAAATATATAACGGGTTTTTAGCTCCCCACTCCTGTCACTCTGGTCCAAGACCTGACGAACACAACAACCTTTAGTTTGGTCTCCCAGATCCTGCTCTCCAGCCCCTTGCATCCTTACCATCTGTTCTCCACAAAGCAAGAGTAATCCTTTTAAAGGCAAGCCACATAATATTGACTCTGTCTAAAATTCTTGAAAGATGTTCCATTTCACTCAAAATAAAACAAAATCCTCATTGTGGTTTACAAGGCATCCGTGGCGTGGCCCCTCAGCTAACTCTCTGGTCCCATTTCCTACGCCCCGCCCCCTGTTCCAGCCACACTGGCCCCCCTGGACCTGACTCTGCCTCAGGGCTTTTGCAATGCCTGCTCCCTCCTCCTGAAATATTCTTCCCCAGATGCGCTTATGGCCACGGAATGAATTGATTCAGGCTTACACTCAAACATCAGCTCATCAAAGAGGCCTTCCTCCAACACCAGAGATGAAACAGCACCCCCACACCTCTCTGTCTGTGCTTCATTTATTCCTCATAACGGACATCACCGCCTGACGTGCACAACTGTGAGTTTTATGACTATCTGACACCCTGCCAGAATGTCAGCTCCTTATGGGCAGAGACTGTGTGTTGCTTGTCACTTAGTAGGCATCGGACAAACATTTATTGCATGTGTAACAAGTGGATGAGTAATGGAAGGATGCTGGGAGCTTTGAATGAATTGACGATTAGGTGACTGACTAGACAGATTAACGAATGGATATGATGGTTACAAACATGTTAGGAGGGAGGAAGAGAAAGAGGGAGGACATGCATGATAGTCAAAGTGAGGGAAGATGAATGAATACGTAGACAGAGGGTGAATTGATGGATGGAGGTGGGTGAAGAGAGACAGGAGAGAAGAAAAGAGGAGATTAAACAAATCCACGGTGGGTGTGTGGGTAACCTAGATAGAAAGACATGGTGGATGGATTGTGTGGGTAGGTGGGCGATATCTGAAGGAACGGGGTGACAGTGTGTGCATAGAGGGATTCATAGGCGGCTAGAAGAATGTATGGGGTGGGAAAATGGGTAGAAGAAAAGAAAAGGTGAGAAGGTGAGTGTATTATGTATGTATGGATGGATGGATGGATGACCCGCTAAACTAATAAGTAGTGTATATTGGTGAGTGAAAGCAATGGAAGAAAGAATAATGAATGGATATGAAGAGGAAATGGGGTACATGGAATATGAGATAGACAGATGGGTAAATGGGAAAAATAATGGGAAAGTTGGGAAGAAGAAAGAGTAGATAGATATATTTTCATCAATACGCTGATTAATAAATTGATAGATAGATAAGTAAAAGTGAGTAACGGAGGAAAGAAGAGAAGGCAGAGGAACTAGAAGGTGGGAAGATGGTTAAAGAGACATACAGCTTGGAAAAGGATGAACATGTGAATGAATTGATGTGTACATGTATCGATGGATGGATGACAGGGTAAAATCATACACAGGGCAGGTGATAGGTAGAGGTGATGGAGATAAGAAGGGAAAAGGAGAATGGGTTATGAAATAATAAAAGAAATGACTATGGGTATGGTACCACGCTAACAGGATTACATGCTATTAACTCAATTAATTAACTCAACATCACTTTGAGGTAGGCACATCTCCATCTTTACAAAGAGGAAAATTAGGCACAGATAGATGCAGTTACCCAACTGAAGTCTCAGGACGCAAACCCATGCTGTGAAGCAGAGCCACCATGAACGATTAGGTGTTTGGCTGTGTGGGATACACAGAAGGTGGAAGGGATGGAGAGAAGGAGGGAGAGAAGATAGAAGAATGGATGGATAGATAGTAGGTGAGTAGTTGGGTGGATGAATCATTGGAGGAGAAACTATTGGAAGAAGGGGAAAATGAGGAGGAAGGAGAGATGTATAAAAAGACCAATGGAAGGGTGGAAAGATGAATGGATGTGGATGATGTGTTGGGTATGGATGAATGACTTGGTGTGTTGATGGACGATATTCCGTAATGAGTTGAAAAGGCAAAGGGGATCAGGAGGGAAGGTAGGAGGAAAGGAAAGTGGATAGATGGATGAAGAGGCAGGTGAAAATATGAAGAGATTCAAAGCGAAAAAAATGGGTGAGTGTGTGGGCAGGTAGGTTCTGGATGAATGAAATCCATGGATTTAGCGAGCACAGATGGATAGATGAAAGGGTGAACTGATGGATAGAAGGATGGAATGATGGATGGATGGATGGATGGATGGATGGGTGGATGGGTGGATGGATGGGTGGATGAGTAAATTAATGAATTCAGCCTGCAGGGTGGAAGGAAGGGAGGGAAAGGGAAGAGAGAAGGGAAGATAAGAATGTGGATAAATGGGCATATGAGTAGTTGGATACATGAGTGGAGGAAATGGGAGAGAAAATAGAAAAAATGATAGTGGATAGAGTACATGGATGGACGGGATGAGTTGAGGAGTAATAGGCTGGAAGTGAGTAAAGATGAGAGATCATGATGAATGGATGAATGTGATTCAGCTAGAGGAACAGTGCAAAGAAGGGATGGTGGATGGCTTGAAAGACGAATAGGTTTATTGATGTGTAGGGTCAGAGGTGGACGGATGGCTGACAGGTAGAGTTGGTGAGTAAAATGTGGAAAGTTAGTGTGAAAATGAGGTTAGATGAATGGTTAACTGAAGTGATGTATAGGATAAGTGGGGATGGGATGAGGAGAAAGGGAGGAGGCAGCATAATGAACATGTATAAACACAGATGAATGGAGGGTTGGGTGGTTATTTGGATGGGTTGAAGGGAATAAAGGAGGATGGATTGATGGATAAGGGAGGAGGCATGGGTGGGTGGGTAGATGGTGGATGGATGAATGGATGGATGGATGAATGGATGGATGGATGGATAAACGTGTGGGTAGATGAATGAGCGGATGGAAGGCAGATGATGGATGGATGGATGGATGGATGGATGGATGGATGATGGATGGATAAACGTGTGGGTAGATGAATGAGCGGATGGAAGGCAGATGATGGATGGATGGATGGATGGATGGATGGATGATGCTGATATTCAGAAATGAAGGAGTGGGCAAATACATACATACAAAAACTGATACAGTATCCTCCCTCCTAATCTATTCTTTCTGATTTCCCTGTCACTGGGAGGTCTCACAGCCTCCTGGGCTCAGATGGAGCAGCTGCCGCCATATCCTTGTTATATCTGCAGCTCTCTCCTGCCCCCCATCCCTGTCCTAGTTCAAGCCTCGTGCTCTCTCGCCTGGACCACCACACCAGGACCCTACCTCCTCTCCACCTCTGGGCCTCTCTTGTCCCTTTCCTCCACACTGGCTGCAGATTTTATAGCTCTAATCCCACCTTTCCCTTCCATGTCTTTCACACAATGAAATCCAAACCTCTCCCGCAGTTTCCCAAATCCTTCACTGCATGGCCTCAGTCTGCCTTTCCAGGACCATCTTCTGCTCCCCACAGAGGAGGGGGCCTTACCATTCCTCCCAAATTGCCCCACCCTCATGTCCCAGTTTATGTTCTTTTCTCCCTCTGGAACACCCATCCCCTCACTCATCTTTCAAGCCCAGGGAAACTGCTGCGTTCCCCCAGAAGTCTCCCACACTTGATCTCAACCTCACCCCACACCGGGAGTGAGCATTCTTTGCCTGAAACACTGTGGTGCTTATTCCATCTTGCCACGTGTCCTCTGTCCATCCATCCAACATTCTTTGACCCCTATGTTGGTCAGCCCTGCCTTGGGCACAGATGACATCAAGATGAAGGGACGGATCTGGCCAGGTGGGCAGCCGTGACTGAGGCAGGGAGGCGTCTGTGATGGGGACAGGGGCTCAGCCAAAGGGAGTCAGTGAAGACTTCTCAGAAGAGAGACTGGAATCTCACAAAAGTCCTCAGGCTGAGGGAGCAGCACGTTGCACACCTAGATTTGCTCACAGAGTGGCTGGGGCAGGCGGCGTTTGGCAAGGCCAGGAATAGGGTTGAAAATGGATCTCGAAGGGCCTTAAATGCCAAGATGAGGAGTCTGGCCTTCCTCCAGCTAACCACGGGGAGCCGGAGGTCATTAGGAGCAGCTCGTGCAGACGGCACGAATGGAGAATTGGTGTTCTGTCTGTGCCTTCCTTCCCCAGACGCTACACTGAGCAAATGAGGCTTCTGTCTGTGCACGGCAGACCCAGCCTGCACTGAATTGAACTCGCCTGTGTGGGTGGAGGAGCTGGATGGACAGATGGGGACAGGCAGGGCCACAAGGTCCATTTCACACCCACGGAATGCCAGCCTCTGCACTGCTCACGTGTGCTTACTTGAACGTTGTTTTGTTTCTATTTGTTTTGTGAACGGATGAAGGAACGGGCTCAGTGAAGTGAGGCGGCTCTTAAGGGACCAAGCTGGGAATTTAGCCAACACCTTCTGACCCCAAGTCCGTCAGGTGCCCTTGGAAGTGCCCAGGACTGGCTTTGACGGTGTACGGTGCAGCAGGCCAGGAGACATACAGCTGGGTGGACAGATGGACGAATTCCCAGGCACGGGAGCCTGAGCCAGCCCGTCTGTCCCCCTCTCTGTCCAGGGCAGACGCAGCTCACCTTGTGTGCCCCTCGCAGGTAACCCTGAGCATTTCCGCCCTCAGCTGCCTCCTAGGGAGGACATGGGGGAGCAGCCCCAGTGGTGTCTCATAGTGAGCTCCCTTTGGCCCCTCAGAAGCACCACCTCCTCCCCACCCCCCACCCCAGCACAAATCCTGCACCATTCAGAAAGCTGTGACCTACCTACAACCCGCACCAGATGGGCCGCCCTGAGCCAGCCGGCTGCCCACAGGCGAGCCAAGGGGAGGAGGGGGCGGCTTCCGCCAGGAGCCCATGCAGACAGAGCCATGTCCACAGGCTGTTGGCAGGGTATGGCAAGAGGGCACCAGGGGAGGCAGAGTCCCGCCAGCTGCCCCGGCAACTGTGCCCTCTGCTCGGCACTGGCCCCGTGGCATCAGAGCTGTGGTTGGCCTGGGGCCCTTCACCCTCCAATTCCCAGGGACCCCTCCCTTTTGCTGCCTCTGCAGCACACACATGCACATACAAGCGCACACACACACACACACCACTCACATATGTACACTAATGCACTCACACATACACACATGCAATTACATGCACACACATTCATACACATGCAATTACACTCATGTACACACTTGCACCCACACGCACACTTGTAAACATGCAACACACACCTATACGCATGCACACACATACGCACATACACTCATGTGCTCACACATTAACACATGCAATTACATGCATGCACACTCACACCTATACACTCGTGTACACGCACTCATGTGCACATGTACATTCATACACACTCACCTATATGCACAAACACATGCTCACACACAATACATTCACACATATGCACACACACCTATATGCACACACACGTACACAGACTCATACCCACACACTCACACCTATATGCATGCACACACTCATACTCATCACACACATCTATATGCACGCACACTCCTGCACACATAGAATGCACAACTCATACTCATGCACAATCACAACTATAAGCACACGCACCCTCATGCACACACACATACACACACTCATTCACACAACACAGTTGCCTCGTGGCAGAGCCCCAGGCCTAACTACACAGGCCTGAAGGCGAAGGCACAAATGGCAGTCAGTGATGCTGATGCAGACACTGAGTCAGGAGGAAGGGAGAGCCAGGTGGCCAGGGCATGCGATGCCAGGACAGGGGCGGGGCTCAGCGGGCAAAGATGCGCAGAGGCAGAGCTGTCTGAGCATCTTTCCTCCCCGGCCAGCCTTTCCAGCCCAGCCCCTCCTCTCCCTCCAGCCCCACGTTCTGCGCCCACCTTGCTGGGCAGCTGCAATCAGTGAGACGTGCCTGGCCCTTGATGCTCAAATCTAGGGGAAGTGATCATCTGGCAGAGGTGAGCCAAGCCCTCCCGGGGTGTCGGGGAGGAGGGTGGGCAGGGCCTTGAGTCTACTCCCCCTCTTCCTGCCGCTTGGGCTCCCACAGCCTGGGGCTCTCGGTCTTTACACATTTGCACGGATCTCCCAACCCCAAACGTGATCCCAGCCTCCCCTGCAATCTCGATCCACTTCTCTCCACTTTGCCCGTGGGAGATGGCGCCGTGCTCTGCTCCCGCCAGCTCCTCTCACAGCGGTGAGGGGCTTCTGGAAGTGGTACCCGCTCAGGGTGTAGGGTCAGGGGTGTACGAGACATGCTATGCCTGTCTCCCTGGGCCCCTCGGCCACCCGGGGACAGACTCTCTAGAAGCCGTGTGTGACAGGGAAGGCAGAGAGCAGTGACTGGTGATGAGACATCCTGTCGGTTGTGGCCTCCCTGAGGGCCTGCCTGGCAGCGGGTCCCCCTTGAGGGCCTTGGATAAGCAGGTCTCCAGGGGTCCCTGACTTCACCCCTCCTCCTGTCAACAAGGGAGGGACTCCAAGACCCCTGCATCTCTGTTCTTACTCCATCCCTATATACCGAGGGGCAGCTGCGTGCAGGCCTAGATGATTCCCACATCCCACGGCCAGACGACAGGACACTGAGTCCTGGGTCCCCACCCTACGGACTAAGCCTACTGGGCAGAGGACCTGGCCTGAGGACCCTGAGCCCTATCAAGACACCCTGGAAGCTTCCCCGACTCAGGACGGAGAAGGGGAGCCACTCTCTGCTGGCCCAGAGCCGGCCACCCTCCCTGTCTCTCCGGATCCCGTGAGCAGGTCTCCCACCTGCCAGCGCCCTGGATCCTCCTGCCCCCTGCTCCCCCTGCCGCCCGCCCCACGCCCCCTGCTCACTTTGAGGGAGTAGGCCAGGGCGATGAAGCCCAGGCAGCAGAAGTTGAGGTAGACGAAGTTGAAGATGGACCACAGGTAGTAGTCATTCACCTCGGTGGTGTCTGGGTAGACCTCGATGACTGTTGTGGGATTTGTCATCGTCTTCTTCTCCGCTAGGTGCTTGCAGGCCTGGGGGCCGCCGGTGGCTCGCACGCTGTCCGTCTTGCTGCTCTTGGACTCCATGGGGAACAGAGTGGGCGCCATGGGGGGCGAGGCTGAGGGCTCAGGGGCGGGGGCCGCTGGAGCCTGCAGAGCGGGGGGTTTGGACACACAGGCAAAGCAGCCCTTGGGCGAACCTGCCGGGGGCCTCGGAATCCAGAAGGCCCCGTCCAGGGGGACTCGGGCTTCCTGGGCGCCGTCCGTGGTGCTGGCCGGGGCTCCCAGCTGGGCTGGGCACTGGCCTGGGCCCTGGGCCTGGAGGGAGGGGGAGAGGAAGAATGAGCTGGGCCCTGCCCGCCCTGCAGGACCCACCCTGGTGCCCTGCAGCATCTCCCCTGCAGGCCCATAAACAGCCCAAAGGAGATGGAAATCCCCGCGGAGGCAGCCAGCTGCCAGCCTGCACCTGCCTCCCCCACCCGCCCCAGCCGCCGCCAATGCCAAAGCCCTTCACAGCAGCCTTGGCAGGAATACCGGGGGCTTTTCATCACTTTGCCATCTGCGCACAAACATTCACCCACTGACACACAACAGCAACATCCCCCCACTCCCCCAACAACACCTCAACTGACACGTTGTTGCAATTAACAGCACACCAGCACCCCAAACACCCAGCACACACCGGGCACGCAGACCCCCAATGACACTGCCTCAGCCGTCAGAATGGGCAGAGCTCTCTGGAGCACCAGGTCTCGGACACCCGCTGACACCTCCACTCGGCTCTCCAGACCCCGGGCACACCCCGTGCGCTCAGAGATGCCCCCAGGTAAACAACCGTGCACTGTGACACGCAGCGTGTAGACACACAGCGACGCAGGCTCGGACACAATCGCCCGAGAACGAACACGGCGGCTGCAGGGGCTCCAAACTCGCGCGCATCGCCCCCGCCCCCAACCTGGCCCGGAGCGGCGCAGGGACCCCAAGTGCGCGCACTCGCCGGGAGCCACCCACCCGGTGCCCCACACGGACGCGTAATAACAATGTGCGAAACGAATGCTTCTCCAAGAGGCACCAAGGCGCCCGCGCCCTGCGCCACCCCAGGGGTCTGCGGCCGAGCCCCGCGGCTCCCTTCCCGGCCCGGGTCTGTCGCAGCCGCCCGGACGGCGCGCTGTCACCTACTGGCGACTCCTTGGCGGGCGGGCCCGACCCCTGCGCCTCCGTCCGCGCGTCCTTCCGCCGTCCCGCGGGTCGCTGTCTGTCCCGCCGCTCCGCGTCCCAGCGACCCGAGCTCGGTGCGGGGAGTGCGCGGGGCGGCAGGCGGGGAGGGGCGCGCGGCTGGCGGCTCCGCTGCCTCCCCAGCTGCCTGCGCTCCCTCCGCAGCGCCAGGCCGGCCGCGCGGCTGCAGCCGGAGCCTGACTCACGGCGGCCGCGGCGGCGGGCGCAGCCACCCCCCACCCCCGCCTCCTCCGGCCGGCAGGGTGGGGGCTGCAGGCGCCGGCCGGAAGCCGCGACCCTCAGGAGTTGCAGGGCCGGCCAGGGCTGGGTCCCCTTACAGCGCCCGACTCCCGTGCCCGCGCCACCCCACGCCTCCCGGGACCCCGGACACTCCCTGCCCTCTCCCTCTTGCTGAGCCCCCAGGCCCTGTCGGAGCCGGTGCCCTGGCTGAGTCCTCCCATCTGTCTCTCCAGAGAGACCCTTTCTCCTTTCGCGCTCCCCCTGGGCTCCACCCCAGCTCCCAGGACGGCTGTCCGAGACCCCTCCGCTCGGCGCTGCCCCTTCCACGCCTGCTGAGTCTCGTCCCCCGACCCGCGCTGTGGCATCTCAGTCCTTGCCTCTCCACGAAGTTCCAGTCCCGGTGGGCGTCTGAACCTCACCAAGCCCCACTGCCCACAGGCCCAGATGCCCCCAGTCCATCCGGCTCACCAAGCCGGTCCTCCGGCCTAGCCCAGCCCCTGTCTGCTCTGCTGCACCTGCACACCCCTGCCTGGAACCAAGCCCCTTGCAGGTCGATTCCTTCTTAAGTCTCTGGCCCTCACAGCCCCCAGCTCCCCGATGGCAGCCCCTTTCCCAGCAGGGTGCACTTCAGCAGGCCCCCACCCGGGCACCCACCTCTGCACAATCGTGCCCCTCACCCAGGCCCCAGCCCTGGGAGTGACCTCACAGCCACATCCTCCTGCGCCCACCAAGACCAGGCCTTCCCTGACCCTCAGGGGCTCCCAGAATACCCCATTGTTTCTGAACCCACCCCCTCAGAGCTCCTGCCCCCTTCCCCAAATCTGATCCCCACACTCCCCGGGCCTGGGACCCCTGAGCCCACTCTCACTAATCCAGTCCCTGCCAAAATCCGGTCTCCGAGGCTGTGACCTCTCGCGGGTTGGTCCCCTCTGCCTATGGGGCCAGCTGTCCTTCTTCAAGCCCCTAAGGCCACTGGCCTCCTTGGAGCTCCATCCATGCCTCTCTGCGAGCCCTGCCTGGCCCACCTGGGCCCCGTGCCCTGCCCCCCAAGTCGCTTCCCCTCACTGACCCTGCCCTGCCTGCCTGGGCCCTCTGGCCTCCATCCACCACACCTCCCTCCCATTCTCTCTCTCACACTTGCCCCCAACTGACCTCCCTTCCTGCAAAAATCCCAAGGCGTCCCCTCCGCCATGGAGAAACCCAGCCCTCTCTGCCGCCCTCTGAGCCCCCCGCCTCACCATGCAGGTGCCCTCTCTGAGCTGGGGCCCCTTCACCACTGAGCCCAGACTGCCCCCTTCCCCCAAGACCCCGGAAGCTGCCCTGAAGTACGGCGGGCCCCGTCTCCTCCCTCGTCTCCCTCGGAGCCCCAGCCCTCCTCAGAGGCCCTGGCTCTGCTCCGGCCCTTCCTCCACGAAGCCCCCTTTCCCTCTGACCCTGCCAACCCGCCTCCCCTCTCTCCACCACCCTCTCTCCTCCGAGCCTGCTCCTCCTCCTCCTTCTCAGGGACCCCTTCTCTCAGAGTCCTTGCCTGTCGGACCCGGGTCCCCTCTAAACCCCCTTCTCTCCCGAACCTCTGTGGCTCTGAGCCTGAGCCCCTCCCAAACCTGTCCCTGGACAGGCCCCACCCCCTCGCCAAGCCCCTCCCTCCCGGCCCAGTCCCCACCCCCACCCCTCATCCACTACCCCCCATCCCCCACTGACCCTGGCACAGCCTCATCCAAGGTTGTCCGGCAGCCCGATGTCGGCCTTAAAGGTTGTTGATAAATAAGACCCTCTGCTGAGTGGGAGGGCTTCCCCAGCACAAACCCCGCCCCCAGGCCCTGACCACGCCCTGGGCAGAGACCGGCCCACGCGAGTGAGGGCGGCGGGTGGTGGCCCCGGGAGACGGGGTTCAGTTCCCCTTCCCCCAAAACCCACTGCCCACTCCCCAAGGGCCTGACTCGGGGTGCCAGGACCCCGGTCCTTGGGCTGAGCCTGACCTCAGGTGCCCTCCCAGCCTATGTGTGGCCTTGGAGCCACACCACCCAGTCTCCTGGCCGTCTGAGCTGGGCTTCCTGGTCCAGGCACTGCTACAGGCCCTGCCCCCCAGGACTGCTCTGGGCAGAGGGCTGCAGGGGGCAGCCAACAGTGTGGTCTGCACAGAGGCCAGCTGGTCCTCGGATAGCAGGAGAGGGGCACCCAGCCCACAGGGGCCTGCTCCAGGGTGCAGGGTGGAGTCAGGCCCCTCCCTGCAGACCACCATGGGGCTGCCTCTCTCCGAGGCCCCTGGGAGCCCACGTGAACAGGTGCTTCAGCTCTGGCTGGCCTCCACCCTGGACTCGGGGTGGCTTCTGAGAACTCAGCCGGGGACCGGCTGTCCTCCAGGCAGGCGCTTGGGGCAGGCAACACCCCGTGGTGTTGCAGAGCGGGGCCGAGCCAGCCAGGACAGAAGCCAAAATTTGGAGCTGCCACATGCCAGTGCTGTGCTGGGTTCCTTGCAGGTGCCCGTCAGGTCCACGGCCAGGAGGCCACTGTTGTGACCCACCTTCTGGAGACAGAGATGCTAGGTGCAGGGTCAGGGCACGGAGGCTGGATCTGAGGCCGGAGTCAGAGTCCGGGGTCTGGAGAATCCCGACCAGTCGGACGGAACCCTTCTGAGGGCTCCCCCAGCACCAGCCCTGGGCTCTGGGCAGGAGCATTGATGTTCTGATGGCCCCGATTAGGGGCGGGGGGCTGGGCCTGCACTAATCCACATGGCATCTGGGGTGTCTAGGGTGTCCGGCTGTGCTCGTCCCCAAGTTCCAGAAGAGGGAACAGAGGTGTCCTCTGGGAGACCTGACCACGCCTCCCAGCTGAAAGAGGGTCACAGTGTGCACAAGGAGCAGAATCAGGGACAAGGATGTGAAGTTGTGGAGCCTGAGTGCCACAGACCTGGGGGGGCACGTGGCCCTGGGACGCACTGGCCTCAGTGGGTGGGAGACTGAGGGAGGAGAGCCCAGGGCTGCAAACAGGCCCAGGGGTGGGGGTGGGGGTGGGGGATGGGGTGAGCCGCTGTCTCCTTCCTGGCCACTCTGCCCTCGGGGCCTCTCAGTGCACAAAGGCTGTGATGACACTCTGCCCGGAAACCCTGCCAGGCCCTGCAGAGCCCTGCCCGCTGCCTGCTCGTATTTCAGGCCCAGAGAACACTGGGCGCGTGTTTACGAGCCTCCTTGCAATTCTGGGTAAATGTTCTTTGAGAAGGCGCCCGCTGGACTCAGCTCTGGGGTGCAGCCCCTGGACCCCCCAGGGTCAGGTCAATGACTGCCACAGCCCTGCAGGCGGAGAAGGCCTCAGGATGATGACAAATCGCACAGTCGCCAGGGCCCTACATCTGCAGGAGTCGGGCTCCAAGGAGTCCGAGCTACTGACCCCCGAGGGAATCCCGCCCCATCAAGGGCTCACAGACTCCCATTCATCCCGTCAGTGCTCCAGACTGTCCTCTGTGCTGGCAGATGCCCCTGACCTCCCTGAAACAGGCCAGCCCAGCCAGGAAGTCACCGCGACCTGAGGGGACTCCTAACTCGGACCCCTGCCCGCTGTGGTCAGGGTGGGTGATCCAGCATCAGCCTGGCTTTTGCACACAGAGAGGCTGCTTCCAGGGGCTGCCAGGGAGGCCCCGTCAGGAGGCAGGCTGCCTTCCCAGGCCCGAGTACAGTGCCCAGGGGGATCTGGAACACTGGGGCCCCTGCCTGGCCCCACCTCTGAAAATCGTGCCTCCGTGCAGGCTCACTCTAGAAACCCTGTGCCGGGGCCCACCCTGCCACCTCTGGCCAAGGCCACATCCTGCTGGTCACAGCTGCAGGTCTCCATCCAAGCCAGCCCTCCCCGGCAGTGTCTCGGCCACGAGGCCCGGCAGTAAGCTGGAGCCTGCTGGGTCCCGTGCATAGAGCAGGGGGGCTGGTCTCTGAGCCAGCCCAGGGCACCCCCAGAGGCTTAACCCCCTCCGTCGGGCTGAGTCAGCCCTCCGAAATGACGGCATCGTGCCAGTCACACCAGCTCCTTCCCCATGTCCGGATTTAGAACTATCGCCCCCCCCAATCCCCTTCCCCCCGCCACCACCGGCCCCAAGCACAAAACACGCCAACACACAGGCAGAGGCTCAAACCACTGTATTTTCATGTCAACTTTGGCTCTCGGCTGCTAAGGAGGGCAGCAGCCACAGAGAAGACGGGCACCAACCCCCCGCCCTCCCCCCCCAACCCCTGGGCCAGTGAATGCCCTCCTGGACAGGGTCAAGCCCCAGGATGACCCCCACAGGCCTCACAAGGCTGGCTTTTGTTCCCTCCCCGCCTTTCAGTTCCTTCCTACTCATCCTCAGGCCTCAGGCAGCCCGTTCCTCCATGGGCCCGGGACAAAGAGATGTGCAGGGGCAGCAGCGCCAGCCCTGGGCCTCAAGCTGGACGGAGGGGCAGCCAAGAGGACAGCCTGGCACACAGCGGGGGCTCAGCCCAGAGGCCCTGCCTAGGCAGCTAGGCCCCCGGGGCACAGGCCAGGGAGGGGACTACCTGGGGGCAGGGGGCCTGGGACACACCACTGACTGGCTGCCAAGCCAAGCTGGGTCTTTCAAGTTAGTGAAACGGCTCTGTGCACAGGAGCAGCCCACCGCTCTGTCCGGGGCCCCCATCCGTCCACCAGACAGACAGACAGACGGGCAGGCGGCACTTCTGAAACCAGAAAAGGGAAAACCACAAAACAAAACAGCGGCCCGTTGGGCTGGCGGCCTCCAGAGCCAGGCTGCGAGAGGGCAAGTGTGAGTGTGCAAGTGTGTGTGGCAGGGCGGGCCGGGAGGGCGGGGGGGGCGGCCAGCCTCCTCCTACTGGACTCTCCTCCGTTCTCTGCCAGCGGGCAGGGGACCGGCTAGAGTCTGGCGGCCTCAGCCAGGCCCACCCGGTTCTGGTCGCGGTCAAACACGGTGTAGTAGCGGCCGATGAAGACGTCGCCCAGGATCCAGAGAGGCCCGCCGGGTGGGGGGATGTCCATGCCCATGAACCCGCTCAGGCAGATGGTCTTCCCGGCCTGGGACACCTGGAACAGCCACGGCGGTCACCACTCAGCACCCCACCCTGCCCAGGCCCCTGCCCGGGCGTCCAGCCCCGCTGCCCCACTCACCTTGAGGGTGTAGTCTTCTGAGGACAACTTATAGCTCTGGTCCCCCAGCTTCACGGTGACCTCAGGCAGGCTGGACACCTTCTCACAGGGGATCATGTACTGAAAGAGGGAGGACAAGGCAGCATGTGCGTAGGGACAGCAGCCTGGGGGCGCCTGCCCGCCCACGCACCTGGTCCCCCTCAGCCGCTCACCTCGCCCTGGATCAGCGGCACGGCCCCGATGGCCTTCTGTAGCTCGCGCACCTCCTCCACGGGGCCCACGATGAGCGAGGTGCCCGTGTCCACGATGGCCTCGCAGCCCCCCTTGCACAGCGTCAAGCTCTCGCCCACTTCCACCCTGTGGGGGAGGGGGTGTGAGTCGCCCCGTGGGCCCTGGGGGGGCCGGGCTACCTCCCAGGGCCACCTGGAACCCCGCCCGCAGCCCCGTGCCCACTCCTTCCTTGGGCCTCGGCTGGGAGCAGCGCCAGGCGAAGGGGCTCGAGAGGTTGAGAGCAGGTGGACAGCCACCAGGTGGCTGTGCAGAGAGGGCACTGGCCACCGGCCGGGGTAGAGTGTGCCTAGGTGCCAGGAGGTGGGGAGGGGTGCGAGGGGTACGCGGGGCCAGCAGGCCCCACCACCGCCCCCACCCGATCCCACCTGGCCTGTGGGCCAACCACTGCCCCCCACATGCTGCAGCCCCTGCTCCCTGCAGAGCCGTGGGAGGGCTCCACATCCAGTGCTCACCCTTCCATGTGGATCTGCCAATAGGCCATGCGGGTGACGTTGTAGTAGGACAGGGAGCCCTTGTAGTACTTGGAGTCGATGCCGCCCAGCATCAGCTCACCTCCTGGCTGTGCCGCTGGGTCCCTGGAGGAAAGAGGAGGGGGGAGTCAGGTGACCCCTCAAGCAAAGGAGCCCCCCGCCCATGCCTGCACCGTGCATCCAGCCTGAGGACTGGGTGGGACAGGCATAGGCTGGGACAGGAAATGAGAAGTAAGGTGAGGCAATCTCAGGAGGCCTCCTAGAGCAGGGGCCTTCCTGGGCCCGCAGGGGTGGAAGGATTCAGAAGGGGCAGAGGAAAGGACGGGACTTCCTTCTCCCCCAGGGGAGGGGCTCCAATTCCTTTCCCTGTGTGGACTGTAGGCCAAGCTTGATCCCCAGCAGAAGAGATCCTGGTCTCCCAGCTGAGGATGGCCAAGGTCAGGCCAGTGGGCAGATGGTGAAGAGAATGCTAGGGGCCCAAGGAGAGGAAACCTCATCTGCCTAGAAAAAACCCAAAGAGGGCTTCCAGGAAGCAGCATCGGGCAACCCTGAAAAATTGAGCCACCTGGTTTCTGCCCCAGGACCTTTGCACCTGCTGCTCCCAAGGATGCCCTACTTCCAAATCCTTGCACAACTTGCTCCCCTTCAGACCTCGGCTTCCCTACTCAGAGCCCAAGCTGGCGGGTGACCCTCCCCACCTCAACGCTCTCATCTGGACTTAATTTTTCATCTCAGTATCATCTTCTTGGCCTGTCCCCACACTCAGAAGCACCAGGCTGAAGCACCCTATCCTCCTGCCACCACTGTGGTGCCCACCCCATCTGCGGCCTCTGCCTCTCGTCACCTCCGAAATCCACATGTGGAAACCAGATCACGCCTCCAGTTCCTCACCCTGCCCGCCAAACCTGCCCCTGCGAGCTGGCCAGTCCTCACTTCCTCACCCCACCTCCACCTCCTGCCTGAGGCCGTCACCCAGGAGTCACGGCACTGGGCTGTCCGTCCCCAACCCCAGGCCTGGGTGACCTCCTGGGTCTGCTTCACCTCGTCTGCCTCCCCAGGGCCCAAAGGCTCACGGGGAAATGACCCCTCATCTGCGTCCCCCCATCAGCGGCTGCTGGGGAGTCTTCACTGCTGACCAGGCAATGGGACAGAGAGCAGCATCCACGCAGAGGCCAGGCTGAGGGCGGCGCTGGGCAAGAGGGCAGGGCTCCGGGCTGGAACTCTGCCCGAAGGGCCCAGGCTGGACCCCAAATATAAAGGAGTCCTGCAAAGTGATGGGCCCAGAGAGGGGGCATGCGGGGCAGAGTGACCAGGAGCGGCTCGGGACAGCGGGCCGCCAGCTCCCACTCTGCCGAGAGCCCCATCCCTCGGCACACCCGCATCACTCCTCCATCTGGGGCTCCCTCCCGGGACCAGCAGCACCGTCCTGAGGAGACGGAGGCTGGAGGAGCGAGGCCCCTTCCCAAGGTCACCCGGCCATGGGTCATCTACCCTTCCACACGGGGGCAGAGCGGCCGCTGGGATGGCACCCCCTTCTCCCCAGAAGGAAAGGGCAGCTGGTACCTACGGGGGCGGCCAGGGGAGGCCACTGTCCACATGGTCACTGGGACCCCAGGGCTTCCCGAGCAGCATCGTCCTGTGCCCTCTCTGCTCAATGCCTGGCACTCAAGACCCATCGTGGGTCCCCTCCCATGGGGAGGGCCCAGCCCCACTGCCTCCAGAGCTCCTGTCACAGATTGGGGCTCACAGCCTTGCCCCCTCTGGGACGACAGCAACCACGGAGCCAGGACCACATCTGCCCATCACCAGACCTGGGGAAGGTCGGGCAGAGAGATGCAGGAGGAGGAATCGCCATGACCCCTGACCCGGCTCTGGTTCAAAGGACAGAGGCCCAACCACCAAGATCCCGGACCCTCAGCCCGAGCACCTCCCGCTGGGCGTCCCTGGCAAGACGCAGTCTCCTAGAAGGCTGCCTGCCCACCTGTAAAAGGGCAGAGAACAGGTGGCAGGAACTGAGGCCCTGTGCCCAGAAGGAGGACACAGGGAGGCAGGCGCAGGACTGCGACCGGGTGGCTGCTGCCAGAGCCCCCGTCACCCCTGCATTTCGGCAAAGCCGAGCCCAGGAGGGCCGGGAGGAGGGGCCCAGACGCCTCCTGTCCCACCTGTTCAGGTAGAAGGAGAAGATGTTTTTGTCCACCAGCTTCTGCTCCATCAGGTTGTCAAAGACGGGCAGCACGTTGTTCACCGAGATGCGGGGGTAGGCCATGCCCAGGATGCCGTCAAACTTGGCCGCAATGAAGGTGATGCCCGGCTGCTTGGTGGCCTCCCCAAAGGTCTGCCTCTCCACCTTGACGCCGCGCACGGTCGACAAAGCCATGTTACAGGGCACCTGTGGGCCGAGTGGGGGTCAGTGGGCCACGCGCACCACTGAGCTCGACCCCTGGGCCACCCAGGTGAGCCGTGGCCTCCGTCTCTGTGCACACAGCCACAGCTACAAAACCCAGCTCAGTCTCCGCCCATCGCCTTGCACCTGGGGCCTCGAGATGGGCAGAGGACCCAGAAGAAAGGGCTGGTGGCACTGGACCGAACACAGCCAGGGTCGAGGCCGTGGGGACGGGGCTTCGGAGGCCTGTACTCTGCGAAAACTTTTTAACAAGAGACGGGAACGGGGCGAGCACAGAGGGCTGGCTCCTCGCTGAGCTCCGGCTGTCTCACCCCAGCCCCTCCCCACCTTGGCCTGTCCCTGCCCTTGGGCTCAGCTGGGGAGACTGGAGAACCCCATGATCCTCCGGCTCAGAGGACTGGGACTCAGGCCACACAACCCTCTCCCCCATCGCTGTCCCCTCCCCCAACTTGGGCAGAGGCTGCAGGGAGATAAAGGGGGGCCAGCAGGATGTGGGAAAGAAGTGGCTGTTTGGGGCTGACACCAGGAGGAGGGGGGCGTGTTGGGCAACATCCTGTCTCAGGCCCAGAGAGCGGGGAGGCGGAGCCCCCCAGATAAACCGATAGACTCAGCAGGCAGACGCAGAGTGAGTGTGAGCGTGCGTGCATGTGTGTGTGTGTGTGTGTGTGTGTCGGGGCTGGGCAGGGCGGTGGGGTGGGGGGGGGGGGGGCGCTGCGGGTAGTCTCCTGACCCGCTGGGACCATCAGAGGTCAGACACGGCCCCAGCTGGAAGAAGGGTCTTTTCTCCTGGACCCTGGACCCCTGGCCCTGCTGAAGGCTCTGCTGCCTTCCTGTCCTGCCTGGGGCTGGGGGCTGGGAGCTGGGGCCTGGGAGGGGACCTTCATCCACTCTGCTCCTCGCCCCCCAGAACTCTCAGTCCAGGCCCTCCTGCGGCCCCGGCACCAGGCAGCTCCCCACCAAGTGCTCGCGGGCAGAGCACTCAAGGGCCGGCTCACCCGGCCTGGGGGAGGACAGCTCGTTCTGCATGTGGCCCCAAAGACCTTCCACCTCAGGCACGGACAGCCATCCCGGCTGCTCCCTCTCCCTCCCAGTGTTCCCTGTAGGTGCCCTCTGTCAGCAGCCCAAGAGGGACTCCTGGCACATCTCTGGCCTCCCTGAGCCTCCCCAATTGGAGGGACCCGGCCAGGCCCGGCCCCTAACCCAGGCCCCCATCCTTAGGCCCGGCCCTGAGCACCCAGTCGGCACCTCAAACCCAACATATCAGAATGGCACCCCATCGCCCAGAGGCTCCTCTGTCAGCTGCCGGCTAGGAGCCTGGAAGGGGGCCTCCTGGGTCATCACTCACCAGGTCCTGGTCCCAGATCTGCATCCCCAATCTCAGTGACTACGCGGGTGTCAAAACCCTCACCTCGCTGGCGGTTGCCCACCCCACAGTCTCCTTCCAACCCTCTTTGCCATGCCCCGGCCTGCACACACGGCCACATCTGCCCCCATCTCCTTCCCTGCTCTGTTTCTTCACTGCCCAGCGCACTGGGCTCCTTCTCACCTCCCGGCCTCTGCTCCAGCCGGCCTCCCGTGTGCCTCACTCAGCTGCCTGCTGCTGGACGCCCAAAAGCCAACAGCCCCCTGGGGAGCTGGCCAAGACCCCTGCCCTGCCTGGGGAGGAGCTGGGCATCACTCTTGTCCCATCACATCGGGGGAGAATGCCCCACCACAATAAGCGCCCCAACCTGGAAGGACCCCCCCGATGGACTCACCGACACGGTGTCCTGGCTCAGGTACCCGGAGAGGCTGCCCGAGCCGTAGTGGATGTCGAAGGTGGTGCCGTTTTTCACGTAGGTGCTGGACTTGCCGCTATTGTACTTATGGTGGATCCCTGCGCCAGATGGGGGCCCGTCAGCCTGCCACCCCACCACGGCCAGGAGCCCCCCAGCCAGGTCCCCAGTCATCCACTGAAGAGCCCACCT
The DNA here is from genome assembly GCF_037783145.1 of Equus przewalskii. Classification (NCBI taxonomy): domain Eukaryota; kingdom Metazoa; phylum Chordata; class Mammalia; order Perissodactyla; family Equidae; genus Equus; species Equus przewalskii. Next base: position 31,517,557 of record NC_091841.1, read on the forward strand.
GCCAAATCCCCAGGGGGGGGATCCACCCTGACCCCCAGCCTTGGTGTTGGCCCAGTGAGTGGTCCAGCCCACGGCCTGCTCCACCCTTGGTCACCACGGTCCCAGGCCGGATGAAAGCCATGCGGGCAGGAACAGGTTCACCCGGAAAGTGGGTGCTCTGGGCACGGTGGAGGGGCCAGGCCCTCTAGTGTGGCCGAGAGGTGGGAGCAGCGCATTGCCCAAGAGCTGAGGAGGCCGGGCCCGCTGAAGGTCGCGGCCTGCCCTCCTCGGTGGCAGCCAGCCCACAGCTATGCTGCAGAACGAGGACACAGGCGGAGGCTGGGCTGCAGGTCCCCATGCCCGCAGGGACAGGGTGCCCGTGATGTGACGTGGACGGGGGCTGTGCGCCCCCATGCCGGGGGCACCCCTCTCCCTGCCTGCTCCTGTGTCCACGGGCAGGCAGGCGCTGGGCCCGGCCTCTGGGTCTCTCTGGCCACCGGGGAGAGGGGTGCACGGGGCAGGGCAGACAGGGCTGTGACTTACAGCAGGCGATGTCCAGCAGTTTGCAGTGGACCGAGGGCACCCACAGGTTGGAGGAGCCGGTGTCGAAGACGACGGTGAAGCACTGCGGGGGTGTCCCGATGCCGATCTCCCCATAGTACTGGGCCTGGTGCGGGGCACGGGCTGTCAGGGCGGGGGAGGGGCCTACCTCTCCACCGGCCCGAGAGAAGGCCACCACTATCCTGGGAGCCAGGCCTTGGAAGCCCAGGCCAGAGGATGGGTGCCAGGGTCCAGACCTGCTGTCACGGCCACCCCATCCTCCCCCACCGGCCAGCCCCTGCCCTCGATCCCACGGAGCTTCAGGCTCCCGGGCACCTGGGCACAGCGCCAGGCCTGCTGACCACATTAAGGGAAGACTCTCATTTGAAAGACAAAACCTGTGGTCAGGCTCCACCCTCGATAAGAGCCTCAGGAGTGGGAAGTGCCTGGAAGGGGAGAGACTCCCTCCCCAGAATAGGGCCAAGTCAGGGCCTGACTCTGGGGCCTAGTTCCTACACTGTCCCTGCCTCACAGGGTCAAGCCTGGGGGGCTCCCAGGGAGAGGGGGTCCAGGTGGCCGAGGGGAGACGGTACACCGTGGACGCTGATAGTGCTGGCTCAGAGCCCTTCACAGCCCAGCCACTCTGCCATCACTGCTCTGAGCCTCGGTTTCCCCACCCATACACAACGGGAGCAGAGGCAACCTGGGGGAGGCCAGGGGCTCAGGCGAGCCCGAGAGGGGCACGTGCCCCGAGCCTCAAAGCGGAACCCCATCCTCAGCCCTCTCAGAGGTCAGAGGCTGTGGGCCATCTTGAGTTTGGGGCCGCCTGGGCAACCCCTTGCCCGGGAGGGAGCCTCGGCCACCGCTGCTGCAGGAGTCTGGCTCCTTTCTCTCCGGTCATTTCTCTCTGGCCACTTGGCTGCAGGAACCACCAACAGCTACTGACTCATGATCCAACAGTGTCCAGATTTCGGGTGGGGGGAGGGGGATGACTCAGCAAATCTCCGTGGGGTGGGGGGGGGGGGGTGCACAATAAAGACAGGAACGGGTCAGCCAAGCCCCAGGCAGACAGACCCCCTCCACCAGGCTGGTCACATGCCTGGGAGGCCACAGCTTCCCGACACGGCTGGGGCTCCAGCCAGAGGGCACAGCCACCTGTCCCAACCTCGGGTGGACCAGAGGCTGGATGGCAGCAAGGGGCTGGCTCCCTGACATTCGAGGGCAGGAGATGCAGAGAGGATGTCCTCTGGACATCTCCAGAGGTGCCAGGCTGGGGCCCAGGACCTGTCCCCAGAGCTGGGACCAGGCTGACCCCGCCCCGGTTTGCACTGTGGCTTCCACGATATTCCAGCTTGGAGCCTATTTCCCACACAGGGAGCAGAGTGCATGATCAGGGCTGGCTGGCAACCAAAGAGGAACAAGGTAAAGGACAAGGACTGTCATGGGTGGCCCCAGGCCTTCTGGCAGGACAGGCGAGGACACAGAAGCTCCAGAGAAGTTAGTCACATTGGAGTAGGCAGGCCCAGGAGGACCCCCCCAGAGCCCCCCACCCCACACCCCTTCAGGGTGGGCCTGGGTCTGATTCAAGGCTCCTCCACGCCCACCTGATGGCCCTGGGCCCAGCTCCCTCATCTGTGGAGAGTGACACCGTCCCTGACTCCTCACGGGCTGGTCGGAGGATGAGACACCTGCCCAGCTCTGAGCTGACAGTCAGTGACAGCCAGAGGGAGATGTCACAGAGGTGCCAAGGACACCCCCACCCTCTCTCACAACCTTGGCAGGACCAGGACTGGAACCAGTAGGGGGACCTGGAGCTGTGCAAACCTTGTAGGTCAGAACCCTCAATCTGGGCGGCGGTGGGACACTCAGGGAGATGGGCCTGGCTGAGCAGAAGGCGCCCCCCCCCCCCCCCCGCCAGCTGAAGCACTCAAAACCACTGGCCCCCGAAAACAGAACTTCACTAAATATACACCGGCTCACACACAGCTTGTCTTAAAGGCCAGCCGCCATCTGAAGCAGTGTCTGCTGCCAACCGGCCCCCACCCTCCCCCCCCCCCACCCCCGCGCCGAGCTGACACCCTCCCCACTCACGTCCATGTAGTTCTTGAGCATCTCCGGAACGGGCCCCCCGGTCATCATGGCGGGCACCCCCAGGGTGTATTTCGAAATGGGGCCCTTCGCGATCAGGTCTTCCACGGGACCCCCCACCTCCGAAATGGTCCGGCGGATGGACTTGAACTTGTACAGCGGGATTCTGTCGAGAGAGCGGTCAGGGCTTGCTAGGGGGGGCTGGCCTCCACCTCCCACCTGGACCACTCCCACACCCCACGTCCAAGATAAGGAGGAGTGTGCCCGCTCCTCCCCCGCCCCAGCCACCAGGGGCTCAGAAAGACCCCTCCCCCATGGTCTGGGGCACCACTCTGGTCTCTTCTGTGACAGTGGCGGGTGGGGTCTGTTAGGGCACTGAGTGTCACCTGTCACTCCTGCCCAAAGTCCTCCGAGCCGTCCCATTCACCTGGCCCTCTGGCCACATCTGTTGCTCTCACCGAGACCCCACGAAGAGAGTCCTCAGCTCCCTGGGTGCCTGCCTCTTGGCCATCAGATGGGACTTCAATGCCACCCCCTCTGAGCAGCCCTCCCTGACCACCCCCACTTGCCCTTCACACGACCTGTCTTCCTTCCGGTGCCCTCCCAGTGCCCTCGCCCCCGCCACCATGAACTGTGTCACTTCCTGCTTACCTGTCCTTCCTTTCCCACCCCACACAGACCCCGGGGGACATGGACTGCACCCAGAGTGCGGGGTTCTGCTTCCAGGCCTGCCCGCCTCCAGCACATACGCCCAGCTGGGGCGGCCTTGGTGCTCTGACCCAGCAGGAGAGAGCACAGGGCTGAGGTCAGGGGTGCTGGTCCTGTCGTGGACAGGGTGCCACCATCAGAAAGCGGCCTGAGGGAGGGGTCCCCTGTGTCTGAGCTTGCTCCCTGCTCCCACGGTCCAGGAGGTGAGACAGGAGAGCACACCTGGGCAAACTCAACCACTTGGATGAAATATCTTTCCAGCCCTGGGGATCTGAGAGTTCAAGGTCACGGCTGGCTTTTCCAGGCAAGCCAAGGGCATGCTCCAGGAAGACAGGACTCTTGCCTAAGAGCTGGTAGGCTAGAGACCCTGACCCTGAGATCAGGTTGTTCCCAGGAGAGGGACACACCCTCCAGTAACCAAGGAAACAGGTGCCATCATTCCCATATGAGCCCAGAGGAGGGGTGAGGGGCCCTGCTCAGTGCCCCACCCAAAAAGTCCCAGGTCCCTTCCCCACTGCCATGTTTCCCTGGAGGAAAGCCTGTGTGTGGGGCCGGGGCAGGCTCAGGCATACAGCTGTTCCCCACATGGCTCCAGGGGGCACTATTGGCCCCCAAGCCACTGCCCACAGTGAGACCCACACAGGACAGCCCTTTGGCAGGACTCAGTCTCACTTGGACAGCAGCCATCTCCTGCAGCCCTATGACCTCACCCACCTGCCCATGGGCAAAAGGCCCACTGCAGAGGTGGAAGAACGCCTGCTCAGGGCTGGCACAAAGGCCCTGGGGCCAGGGTGGGGGCAGGGACAAAAGGAGGTGGGCCCACTGCTGGGAGAACAGGCTGCCATGCAAGGTGGGAGGGTGGAGGTGGAGGCGCCAATCATCAGCCCAGCTGGCACAGCCCTGGTCCAGGCCTGGCAGTCAGTGGCCTCATCCGGCACAGGGGGACAGGCTCCTGGGCCTGAGGAGGGTGTGGTCCTCACTGGGGCGGGTAGCGTGGGTGGTGAGGCAGCCCAGGGCCTGGTGTCCCCCTCTTAGGCTAACTCCCACCTCTCTCGCAGACTTGCGGGCCTCCCAGGGACCGGGGTTCTCCTGGGGGAGGGCCCGTGGTAAGATCCCATGGGACAAACCAGGCGAGTCCCCGCCCAGCTCACAGCTGGTACAGAGGTGCCCCAAGCGAGAAAATGACTTGCATAGGTTCAGGGGGCCCCGGAGCCTACAGCAGCGTCTCCCGACTTCCACTCGTTGGCCCTAAGTGCAGGCACCCCACCCTACACGTCCCGGGGAGGCTGGGTCAGCCCGACTCAGCCATCCTCCCTCCTACCTTCTCCTGTCCCCTCAAGGCCGACCCCACGGCGGTAGAGAGTGGGGGGCTCCCGGGGGCCTTGGGCGAGCCTTGCACCTGCAGAGCTCCCCCGCCCCGCCCGACAGCGGGCCCTGCAGGCTGCGCGCGGGGCGGCGACGGCGTTCCAGCGACGGGGGAGCACGGGGGCGCGGGGCGCACCGGGTTGCACGGGGTCCCCGGGGCGCCGGATGGCTGGCCTCACCTGACGAGCGCGGCGGCGGGCGCGGCCAGCAGGCCGAGGACGAGCAGCAACAGGCTGGGGGGCTGCATGGCGGCGGCGGCGGCGGCGGCCCGGTCACAGCGGAGCGCCCGGGAGGTCGCGCTTATAGCTGGGATGACGGCGCAGTCAGGCCGGGTCAGCTGACACGCTTGTTTGCAACCCGGTGGCTCACGTGGGCCCCGGCGCCGTGCGCGGGGGCGGGGTCTGGGCGGGGCCACGATGACCGCGCCCCGCTCGGGCCCGCGCACGGCGCTCGGGGGCGCGCCGATCGTCCTCACGGCGCGGGAACCCGCCCGGGACGCGAGAAGGGCGGGTTCCGACGTGGGGCTGCGTGTGCAGCGCGGGCGGTCACCCAGCCTGAGCCGAAGGGGACCGGGACCAGGGCCCTCTGGACGCCCCCAGCCGGGCGCTCCCCCGGGAGCCGCGGCTCCTTCCCCTTCCAGGTGCGCGGGGTGCCCTTTGCAGTGCTCCCTGCGCCGTCCTCCAGCCATCGCACCTGTTGCTCCTCCACCTGCTTCCCCCCAATCCCGCCCACCGGGCGCCCGTTCCCCCAAGCCTCTTGCCTCCCACTCTTCTCTCGCCTGGGAATCTCCCAGGTACGCTCTCTGGAAGCTTCAGCTGCCCAGATGGTCCTCATCTTCCCTCTCCAAGTGTCCACAGCCTCCCCTCGACCCCCATTTCCACCCCTGAGAGCAGCACCTGGCCTGGACCTCCTAACTCGGACCCAGAACCGCCCGCCTGTAACGCGGCACCGTCTCCTCCAGGCCCTGACTCCCAAGGGTGCTGTGCTGCGGGACCAGAGGAGCAACCAGCCCTCCTTGCTTCTCCAGCCCCTGGGTCAGTTTTACCAGCCTCGTGGAGGCGTCGGGAGTGTGAATCCCTTGGTCAGGCTGGTGCTCAGCCCTGCCGAGGCCACAGTGACCCACAGCTGCCCCCCGGGACGCTGCATTCCATCTTCCTGCGGGGCGTGCTGTCAAGAGCTGAGCTGGTGCTGCCGAGGGAGAAAGCCAGGTGCATCCCCAGCCCAGTCCTACACATCCAGGGGCAGCTGTTCCAGAGGAAAGGAGTTTGCTCAGGTCATTTCGGAGAAGATGCATGTCAAGAAGGGAATGAGGCGGGGGAATGTGCGAGAAAGTGACCAGTGCGGCGGGAGGCTTCTCTGGGGAGGTGACACTTGGGTAGGACGTGAACAAAGAGGACTTTTCCCTGGGTGGGTTCACCCAGGGCACATTTTCCCGAGTGGTCCTCCCAGCTCCCGGACTTCACAGAAGGCAAACCAAGGTTCTGCGGCTCAAGCAGGCAGAGTTGGAATTCCCATCTTCTGTTACCACCGAATAAATCACGAGCCTGACCTGGGCCACCCCCACCCCTGCCCCACGGCTGGTCAGCCTGATGGCCACAGATGAATGAGTGGCCTCACCCTGCCTCCACGCCCAGCTGGTCCACGAATGTCTGCTGGTTCATTTGATGCATGTCTAGATACGTGGACCCGAGTCCTGAGAAGAGCAGACAAACCTCCCTGCCTTTGAAATCGGAGCCGGCTCCTCGGGCTCCAAGGCCCTCCTCAGTGCAGGCCCAGAGGAGGACCCCACGCCCTGGCGTTTTCACCTCCTGCCGGCTGGCCGGTATCTCGGAGAGGTCAGCCGGGCCCTGGGTGGGCTGGACTCCAGCACGCAGTGGAAGGTGTCCCAGTCGCTGTCCCCCACGGTCACTATGCTCATCCCGGTGTCCAGCAGTGGACAAGATAGTGTGTGTCCCGTGATGCTCAGTTGTAGGCCCGTGAGAAAATGCATCTTCAGAGTGTTGCACCTGCTGCTTCCACAGGGGCCTTGATGAGGCCTGCAAGGCCTCGGGAGAGTGTGGGTGGGAGGCAGTGTGGATGGTCAAAGGGGTCAGGGGCCTGACATGGCAGTCAGCTGCGTCTGGCTGGAGCTGGCAGGGTGTGTGCTGCGCTGGTGTGGGACTGAGATCCTTGGGCTTTCCCCTGAGGACGACAGGGAGCTGCTGAGAAGGGCCCCTCTAGTGGCCCAAAGGCTGGAGAGGTCCCATCCACCTTCAGAGGCCCCTGTCGGTCCATTCAGTCCAGAGTGGAGCCGTTCTCTCTGTGTCATTCCTACGATTTCCCAGCACCCTCCAGTGGCCTCGCTCAGTGCCTGGCACATGGTGGGTGCTTGACGATTACGGTTGGGAGAGAGAAACGACACACAGGGTCCCAGAGAGAGTGACCCCTGAGGCGAATGAGTGGAGGTCGAGGGGAGTGGCTTCTCATCCCCTCTCATCGCCTGACTCACGGGGCAGACCCTCCCTGTCTGGGCCTCTGCTTTCCCTCCTGGAGAGCCAGGGGCGGGGCCGGACAGCCTATAGACCCTAGACCCCCACCGCGAGGAGGTGGTGCCGCTCAGTGGCGCTCAGCAGTTCCTGGCTCCCTTCTCTGCACCTTCCCTCTCAAACTCTCCAAGATGCCCTGATTCTTTCTCTCTCCAACAGCCAGGAGAGGCTTGGGATGGAAAGGAAGGGGAAGAGGCCGCACCCTGGGGCCTTGCAGCTGGCTCCCCAAAGAGGAGCTGGGGCATCCCTCCCAGGTGGGCAGCGCCACAGGCTGTGACTGCAGAGGCTGGGACCCAGGCTGGGCTGGGCTTCCACCAGCACCAGACCAAGCCTGGGGCCCCCGCAGGCCTTGAGAAACCCTATAGCTTTGGCTGGTCACCTCGGGGGTCTCTACTCTGTCGCAGGGCCAAGGCCCCCTCCGAGTCACTAACTCCATCAGAGTCCACTCGTGGTGTGGTTGGTGCAGGGGTGCCAGAGAGGGCCCTGTACCCTGCACCCTGCCAGATGTGGGGCAAGGCCAGGAAGAGGTACCCTCCAGGCCAGAGGCAGTGGGCCCAGCCCAGAACTGCAGGGCCTGGATATGCTCAACTGTACACTGGCTGAGGGGCCCCGAAGGCAGACCTGGTGGGAACAGGGCTCTCCAGTGAGCTCAGCAGATGTGGGAGTCCCGGAGGTCTGAGCTGAGCAAGGATCCCAGGGCATGGCTCCTGTGTCTCTGGCTCCTCGTGGGTGGGGGCCAGGGTCTGCAGACTGTCTGGTCCAACCCTTGGGTCGCCAGGAGGGAGAGTCGAGGCCCAGATGGGGAGAATCTGCCCGGGTGAGTTGGGGGATGAGAAGAAATTAGAAGCCAGTTGACTTGACCTCTACTCTTAGGCCTCGTGGGTCAGCATCTCTGGGACCCCGTGCATCCATTTATGCTTCCCACACGTAATCATTGAGGACCAACCATGGGCCAGGCACTGCTCTGGGTGCTAGGAAATCATGGGAACAACACCGGAATTCCTGCCCTTGTGGATTCATACTCTAGACAGAGAGACAGATGTAGACTAAGACAGGCAGCTGACACAGGACATTGGCAGAGACGATGCTCAGGGGGAAACAGGGCAGCCGAGGGGCCCAGGGAGTGACAGGAAGGAGGGTGTTGCAATAGGAGGGGGCTGTGTCTGCAGACTCTGAGGGGAAGATAGGTCAGCAAACTGGGCAGGAGCAGAGGCCTGTCAGCCAGCTGAGCAGAGCACAAGCAGAAGGGGAGGACAAGGTCAGGGGTCAGGGGTCAGAGAGAGCTACCCTGCCAGGTCACTCAAATGTCAATCCCTGGGAATACCCCAGTTTGTCTCTGAGGGGGGTGAGCTGGAGGACCCTGATCGGCATTGCTCTGGCACCATGCCGAGAGCCCAGGGGGAACAGGTGAAAGTAAGAGATGGGCTGGGAGGCTGGAACCACCATCCAGGTGGGAGGCCTGGACCGGAGCAGTGGCCGAGGGGGTGGTGAGAAGCACTCAGATGCAGGAGGCACCTTTGAGGCAGGGCCAGTAGGGTTTCTCAATGGATCAGACAAATGGTGTGTGATGGAGGGGTGAGTACTGACTCAGGGTCTGTCCAAAGTAGCTGGAAGGATGGCATGTTATTGGCCAAGACGGAAATGGGTGCAGGAGGAGGGGTCTGGGGAGGAAGACCAGGGCTCAGTTTTGGGTGTGCCACGTTGAGATGATGCCCACGGGACAGGCCCACGGGCACTGTTGAGTGGCAGCAGCTGTTCGAGTTGGGAGTTGAGGCAGAGATCAAGCTGAGATAGAAACTGGAGAGTCATCAACATTCAAAGGATTTAAATAATGAGGCTGGATACAATCAAGGGCTGAGTGTAGACAGAGCCTGGAAGAGGTTCCCCAGAGCCTTCCAACTTCAAGAGGTTAGACAATCGAGGGGGAACCAGCAGAGGAGACTGAGAAAGAGCAGGCGGAGTGAGCAGGAGAGACTGCAAGCCAAGGGAAGAGAGCTGTTCAAGGAGGGTGCAGCCCGCCGGGTCAGACGCCCCGCCGATGGACCGGGTGGAAGGTGGGGCTCTGCACCCACCACTGGCTTTAAAAACTTGAACTTGAGGAGAGCAGTTTCAGGGAAGTGGTAGGCCTGAAGTCTGGGAGAGAATGGCTCTTATAAAGACCCAGTAATCAAGACTGTATGGGATCGGTGCAAAGGAGGCCGATAGACAGAACAGAGGGGAGCCCCCCACACGGAGGGCAGGAGGGAATGGTGGTCTTCTCAGTGACGGGAACTGGAGAGGAGGCCCCGGATCCCTCCCTCACGCCATACACAGCTGTCAAGTCCCAGGTGGATTCGAGAGAGAAATGTCAACGGTAAATCCTTCAGGGGAAAGAAAAGAAAGGAGACCATCTTTATGATCTAGGAAGCAACGAAGATTTGTTATTTAAACAGGAAACACATGCAAAAACCCTCATCTTGTGAAAAAGACAGAAAGACACTGTTAAGAGAGTGAGAAGACAAGCCCCAGACTGGAAAACACATATCTGAGAAGGGATCTGATACACTATTATTATATCGAAATATGTGAAGACTTCAGTCTTTACGACTCAACCACAAGAAAATGAACAACCCAGTTAAAAAGTGGGCAAAGATCTGAACAGACACCTCACCAAAGAAGAAATACAGAGGGCAAAAAAGCACAGGAAAAGACGCTCATGTCATCAGGGAATTGCAAATTAAAACAACAATGAGACACCACTACACACCTATTAGAATGGCTAAGATCCAAAACATGGGCAACACCAAATGCTGACGAGGATGTGGAGGTAGAGGAATGCTCATCATTCTGGAGGGAATGCAAAATAGCACCGCCACTTTGGAAGACAGGTTGGCGGTTTCTTACAAAACTAAACATCTTCCAACCACAGGATCCAGCAGACACCCTCCTTGGTGTTTACCCAAAGGAGCTGGAAACTTACATCCACACGAAAACCTGCACACGGATGTTTACAGCAGCTCTACCTGTAATTGCCAAATCTGGAAGCAGCCGAGATGCTCTTCAGCAGGTGAATTGATAAATAAACTGCGATACATCCAGACAATGAATATTACTCAGTGCTTAAAAAAGAAATGGGCCGTCAAGCCATGAGAAGACATGGAGGAACCAAAATGTATATTATGAAGTGGAAGAAGCCCGTCTGAAAGGGCCACAGACTGCATGATTCGAACTGCACAGCATTCTGGAAAAGGCAAGACTGTGGAGACCATGAAAGGGTCAGTGGTTGCCGACGCTGGGGGGGAAAGGGGGGGAAGAAAGAGCAGACCCAGCACAGGGGGCTGTTAGGACAGTGACCTACTCTGTGTGGTGTGTAATGGCCGATCCAGGACATTAAGGTTCCTCATGACCCATAGAATGTACAAGACAAGGAGTGAAGCCTAATGGAAACTGTAGACTCGGTTAATAATAATGTATCAGTATTGGCTCACCGATGGTAACAAATGTCCCACACTAACCAAAGATCTTAATCATTGGGGACACTGCGTGTGTGAGGGGTGCGTTAATGGGGACCGAACTGTCTTTCAGTTTTTCTTCATATGTATACTTGTTCTAAAAATTAAGGTCTACTAACAGAAAAAAAGGAGCGTTCGTCTTTTTTAGGGAAAAAATGATAAATTAGACTATGCTAAGATGAATAACTTCTGTTCCTCAACATACACCATGCTAAGTGAAAAATCAGGCCAAGAGAGGGAAAAGGTGTTTTTATTACACGTAGCTGACAAGCAACTAACATCTCATGTATAAAAACAACAAACCGATAAAAAGATAGACAACGCAATAGAAAAAACACAAAGACAAATGATTTGACAGACACTTCACACATGCAGAAAGGAAACCCAGAATCCAATAAACACATGAGAAGGTGCCTGTCTTCACTCGTCACCAGGAAAATGCAAACACAAATTGAAATGCAGGTCGATGCCCTGCGCGCCCGGCCCAACGGCTTCCGTGGCAATGCTGGAAAACACCCAGATTGGTGGGAACGTGGAGCAGCTGGTCTTTGCCGGCTGGTGAGATGGTGTGTTGGAACTTTGGAAAACCACGTGGCCCTGACCACTGAAGCTGGTCCCAAGCTGTCCTTGACCAGCGACGCCACTTCTAGGTGCATGTCCAACAGAAATGCACCTGGTCACCAGCCGGGTAGCAGAATGTGCCTGCAGCACTGTTGATGACAGTCGCAGATGGAAAGTTCCCCAAAGCCTCTACAGCTTTGTGCCCGAGACTGTAAAAGGGATGGATAACTTGTGTCAAATTCACACAATGGGAGGCTCCATGGCCTTGAGAACGAGCAAACTCCCACCAGGCACAAACAGAATGAATCTGGGAACGTGGTGCTGGGGGCTGCAGCCGGGCCCGGGGTCCTCCTCTCCTCCTCCCCTCCATCCCCTCAGTTAGGGAGGGGGGAAGGTTGGGGGCTCCTAACTGGCCTGCCCTCTCTGCTCTGTGCCTCTCCCTGCCCCCGGCCTCGGTCTCACCCGGAGGCTCTGAGCCCCCATGGCCCCCAGTGTGAAACCTGGGAGGAAACTGTCCTGGCCACTCCCTTCTGCTAGGTTCTGACCCTCCGGCCTCTGATGTCCTGGAGGGAAAGGGGGGGTCCTCAGGTCCTTTGTGCAGCCCTGGAGCTGAAGGGAACCGGGGCCAAGGGCAGAACTGGGGCGAGGGGCTGCTGGGATGGGGCAGGAAGCGGCTTCTCACCAGACTCTCCCCTGAGGTGGGTGGGGGAGCAGCTAAGATGCTGAGTCACCCTGCTGGGCCGTAGTCCCTGCCTGCCCTCCCCTGGGGCCTGAGTCACTCCCCCCAACCCCCCCAGGCTCTCTGGAGGAATGTGGAGGTGCAGCTCCCAGGGGCCGCAGCCGCAGGCTCAGGCTCTTAGTTCTGCAAGAGCTGCGGAGGAGGCCATGTGACGGAATTAGCCTGGGGTCAGCTGACCTTGGACGGGCCAAAGCTGGTGGGGGAAGGGTGGGAGCTGTGAGTGGCTGGCACAGTTAGGGTAGGGGGGGTTCCCGGCACAGGTGGAGGGAGCAGGGGAGGGGTTCCCCAGGCACAGGTGCAGGGAGCAAGGAGGTGATCCCAGTCAACACAAAGTTGACAGAAGGGAAGCCATATTGTAGAAAAGAAACCATATTGTAAGTTTGAATGACCTCTGCTTATCTAACCCAATCTTGCTCTGGAGATTTTAGGGCCCCTCCGGGCTGCTGTAAATTGATAACTTTCTTCTTTGGAGTTCCTTAGGAATATGGTGACCCCCAGGCAGAGAATTCTATGCTGATGGCTATCGTCAATGACAACTGAAAGATGAGAGTATAGGCCGTTGCTCCGGTCTCTGATGCATATCTAGTAAAACAAAAGACTATGAGGAACTGAGACCAGACGTCTGTCCCACCCGGAGCTCAGATCCAGGCCCCACTGGATTAGGTCTGCTTTTCAGGGACTATGAAAATTTGGGTTTTCTATACTTATTATCTTTCTGGTCTGATACTTGATCAGAAAATGTGCTTTTAGATGTTCCAAAGCTGTTGAACAAGACACAAAATTCTAATAATGCAAAGATGTCAACGTGAAGCCGGGAATAAGAGAACATTTCCAAATGAGCGCTAAACACTTTCATTCCTCGAACCCCGATCTACGCCCCAGGGGTTCAGCAGGAAGTAGCTGCATCGGTCATCACCCTGGATCTGAGGAATACCAAAGAAAAGGAGGGACTGAAACAGGCAGAGTTAGCTATTGATGATTAAGGAACTAGGAACTAAAGTTGTTTTTCCTTTTTGCAATTACTGATTATAGCTTTTAGCTGTTTAACCGGCCCATTTTAACTGTGCTGTGTAGGCAATATGCTATCTGACTCCCACTAGGCTCCTGTAGATAACGTCTCTCTGGAGCCTGGGTCACTGTGGTAAACGGTGTGTGAGGAATTAGAACACTTTGTCCACTTCAGGCCAGTCGAGACCACCAACCCATCAACCGGACCACCGCAGATGTCCGATAGGTGACCTTTTGACATCAAGAGGCTAAAATCTCCACCCTCAGGTCATGTTCACACAGCCATTTTGTGAGCAAGGGTCCTATGAAGAGGGGTGGAGTCTGACTACGCTTGCACAGATCGTCAATGACCTCACCTCTCCTCACCTCCAATCACCCATCTCCACATTTCAGACCACCTTGCCCGCCATCCCATAAATATCCCTGAGTCCCTATTTTCGAGGAAGCGAATTTGCGACTCATGCTTTCGCTTCCTCTCGTGGCTGCCTTGTGAGTAAACACCCTCTCTGCTGCAGTCTCTTCGTCTCGGTGTTTGGCTTTCCAGGCAGCAGGCAAAAACGAACCTGGCACAGTGACAGAGGGAGCAGGGAGGCGGTTCCCCGGGCACAGATGGAGGGAGCAGGGGAGGTGCACGCTTGGGCACAGGTATTCAGATTTACTCCTGGTCCAGGGCATGGGGGTCCTGGGTGCCCTCCAGGGGGAAGACCTGGCTTGGCTGAGGTGCGTCCTGCCCTTACGCTCCCCCCACCAGAGTCAGCCACCCCCTCAATTCTCCTCCCCTCACCCAAGGCCTCCACCCTGGCCGCTGCCACTGCCTTGTGTCCAGCTCTCTGCATGATGGGAGAAACAGTTACCACGGCCGACGACGGCTAGAAGCCTACCCTGTGCATCCTCTCCCACTGGGCCTTTGCTTCTCTCCTGTGTGGGAGACCAGGTTCTGGACCAGCAATGAGCTGTGGGTGGGGGCCCAGCTGCTTGTGGGGAGGGGTGTCTCTGGGGAGTCTGGACGAGTCCAGGTGCTACAGAGGAGAGTTGCATTTTTCAGTCTGGTGGGTAGACCAGAGGAGCTTTTAAGCCAGTATGCCCCAAAACACACACACACACACACACACACACACACATGCTACTTGATTGTGCTGAGCTGTTCAGAATCCTAGATTATGAGATGGAGACGAGACTCAGACGTGTTGAGAACACAACGGTGTCTTGGAGCCTCAGTCCATGTGCTGATGACGAGGAGACCAGGGTCCCAGTGGCTCTGAAGCCCTCTGGAAGAGGCACTCCAGCCCCCAGGGTCGAGCCCTGAACCGTGGCCTTCCTCCATCATGGCTTCCCTGGGGAGGTGGGGTGGGGGGCTGGCAGCCACAGGGGCCTTGGGGGATCCCAGGAGCCCACACGTCTGGAACCTGCCTCAGCACAGGCCTCTGTGCCTGGCACCTGAATGTGCAGGGCCGGTGGGCTGGCCCTGCAGGGAGAGGTGTCCCCAAGGCAGAGGCACTTGGAGATGGGAGGCAAGGTCAGAGCAAGGCCAGGGAGGGACAGAGATGTGGGAGTCAGCTGGCCGGGGGCTGGCTGAGGCATGTGCATGAAATGGAGGATGAGCAGGCAGAGTAGGAAGAGGCGGGGCAAGGCCTGAATCCTGGAGCCCCACATTTGAGCGGCCCACGATGCACGGTGGAGCCTGGAGCTGGAGGGTGGGAGCAGACTGACAGGACGGAGGGGTAGATTCCCCAGGGAGGCTGAGCGGAGGGCCTGGGGAGTGGCTAGACTGCAGGAGGCTTGCAGGGCTGTGGGAAGCCACTAGTGCTGGGTCGGGTGGGCTGGGCAGGGTGGCTCAGCTGGGACGGTCGCTGCGGTTGTTAGATTGCTCTGCCGACCCTGCTGGGCTTGCCCGGCCCATGCTGCTTGTGTGCTGTGCCGGCTTTGTGAGTGTCAGCAAGAATTGAGCAATGTCCGTGGCTTCTCCTGAGTATTCTCGGCCCTCCAAGCGTCCCACCAACAAAGGTGTGACTTGTGCCTCAGCAGCTGGAGGCCGACGAGGTGGAGGGGCATGCCCACACCTCCGCATTCACCTCCACCCCCAGCTGTGGCCAGTGACCACCCACCAGGCAGCCGGCCACGGCTGACCTCCCTCGACAGCCGCACACTGGGCCAGCCACTCTTGGGGGACCCGGACTTCCTGCCAATTAGGGGCCCAGGCCATCTCTCCTCAGTGCCCCTCGGTCCTCCCAGAGATGGCCCCGCAGCAGAGCAATGGGGAACGGGGTGCCCACGTCGCTGTCCCCCAGAGGGCAAGGCCGTGGCGACCCCATCCCAGCCTCACGGTGGCAGGTGCACAGGTGGGTGGGAGCCCTATCCCAGCGGAGCCCAGGCATGGCTCGCCCACCACTCCCCAGAGAACCTGCTCTGCCTCGGCTGAGCCGTCCCTTCCCGGAACAGACCTTATCGCTCTTCCTGCAGCACTCACCCACCCTCCGCCCACGGCCAGAAGGGCCACACAGGGCCTGTTCCCAGGGGTGGGCCCGTGGCTGGCGGCCAATAACCACCTGCCATCGAGGATGCCAGCTCCTCTGTGGCACCCGGCCCCTCCCAGGCAGCTAGACAAACGGGTCTGGGGCTGCAACGCCCCCTCTCTTTGGAGCAGTGACTCACAAGGGCAGGGAGAGTGGGTGGGGGCAGCTGGCCCCCGTGTCCATGAATAAGGCCCTGATTCCTCCGAGACCCAGCTCCCTGAGCCCCTGGATCTCAGGTGGTGGGGGGACTGTTCGAGGTGACTCTGGCACAGCTGATCTGGGGACTAAGGGGCAGGGAGGATGGGCCTTGGCTGCCCAAAAGCAAAGCTCGAGGCCACTACTTTCAATTGCAGAGGGACCCAAGCCGGGCAGTGGGAGCTGTGGCTGCAGACGACCATCGTGCGTGTGACCCGGGTTGTCCCTGCGCTTCCCCACTGCACTGCTGGTGGGGAGCATGGCTTTGGAGAGACTTCTCCCAGGGTTCGAGACCTCTCCAGGCCTCAGTCTCTCATCTGTAAAATGGGTTCCTGACTCTGCAGGACAGACTCTGTCCTGCAGGCAGGGAGCACAGCCGCAAGTGCTCTTGGCCGCTGCAGGAAGCCAAGGGGCCTCTGCCTCCTCCGGCCACAGGCTGAAGGGAGGACCCTCAGAGGACCCACCGAGGGTGAGAGAGGCACGGGGGCCAGGTCAGAGCACTCAGGAACTCCAAGACCAGGGAGGCTGGCTTCCAGGAGAAGAGCAGCGGGGGTGGAGAGAGTTTTGCTGGTGGAGGTGGAGGCCCCAAGGAAGCGTGCCTGGGCAGGGCAGGTGAATTCTGCACGCAGCTCCTGCTGGCTTGGCTAGAACCCAGGGCGCACAGATGGAGTGGGAGGGGTGAGGCTGCAGATTTGGAGGCTGTTTGTGTAGGTCGAGGAATATTGTGACAAGCCTCGAATGCTGAGTTAAGGCTATGCGGGGGGTGGGGGCGGGGGGTGTTAACTGTTGGGAAACAGGCCCCCTTCTGGGCCCTGGCCCATGGCTCACTGGTCTGCACTGAGTTTCCAGGATTGTCCCCCTACCTGGGGGTACTTTTCAAAGGAGGCCCTGGAGGAGGGCAGGGCTTAACCCACAGGAGGAGGCTCAGGCCCTGGGAGGAGGCAGGGGGCTCCCAGGGCCCCGTGGGGACCACTGGCTGCTCTTCCACGTAGGCTGGGTCCTGGGCATCTCCCATCTTGGGAGGACCTTGTGCCAGTTACAGAGTGGACTCTGCACCCGTGGCCCCGAAGTCTCCAGGGTGACTGCCCGGCACTGTCCTCATCCTCAAGTCACAGTCAGAGCACCTGGCCTCACCCCACCAGGGATGGAACCTCCACAGCAGGGAGGCATTTGTGCGCCCCTGCCCCCAGGGCCACCAGGGATGCTGTGATGAACAGAACAGGCACAAACCCCTGCTCTCCAGCAGCAGGCAGACCTGGAGGGCGGGGGTGACTTTAGGAACAGACGAGGGAAAAGGGGCATGGGGGCACTAGCGGGGGGCACGTCGCATCTTACACAGGACAACAGGACAATGATACAGGGAGCAAGCGAATCTCCTGACCATCGGCGACAAGCATTCGGGAAAAGGGACAGGGCGGAGAGTGGAAGGGGGCCCAGCTCCCAGGGCCTGAACTCTGAGTGTCATGAGGACTTTGCAGGGCTGAGAAGCAAAGGGGACAGGGTGCACCCCAACAGGGTCGGGGGAAGTGAGGAACCTGGTCAGGAGACGGGGCAAGAGGACGGAGGTGACTGGCGTGGGGTGGGGAGGCAGGGGGCTGCTGGCTGACCTGCAGGGAGGAGAGGCAGGATTCGCTGGAGGGTGGATGAGGGCAGAGAGAGGGGCAAGGAGGCCCCAGCAAGAGGAGGCCATGGGAGGAGCGCCTCTGAGGGCCAGAGCGCCAGAGCTCCAGCGGGTGCCCACGGGCAGCTGGACGCAAGGTCTGGGGCTCAGGAGCAGCCCAGGCCAGGCTGTGCACATGGGGCAGCAGGACCTCGCTGGGTGAAGTGTGGATACAGGGGATCAAGGAGGAGCCAGAAGAGGAGATAGAGGCGGAGCGGCCAGTGAAGGAACAAAAGGAGGAGAGAGGGTTCTAGAAGCCAAGAACAGGAAGTGGCCACCACAAGAGCCAGCCACGGGACCAGTCAACACTCTGACACCTCAAACAGGCCGAGGCTGGGAACCGCTGCCGGACTCTGCGGTGTGGCCCTGGGGACCTGGCCGAGAGCTCCGTGTGGCTCAGCAGAGATGGGAAGGAAGAAGGAAAAGGGAGCAAAGAGGGAAATGAGCGATGCAGGAGAGAGGGGGCCCCTCCTGACCCTGGAGAGGGGTCCCCAGGGAGAGCCCTGTGGGGAAGACGGAGTCCAGGGCAGGACAGAGCAGAGGCAGAGGAGACCACCGGGTGGCTGCGGGGTCCCTGGGCACCTGGTACAGGGGAAGGACCCTGGCGCTGGCCCTGCCTTGGGGCAGCTGGAAAGGCCACTCCTCCCCCAGTGCCCTGTCCTGTGCAAGTGACCACTGGGCCTCAGGCCTGCTGACCTCTGGGCGCGTGACAGAGGCCCTGCCTGCAGTCAGCAGGCCCAGCGGCAATTTCCTTCCCTTCTGGAGCCTCCTGCCGTCTGCCTGCCCCGTCCGTCAGGGTCATCATGCGCCCAGCCCAGCCCTTCCTCCCCCCGCTGTCCCCCCGGCTGCGGCGCCCTCCTGCACGCAGGTCTGTGCCCCTGGGCAGGACCGAGGCTCCCAAAGGCCCTTTCCAAGTGGCCACAGCCCGTGGTCCTGCTGCTCCGGCCTGGTCCAGCCCTGCCCCCCGCCCACCTGCTGCCACCACGGCGGGGCGTCGCCCTCAGCCCGATGGATCCTCCTCTCCTGGGTGCAGACAACGTGCTAGCCCAGACACGGCATGTTTCACCCCCGGGAGCTGTTACTCTGCACGGGGTCGGGAGGCTGCTGGCTGAACCGCTGACTCCTGGGACGGCTCCAGCAGCTGGAGGTGTCCAGGGGCTGGGACTCAGCCAGGGACTGGAACAGAAAGCAAGGCAGACCTGGGGGTGGCAGGGTGGCCAGGAGACCAAAGTGGGGTCAGAATGAGGTCCTAGCAGAAAGGGGAGAAGATACTGGGAGGGGCGGTGGTCCCAGAAGAGTCCCCCTGCCCAACGGGTCACCAGCACCCTCTTTGCATCCGTGCAATCGGCTTCACCCCCAAGCCCTCTCACCTTGTGTCCTGTCTCATGTCCCCCGGGCCCGGGCAGAAGATGGGGCCTCGTCGCATGTCCCAAGTGAGGGCGCCCATGGGGGAAATTGCTCAAGGACACACACAGCACCCCCATCCTGCTTTTGCAGAAGCCACCGTCCCTGTCAGAGTGACAGTCAGGGTCCCCACTGCCTTCCTTCCCCCCACAGAAGTTGCGGGCCCCTCTTGCTGTGTCCACAGGCAAGGTACCCCCTCCTCTGTGGCCTCGGCAGAGTCCCTGACAGGCAGAGGGCTCGAGTGCCCACTCCGAGCGCCCACTCTGAGCTCCACCATGGGCAGGATGCCCTTCTAGCCAGAGCCCCCTCCTGCCAGCAGCTCACATCTAGGCCAGGGGAGACCCCTCCCGGGACTTCCAGGGCCTCAGCTGCAGAGACACCAGCACGACACAGGGGCCTCAGCTACCCGCCAGTGACCCCGCCCGGAAGAAAAGCAGCACTTGCCTCGGAGCCCAGGGCAGCTCTCAGGCCCCACGCATGCTCTGTGCCGTCCTCGGGCTCTGGGGGCTCTCTCTGACCTTTCAGTCTGCCCACCCTCCTCTGTCCATTCCTGCCACCTAATCCATTTGTCCTCATGCTGGGTTGAACAATGTCCCCGCCCCCCCCCCCCCAGGAGATATCCACATCTGTGAGAGTTAATTTTATGCAGGGCCCAGACATTTGGTTAAATGTGATTCTGGACATGCCTGTCAGGGTGTTTCTGGACGAGATTAATATCTGAATTGTGGACTGAGTCAAGCAGATTGCCCTCCCCCGTGTGGGTGGGCCTCGTCCAATCAGTTGAAGGCCTGGCTAGAAAAAAAGACTGACCTTCCGAGTAGGAAGGAGTGCCTCCTGCCTGACAGCTTTCAGACTGGGACATTGGCCTTTTCCTGCCTTTGGACTTGAATGGAAACATTGGTTGTCCTGGATCTCAAGCCTGCCGGCTTTCGGACTGGAACTACACCATCAGCTCTCTGGGTCCCCAGCTTGCAGATGGTGGGTGTTGGGACTCGTCAGCCTCCGTTATCATGGGATCCAGTTCCTCACAAATAGACAGACAGACAGGTAGATAGACATCCTGTTGGTTCTGTTTCTCTGGAGAACCCTGACCAATACCACATCTTAATCTGCAGAATCCGTGACCTCACGTGGCAAAGGGACTTTGCAGATGTCTCGAGGTGGGGAGAACATCCTGGGGGCGGATACTGGGGTGGGCCCTAATGTAGTCACAAGGGTCCTGAGAGAGGGAGGCGGGAAGATTGGAGTCAGAGAGAGAGCCTGAAGACCCTAAGCCGCTGCCTGTGAAGATGGAGCTAAGATCTCAGGTGCCTCCAGAAGCTGGAAAAGGCAGGAAGAGATCCATCCCTGGAGGCTTCAGAAGGCACCGGCCCCGGGACACCTTGATTTCAGCCCAGTGAGACCCACATTGGACTCCGGACTCCCACACTGTAAGAGGATAAATGTGTGTCGTCTTAAGCCCCCAGCTTGGTGGGGATTTGCTCCGGGCGCAGAAGGAAAGGGACGCGTTCCTCGTGGAGGGTGACCAACCACCCCGGTTGGCACAGGGGCTTCCCTGCTTTCAAAGTGAAAGTCCGCACAGGGGAACCTCTCACCCCAGACCGGCCGGGGCGGCTGGTCACCCTCGTTGCCCTCCCACGTGCTAACCCCTGACTTTCTGTCACACGCCCAGGAAGTGACGACATTCCCCGAGGGTTTGCCATGTCAGCTTAGAATGTCACATGGAGAAGCTCAGGATGGGCATCCGTCATGCCTTCCTCAGAGAGAGAGAGAGAGACCCAGCCGCTGCCCCATTTCCCAGGTGGGAAGACAGAGGCCGGGACAGGTCCAGCAGCTGTTAAGAAGCAGAGTCAGGACCTGGGGTCTGGCTCCTGAGCTCCCACCACCACCGGAGGGATGCAGGCGGGGTGGGGACAACGGTCTGCCCGGCCCTGCCGCCGCTCTCCCCACTTTCCTGCAGGCTGGGGACAGAGGGCGGGGCACCGTGTACCTCCCCCGACTGGAGTGTCACGGCTTCAGAAGCCGCCTCCCAGGGTCAGCGAGTCCTTCCTGCCGCTAGCTCCGATGGACCCGTTGTTTTTGTCTTATCTGTTTTACGCCGTCTTTGTGATGAAGTCTAAGAGTTCTCAGAAGTTTGTTCAGAAAAGCAGCATATAGGGTCCTAGGGCGGCCAGAACAAAAACCACAGCCTGGGGGCCTGAGCAGCAGACGTGGACTGTCTCCTGGTCCCGGAGGCCGGACGGCTGAGATCAGGGTGTGGGCAGGGCCGGTTCCCCCTGAGGCCTCTCTCCCTGGCGTGTAGACGCCGTCTTCTCCCTGTGTCCTCACGTGGTCGTCCCTCTGTGTGTCTGTGTCCTCATCTCCTCCTCTTATAAGGATCCCAGTCACACTGGGTTAGGGTCCACCCTAACGGCCTCACTTTAATTTGATCACCTCCTTAAATACTCTCTCTCCAAAAGCAGTCACGTTCTGAGGTTTCGGGGTCAGGACTCCAACAGAGGAATTTGGGGGACACAATTCACCCCGTCACACAGCATCCCTCTGCCCTCCCTCCTTTTCTCCACCCCGAGGCACCCAGCTCTTTCAGTGGGGTCTTTCTCCACTCACTTCCACATTTCTGAGTGACAGCCTTGAGTCACTGTTCCATGCTCTTTCCGTCTCAGACATCGCTGACTCCCCACCATGGAATACAGACACTGGGTCCTCTTCCGCCGCCCCCACATTCCCAACCCCCTTCTCCCAGGTCCCCTCTGGGCCCCTCAGTCCTCTCTCCTGTGCCTCTGGAGCCCCCCAGACTCCTCCACTCTCTGCAGCACAGCCTGCGAGGTCTTGTCCACGTGCATCTGGTCCCATTCGTGTCCTCCAGAAACCCAGGAATGGTTCCCAGTGCACTGGAAATAGGACCAGGTTCTATTTGCTTCTCCCCAGGTTCCGAGGCCCCACACAGTCCACCCCAGTGGCCCCTGTCCACCCCACGATGCCCCTTCCCTCGGGCCCGAGGGTGCTGAGCCCTCTGCCCGGCTTGATCTCTGTGCCGCCACTATCTCCTCCGGGTCCTGCCTCCAACGCTGCTCCCGGAGAAGCCTCCTCACCCGCTTGATGAGGATGCTGTACCCAGAGCCTGAATCGGCACCCGCATTTCATTTGAGCCAGCGGACACCATTTCGCTGTGTCTGCTCACGAGCGTGCACGTGGTTGCAAGATTTGTTTCACCATTTTATTGGATATAAAATTGACCTGCAACAAACTTCACGTCTTTGAAGTATGCGCATTAAAGAGTTTCCATAAATGGCTGCACCGAGGAACACACCGCCCAGGTGGAGATGAGGAGCACACCACAGCTCCCAACGGTCCACGTGACCCCTTTCTCACCACGTGACCCCTTTCTCATCACTCCTCCCCGCCCCAACGGCTGGTCCCCAGGCCCCACTTTCCAGCTCTGCAGAGCAGGTTGCCATTTCTACAATTCTGCACGGATGTTACCAGAGAGCACGTCATCTTCATCTGGGCTGTGTCACTGGGCATCGTTATTTTGAGATCTACCTATGTTACCGCCTACATCAGTGGATCAGTTTCCTGTTGCTGCTGTAACAGAGACACACACACTGAGAGGCTGGAAACAAGACAATTCTGTTACTTTACAATTCTGGAGGTCAGAAGTCTGGAACGGGTCTCAAGGGGCCAAAATCCAGGTGTCACAGGACATGGCGGCTTCTGGGGCTTCTGAGGGAAAACCTGGTTCCTGCCCTTTCCAGCTGCTGGAGCCCCACGCTCCCTGGCTCGTTCCCACTTCCATGTTCAAAGCCAGCCCCAGAGGTGGGGCCTCTCACACGGCGTCTGTCCCGCCTCATGGGCGGTCACACGGCCCTCTGGTTCTGCTCTTGGGTCTCCCCCTTCCACTTTTAAACACCCCTTGTGATTACCTTGCTCACTGAGATAATCCAGGATAATCTCCGTATTGTAAGGTCAGCTGCCTAGCGGCCTTAATTCCATCTGCAACCTTACTCCCCCTTTGCCGTGGAGCCAAACCTAGCCGCAGCTTCCAGCATGAGGAAGTGGACGACCTTAGGGGGCATCATTCTGCTGCTACAATCAACATCTCATTATTTTTATTGAAGAATACTGTGTCATGATATGGATGCGCCACAATGTGCTTATGCACTGAAGTGTTGATGGACATTTGCATAGATTCCAGTTTTTGGCTATTCCAAACAAAATTGCTAGAAGATTCGTATACAAGTCTCTGGGCAGACCCATGCTTCTGATTCTTCTGTGTGAAAACCTAGGTATGGGGTGGCTGGGTCCCAGGTAGAGGTGTGGGTAAGTTTTAAAGACACACCCAGCGGTGTTTGCAAAGCATCCGTACCATCTTCCACTCCCACCAGCTGTGTTGTTCCATGTCCTCACCAGCACTTGGTGTGGTCACTACTTTTAATTTTAGCCATTCTACTAGGTGTTTCATTATCTCCCTGCAGCTTTAATTTGCACTTCCCTAATGACTTATGAGCTGAGGCGTCTTCTCATACGTCATGGACCATTTGCATATCTTCCTTGTGAAGTGTTCGTTCAGATCTTTCCCTCATTTCTTTACTGGATTGTTTTTCTTAGTATCCAGTGAAAGAGTTCTTTATATATTCCAGATATAAATCTTCTGCTTTTTGCAAAAAAACATATGCTTGCAAATATTTTCTCCCAGTCTGTGGTTTGTCTTTTCATTCTTCTCACAGTCTCTTTCAAAGAGAAGTTTTAAAAAAATTTCAATGAAGTCAAATTTATTGATTTTGTTTCCTTTTACATTCTATTCCTTTTTTTAAAGATTGCTCCTGAGCTAACATCTGTTGCCAATCTTCTTCTTTTTTTTCTTCTTCTTCTTCTTCTCCCCAAAGGCCCCCATGACATAGTTGTATGTTCTAGTTGCAGGTCCTTCTGGTTGTGCTATGTGGGATGCCACCTCAGCATGGCCTGATGAGCCGTGCCATGTCCGTGCCCAGGATCTGAACCGGCAAAACCCCTGGCCGCAGAAGCAGAGCGAGTGAACTTAACCACTCGGCCACAGGGGCCGGCCCCTACATTCTGTTCTTTAATATTGTATTTAATAAGTCTTTGCTAAATTCAAGATCAGTAAGATTTTCACCTATCCTTCCTTCTAGGAGTTTTACAGTTTTCTCTCTTACATTAGGTCTATGATCCACTTTGAATTAATTTTTGTTTACGACGTAAGGTAAGGGCTGGTGTTCCTTTTTATGGTTATCCAATTGTTCCAACACCTTTCGTTTAAAAGATAATCCTTTCTCCTTGAATTGCCTTGGCAACTTGGTTGAAAATCTGTTGAGCAGACGTGTGTGGTTCTGTTTCTGGACACTGTCTTTGCAGCAATGCCACATGATCTTGGCTTTTACTGGAGTTTTATAATGTCTTAAAATCTGGTAGGGTAAGTTGTCCAGCATTGTCCTTCTTTTTCAAAGTTATTTTAGTTATCTTAGGTCCTTTGCATTTTCATATAAATTTTGGAATCAGACATTCTGTCAATTTCTTTAGGAACTTCTCCCGGGGTTTGGATTCGGCTCGAGTTGAACCTGTATTAGAGTTTGGGAACAATTGCTGTCTTAACAACGCTGATTTTTCCTGTCCATGAGCACTGTCTAACTCCCCATTTGTTTAGATTTTTTAAATTTTCTCTTGGTAATGTTTTATCGTTTTCAGAGTACAAGTCTTGGACACCTTTCGTCAAATTTATCTCCGAATATTCCCTATGTTTTATTCTCTTGTAAATGGTATTTTTAAACTTCAATTTGCAAGTGTTCATTCCTCGTGTACAGGAATACAACTGATTTCTGCATTTTGACCTTCTCTCCTCCACCCTGCTAAACTCACAGACTGATTCCAGCAACTCCTTCTTAGATTTTGTAGGATTTCTACAAAGATGATCGTGGTCTTCCTCAAAGAAAGTCAGTTGTATTTCCTTTTTAATCTGGATGCATTTTTTTCCTTCCCCGAATCACGCTGGCTCACACCTCGAGCACCAGGCTGCAGAGAAGCGGCGAGAGCAGCCTCGTGACTGCACAGGGGCCCTCCAGCCTTTCGCCACCAGGGCCAACGTTCACTGTGGGGTTTCACAGATGCCTTTTACCAAACTGTGGGAAGCCCCTCTCACTCTCTGATTTCTGCGAGCTTTCATCAGGAATGGATGTGGGATTTTGTGAAGGGCCTTTTCTGCACGTTTTGAGATGATCACACGCTTTTTCTTTTTTAGTCTGTTAATACGATGAATTAAATTCATTGATTTTCAAATATTAGAACTACCCGTTGTCCCTGGGAGAAGCCCCACTCAGTCACGACGTGCTGTCCTTTTTATATATCTTGCGATTTGATTCACTGAGCTTTTGTTTGAATTTTTGTGTTTGTGTTCACGGTCTATAGTTCTCTTTTCTTCCGGTAGCTTTGCCTGGTTCTGGCATCAGGGTAACGCCAGCCTCAGAGAATGAGCAGAAGTGTTTCCTCCCCTGCAATCTTCTGGTGTACTTTGTGTAGAAATAGTATTATTTCTTCTTTAAATATTTGGAGGAATCCACCAGTGAAGACATCGGGTCCTGGAATTTCCTTCGAGAGAAGGTTTTAAACGATAGTTTCCAATTTCTTTAGTAGATAGAAGGCCTTTGGGTCTACCTGTCTCCTTCAGTAAGCTTTGATGCTTTGTTCATTTCATCTCAGTGGTTGAATTTACTGGCATAAAGTTGTTCCTTATGTCCCCTTATTATTCTTTTCATTTTTGCAGGATCTGTCGTGGTCACTGCCCTCTCATTCCCGACGTTGACAATTCGTGTCTTCTCTCATTTGTCTCCGGATCACTCCGACTCTTTTCGTGTTATCAACCTCACGATACACCGTGATAATTTTTACTTTAAACATTCAATGATCTTTTAAGGATATTTTCAGTAGAATAATTTCTCTTACCTCTCTCTAGATATCATTTGTGGTGCTCTTCATTGCAGATCCAGATTTCCATCCAGCATCATTTTCCTGCTGCCTGGAGGACTTCCTTTAAGAATGACCTGTGATGGGGCTGGCCCCGTGGCCAAGCGGTTAAGTTCACGCGCTCAGCTTCAGCCGCCCGGGGTTTCACCGGTTCGGATCCTGGGCGCGGACATGGCACCGCTCATCAAGCCACGCTGAGGCGGCGTCCCACATGCCACCACTAGAAGGACCTGCCACTGGAATATGCAACTATGTATTGGGGAGCTTTGGGGAGAAGAAAAAAAAAAGGGTGATTGGCAGCAGATGTTAGCTCAGAGCCAAGCTATTAAAAAAAAAAGGAATCGTTTGTGACGCAGGTCTGCTGGTTATTAATCCCTTTGGCTCTTTCATGTCTGAAAAAAAGCTCTTTTCTTTGCCTTCGTTTTTGAAGGCATTCTTGCTGAATACAGAAATTCAGGTTTGCAGTTGGTTTCTTTCCAAGCTTTAAAGATGTTGGCTGCGCTGTTGCAATCGCGTGGTCTCCAATAACGCCCACTGCCGTTCTGCCTTGATTCCTCCGTATGCCGTGTGCCGTTTCTCTACAGACGCTTGTAAGATTCTCCCTCTGTCACTGATTGCTGGTTTTAAGCAATTTAATTATTGGTGTAGTTTATTCATGTTTATTGTGCCTGGGGGGTCATTAACACTTTTTTTTTTTTTTGAGGAAGATTAGCCGTGAGCTAACTGCTGCCAACCCTCTTTTTGCTGAGGAAGACTGGCCCTGAGCTAACATTCATGCCCATCTCCCTCTACTGCATATCTGGGACGCCTACCACAGCATGGCGTGCCAAGTTGTGCCATGTCCGCACCCGGGATCCGAACCAGCAAACCTCCGGCCGCCAAAGCGGAACGTGCGCGCTTAACCGCTGCGCCAGCGGGCCGGCCCCCATTAACACTTCTGCATCTGTGATTTACAGATTTCAGGAATTTTGGAAAAGTGCCATTCGTCTTTTTTCAAACAATTTTTGGTCCCCCTCCTTTGGGAGCAGTCTCAGCTCACCGAGGCTCTGCTTTTTTGGTTTGTTTGTTATTTGGGGTCTTCTCTCTGAGTTTCATCTGGATTGTTAGTTCGCTAATCTGGCGTTAATCCCTTTTGGGTGTAATTTTTGTCTCAGACACTGCAGTTTCCATCCCTGGAGGTGTCTGGATCTTTCCTTGCCTTTCCCGAGTCTCTTTATCAGGCGTGGGTTTCCCGTACCCTCTGGAACCAATGGATTACAATTATGAGAACTGTTTTCATATCCCGTCCACAGAGTCTTCCTCTTTATGAGCCTGTTTCTATGGATTGGCTTTTCTTATTATTATGGGCCATATTTTCCTGCTTGTCTGAATTCCTGCTCATTTCCAATTGGATGCCAGGCAGCGTGAATCATACGTTGTTGGGTGCTGGGTACTTTTCTATTCCTATAAATGTTCTGGAGCTTCCTTCTGGGGTGCAAATGTGTCTGATCCTTCTAGGTCTTCGGTTACAGCTTGGGTGGGGCACGGGGGCAGAGCCAAAGCAGCCTTTAGTCTTAAGGTAATTTTGCCCCCATTATTCAGCAGGACCCTTCTGGGAAGCCCAGCCAGTTCCCCGGGAATCACCCCAGCTGGGGCCAAGAGCACCAGCTATTCCTCCTACTGTATGGGCTCTGAGGATTCCTCCTTCATCTCCTTTCGGGGGCTCCTTCTCCATTTTGGGATGGTTTCCCCAAATGCATGCCCCAATCAGAGCTGAAAACTTGAGAGGGGTCCTCGCAGACCCAGGGCTTCTCTCTCCAGGCTGCGCTCTCCTCCCTGGCACTCTGCTGTGAGAACTCCCGCTGCCTTGACCTCTCCTGACTCCGACGTCCGTCTTCTTGACTCAGGGAGACCCAACCACTGTCCCACACCACCTCTGTGGTCTTGAAACCCCCTCCAGGCAGGTGGCTGGCGCAACTCTCATGCTCACTGCATTTATTTCCCCTCCCAAGGACTCCTGCCCTGCACTGCTGGAGGGCTACGGTCTGGAAAACTTTTTTTAAATATATTTTTTCAATTTTTGTTTGTCTGTTGGTTTCACGATGGAAGATAAATCTGATCCTTGCTTCCGTATCTTGGCAGGAAGCAGGTGTCCCCCAGATGGAGATAGTTCTGTTTCTCTTCCATTTTTTGTTTCCTTAGAAGGTTTTGAAGTTTAGACCACCACACTTTCGACATAGGGAAGCCCGTTTTTGGTTTGTTCTGTCTCGGGTTCTAGTTGAGGTTTATAGTGTAAGAACAGAGAGATGAGGTTTTATGGATTGAATAGAAGGAAGACGGTCCCAGCAGGTAAACAGCATATCTCCGAGAAGCAGGAGGGGGTCACCCACACTCACCTTTGTGTTCAGGGGGTTTGAACCGGCCGTGGTCAGCCCCCGATGCATGTGGTACCCGTCTGGGCTCTAAGCTCCCCTCCTGACGTGTCCTGCATGTGTCACCGCCACCCCCGCCAATGCCCAGGACACTCTGGAGCCGAAGATAAGATGAGTGTCGGGGAGTCACATCCCTGCCTTTGACCGGTAGGTTTGAATTAGTTTGAAATCTCCAGAACCAGAGCAGGATGTCAAGGACCCCTGTCACGGCGGCGATTTGACCAGGCTGTGGTCTGCTCCCAACCCAGGTGGCACTGGGAGATGCCAACAAACCTACCCTGGGTCAAAGAGACCCTGCTGTCTCTGGATGTCATTCACCGTGGACTCCAGGCTCGCTGGGAAATTCAGAGCCCCGGCAGCCAGCACAGCCTGGCCTGCAAAGGGCTGGCGATAAGAATTTCTATCAGCTGGCACCTAGAAGGCGGGAGGGAAGTCCTGGGATGAAACAGCTGCCGATGGGAGCGTCAGACTCTGGGTGCACTTCACGTGTTTTGAGCGCGAACTAACAGGATTTGCAGGTGGATGAGGTGTGGGGTGGGAGGGAAGGAGAAGGGTCAGGTGTATGGGCGGAAAGTCCATTTGCCCCGCATCCAAGGAGAAACCAGGTCTGGGGGTTGAGAGCACGTTAGGCTGGAGAGTGGGGCGCCTGAGTGACGACGCTGCGCACAGCATTAGGTTCATGGGTCGAGTTCAGGAAAGAGGTCTGGGTTGGACTTAAAAATTCAAGAGTCGGTGTTTACATGGAATTTAAAGCCGAGGGAATAAATTAGCTCCCTGGGGACCCAGCGTGCCCAGAGAATAGATGCAGTCTGCGTCAGGGTGGCGTTTCAGATCGCAGGGACGATAGAGTGTTGAAAAAAGCAGCAATAGGACCATGATGTCACAGCTGGAGGGAAAAAAGTGTGTACCTCACCCCCCACAGAAATAAATTCCAGAAGGATCAACGATTTAACGATGCAAAGTGGACCTATAAGAAGAAAACAGAGACGCTGGCGACAGTAGAGCGGAGTCGGGGAGAACAGAGGGTCTGGGTTCCAACCCCAGCTGGGCCGGGGTGACCTCTGCCACCTTGCAAAGGTCACTTAGCCTCTGTGCCTCCTGTTCCTCATCCATATGGTGGAATCAGGGCAGAGCCACCTTGTGGAATAAATGGGCTAAGAAGTGTTAAACATGGACAATGGCCGGCACTTATGACTCACGGGACGCGAAGTGCCACCGTCATCACCATCCTTACGCTTTCGGTTACTGTTGTTTTAGCATCGCAGCATGGGGGCAGCCTTGCTAAGTATGACTAAACCCAGAAGCCAAAAACCTGAAAGGCTGATGAATTTGTTTGCATGAAGTTTTTTAAATGTTTAATTACAAAAATTTTAAATGTTAAAAAAAAAAACCTTTAAATGTTTAATTAGGTGAAACCCTAACAGGCAAAGTGGAAAGGCCAGTGACAAACTCTGAGTAACAATCACAGAAAAAGTTTCATTTCCCTAATTTATGAAGAGATCCTATAAATGATTTTCTTTACAGAACCCAATGGAAATGTCGGCAGCTGAGATAAGCAACAATCCAGAGAAAATACAACAGGCCTGACCCAGGGACAACACGGTCAAGCTCCCTCACAATGAAAGAAATGCAGGCAAGGACACAGGGTGCTACTGTCCCAGACGTCCACCCATAGAGGACTGGACACATAGCTCACGGACAGTCCATGCAGCGTGGCGCCATAGGGCCGTATAAACAAGAAGAGGAAAGGTCCCTCTGTATACTCGCAGGAAATGATCTCTTTGACATATGGTTAAGTGAAAAAAAAAAAATGACACAGCATAATTGTATGCTATGATACAATATGCACAGAAAAGAGGAATTAAAATACATTATTTTAATTTCAGTTTTATGGACAAGATATCTCAGAATTGGCACAAACGGGGACACAGAAGTCTTCTCGAGGGAGGGGTCCGAGCGAAGTGGAGGAGGGAAGCTCTTCGTGGAGAATTTTAACTGGATACTCTTCTTAGTTTAGACCCACGTGAACATATTACTTAGTTAAAAACAGTGTATTAAAATTTAAACATTTTTCAAGGGAAATCCATTAACAGAACAAAGAAAAAAAACTTATGATCATCTCACAGGCTGCAGAGATTTTCCTCATAAATTCAACATCTATTCATTAATTTTTAAAAAAATGGACATCATAGCCAAGTGGAAACTGAAGGGAATTTCTTTAACTTGATAACAGCTAGCTCCCAAAAATCTACAACAAACAGTATATTTAACGGTGAAATACTAAAAGCATCCCTTTCAAATCAAAAATAGCAAGAATATACTCTTGTTATATATAATAAGAATACCTACTGTCACTCTTATTGGCAGAAAGCCTAGGCAGTCCAGAGACTAAAGAAATCAATAAATAAGGGAGAAAAAGGTACAAGAATGTGAAAGGAAGGAAGAAAATTCTTATCATACTCAGATGATATGCCAATGAAAATCCAGAGACGCTACAGAAAAAAATTGATAGAATTTAGCAAGGCTCCTGGGTAAAAGATCAACGACATCAAAACAACAACATCAAAATGAAATGCACTGAATCAAAACTACACTGAGATATCACCTCACACCCATCAGGATGGCTATAATTAACAAGACAAGAAATAACAAGTATTGGGGAGGGCCTGGAGAAAAGGGAACCCTCATCAACCGCTGGGGGCATCCAAACTGGTGCAGCCACTTTGGAAAACAGTATGGAGATTTCCCAAAAACTTAAAAATAGAACTACCATATGATCCAGCTATCTCACTACTGCGTATTTATCTAAGGAGTATAAAATCAACAACTCAAAGAGGTTTATGCACCTCTGTGTTCATTGCAGCATTATTCACAATAGCTGAGACATGGAAGCAAACCAAGTGCCCATCAACAGATGAATGAATAAAGAAGATGTGAGATGTAGATATATATATATAAAGTAAAAGACACACATATATATATAAAGTAATAATACTTAGTCATTTAAAAAAAGACAAAATCATGCCATTTGCAACAACATGGATGAACCTCAAGGGCATTATGATTGATCACATGAGTCAGGCAGAGAAAGACAAACACCATACGATTTCACTCATATGGGCAAGATAAACAAACACATAGATAAGGAGAACAGATTAGTGGCTACTAGAGGAAAAGGGGATTGTGGGAAGGTGAAAGGGGTAAAGGGGCATGTATATATGCTGACACGTTGAAACTAGACTATTGGAGGTAAACACGATGCAGTCTATACGGAAACCAAAATATAATAATATACACCTGAAATTCGCACAATGTTATAAGCCAATATAACCTTAATAAAAAAAAACTGAAGAAAAATAAAACATTTCTACATACCAGGAGCAACAGACAATATGCTTTAAAAAACATGGGTTACAACAGTAATGAAAAAAGGTAGCAAAAAACATATTTACGACATTTGTGGAGATAATTATTAAAAAATGTGTTGAAAGGGTTTAAAGGAGACCTAAATAAATGGAGAGATATACCGTATTCATGAACACAAAGACTCAACACTGAGAAGATGTGAATTCTCCAAACTCATCTATAACTTTAGTCTAATTCTAATCAATACCACAACAGAATTTTTCATGAAAATAGACAAGCTGATTCTAAGATTCGTATAAAAGAGCAATATTGTCAAGAATAATCTTACATTTAGTTAATATATTTCTTTTATCTACTCTGATGCAAACGGAAAGAGAGAGACAGAGACGGAGATGGAGATGGGGAGAGAGAAGGAGGAGGAGTTCGGGAGAGAGGAGAGAGAGACAAGGACAGAGATGAAGAGAGAACAGACCAGCGCTTCGTCCCACCAGATAGCAAGTGTTACTCTGAAACCATTGTTATTAAAAACCTGTGGCCAGGGCAGAGGTAGATACAGTGTAGCAGTGGAGATATGCTTTATTTTTATTCAAAGCACACACCCCACACAGCTGACATCTTAATGCCATACCTATTGATTCACTTTGTATTGTCTTCCCCAGGAGAATGGAAGTTAGAACAGGTTGAGGCTGAATCCCAGAGCCTCTGAGAGCTTGGCTAGAAGATGCTCATCATCATGTCACCTTGAATGAGCATCGTCCTAAATTTCCTTTCACCTGTGCCCCTACTGCACTGCGGTTTCTGATGTTAAGTCACTCATGCACTCCTGGTATAAGGCCACCTTGGTCAGGAAAATTTGTTAAATGTTTCAGGATGTTATTTTCTAGCATTTTATTTAGGATTTTTTGCATTCAAACTAAGATTGGCCTATAATTTCTCTTTCTTGTAATGTCCTTGTCTGATTTTGGTATTGGAATTACAAATGCCTCATAGAATGAATTGCACACATTGTTATAGTCACTAAAAGAATGGTGTAAGATGGGAACTTCCGGTCTTTGATGCCCCTCCTCCCACTTGTGGTTACGTTGTAACCTCTGGTTTAACTGCTTCAATGTGTGGATACATCCGGCTTCTTTTTCTTCTCCAGTCAGTTTGATGTTATCTTTTTCTATGAATTCGTTCATTTAAAACACAATTTCAAATGATTTGGCATAGAGGGGTTCATAGCGATCTTTTGTTATTTTTTTAAAATTTTGGATGTCTCCGTATTTGTCTTCTTTTCACTGCTGACTTATAGATTTACCTCCCCTCCACCCCTTGATGAGTCTAGATTTGTCTTAACAGAAGTTTGTCTTTCTTATTCTTTTCACAGAACTAACTTGTGGATCTTGTGAGCACTTGTAGTACACCTTTGTTTTCAATTTCACGAATTTCTACTGCCTTTTAAAAAATTGGTTTCCTTCAAATTCCAGGGAGGGGGTTATTCCGCTTTTTTTCTAACTTTATAAATTAGATGATTACCTCACTAATTTCAAACTCTCTTGCTTTCCAATTTAAAGCTTTCAAGTTTCCTGAAAGCACTGTGTCATCAGAATTCCTCAAACTCTGATCTATAGTATCTTCTGTTTTCATTATTGCTTAGTTCCAAATTCTAGCTGATTTCCCTTATGACTTATTTCTTGGGCCTCTGGCTATTTTAGAATGTCTCCTTTCTGGGGGGTTTAGCAATGCATTTTAGGTTATCTTGTTGCTATTTTGGTTTTCTAACTTACTACTTGCAATATGATCAGAGACTGGAGTCAACATGATGCAAATTCATCAAAATTTATGGACTTCCTTTATGGACGTATATGTATGTAGTCCTTTGTCATGGATGTGAGCCTGGAAGAGTAGTAATCCTCTAATTGTCAGATACAGGGAGCTACATCAGTCTGTTAGATTGGGATTGTTAATGGTATCGTTAAATCATCTGTATCAGTCTGGGTTCCAGAAATTGCAAGTAGCTTGCATCAGACTAGCCCTCTTGCAGAAAACAGCGATAATTCTCGACAATTTTTTTTTTAAACTCTTTAAAGGAACTTGGCAGAACCACAACCAGGCAGAGCGTGATGGATTCAACGTAAGAGCACACTGGGGGCCTTGGGCCTGAGGTTCCTCCAGTCCACGCTGAGCAGAGCAAATGGAGAGCAAGCAGAAAGTTGGAATCTTGGTGGATTCCAGCGTCAGAGGATAGAGTTGGGGTGAGCGAGGAAACCCAGACAGGACAGAGCCACAGAGAGGGGACCCTAAATCTTCATATAACTCACTGCAAATGCGGGGCCCTGACCCCTAAACCAAGCAGGGGCAGGAGGAAATCTAGGAGCCTGGTGGGAAGCAGCAGCTGGAAAGCTGAAATTGAGCAGAGCTTTCAAAGGACGCCCACCGAAGAGACCACAGAGCTTAGAGCTTGAATCTCACCAAAGTAGAGAAGCTTAGTAAACACCCAGGGCTCCCATCAAAACCCCTAGAAAGGGCCATGGCTTCGGCGCACAGGCCGTGTCCCAGGAATTAGGATTCGCCCTAAGATTAGGGTTCAGGACGAAATGAATGGTTCTAACAAAGCGTGAGACGAAGCCTCTGCAAATTCAAGATGGTTAACTAGTAGGTTAATCTAATACTAAGTTAAGTTAGTCTAATACTAAATTAATCTAATACTAATCTAGTACTAAGAGCAACTTGACTCATAAATTTGACAAATTAGAAGAAATGGACCAATTCCTAAAAACCCACAGACTACCCAAACTCAACTGAGATGGGATAGATAATCTGAACATCCCTATAAATATTAAATAAATTGAATTTGCAACTTAAAAGCCTCCCCCGAAGAAATCTCCAGGCCCAGAAGAATGAGCACCAATTTTACACAATCTCTTCCAGAAAACTGAACAGATGAGACACCTCCCAACTCATTTTGTGCAGCCCATATTACTCTGATACTAAAACCAAAGACAGTGCGAATAAGTCTTAAAACTTTCCAAAGATTCGAGGCTTAGAGAGTACATTGCCAAACCCAACGGAAATTAGAAATCAAGTTTAAAAAAGATATCTAGAAAACTCCCAGATATTTGGCCAAAAAAGAAAATCAGAAGGAAAATTAGAAAACATTTGATCCAAATAAAAACAAAACCACAACATCCCCAAATTTGTGGGATGCAGTGAACGCTGTGCTTGGAAAGAAAGGTGTAGCTTAAAATGATATAATGGCGAGGAAAGAAGAAAGGTTTCAAATTAGTAATCTAAGCTTTCACCTAACCAAGTCGAAAAAACAGAAGAGCAAGTTAAACCAACTCTAGTAGAAGTATTAAAATTAAGAGCAGAAACTGATAAAATAAAAAGCAGAAAAATAAGAGGAGAATGATTTAAAAATTTATAAACTCCCAGCTAAATTAATTAAGAAAAAAGAGAGAAAGAAAATACACCTGACAAACAGCCCACAGTTAAGATGGCATGCTGGGAGCGTACCCGGCCCCGGCTCTCGCATCTCGGCACACGTCTGCCCCAGATTCTTTCCGAGGTTTGTAGAGCGAACCGCCTTAGGAGACAGTGAGTGCCTCCCTGGGGGCAGAAGGCAGATTGTCCAGAGCAACACCCATTGTGTCCCCCTCCAGACCACGGGGGGCCAGTTGGCTAGCAGCCCCTTATAAAATACCAGGATTCCCTAAACTTGAGGGTCCTCAGCTGGGAGGCACACGCTCTGCAGGGATGAGTATGGAGTTCTGGGTCAGCAGATTTTGCTTCCAGCCTTTGCTGGCGTCACCCCGTTTTTTTGTGGGGTCCATTATTTCTGTTGAGAAGTTGGCTGACAGCTCAGTGGTTGCTTCCCTTTGGGTAATTTGCCTTTTATTGCTTGGCTCCTTTTAAGATTGTCTCTTTGCCATCGATTGCTATAATTTGCCTAGCTGCCAGTTTTGGTTTTTGTCATCTTTTTTTTTTTTTTTTTTGAGGAAGATTAGCCCTGAGCTAACTGCTGTCAGTCCTCCTCTTTTTTGCTGAGGAAGACTGGCCCTGAGCTCACATCCGTGCCCATGCTCCTCCACTTTATACGTGGGATGCCTACCATGGCATGGCTTGCCAAGTGGTGCCACATCCGCACCCGGGATCCGAACCAGCGAACCCCGGGCCGCTGGAGCTAAATGTGCACACTTAACCGCTGTGCCCCATAGCTGCCGGTTTTTAAACTTTGTTTCATTGTGTGGCGCTTCTTTAATCTGTGCCTTGGTGCTTGAGGCAGTTTTGCAAAACTCTCCGCTGTCCTCTCCTCCATACATAGTTGGGCTCCCCTCATTGCCTCCTTCTGAGGCTCCAGCACATTTCAGACACTGTCATTATGCCTCAGGTCTCGCAGGCTGCTTTCTGTGTTTCTTATCCTTTCATCTTTCTTCCCATTTGCTAACCCTCTCTTCAGCTGTCCCTAAGGTGCTAGGAAGTCATTCTCACCACCATTGAGGTTTTCCTATTTTTTAGTTCTAGAATTTCCATTTGATTCTTTTCCATAATTTCTAATTTTCTGCCAAATTTCTCCATCTGATTATTTAATTTCCTGGACACCATAATTATATTTATAGTAAAGAGATGGCTGACCATTCCGGTATCTGAATCTTTTCTTGGTCTGTCCTCATTGTTTATTTTTTTTTTCCTCTGTTTTTGATCAGTTCTGAAGTTTTCTAGGTTTTCTCACTTCTGATCAAGTGCCAGACCTGTTGCATAAAAAAAGAAAAAAAATCCAAGAGAGATTGCGAAGCTCTGGGTGATATTATCACATTCCACAGAGGATTGGCTTCTGCAAGGGTCAGGCGACCCCACTGACGAGGACCATGTTAATTTAGTCGGGAAATGAGTTGATTCAAAGCAGAGTTTCCATCCTTATAAGGGCAGGTCCACTCTTGGGTCAGCCTTCCTCCTTGAGTGTAGAGCTGCAGGGTCCCAAGCAAGCCTGTGGTCGCCCCCAGGCCTCGAGATACACTCTGTCGATCCAGCCGCGAGAGACGCAAAACTCTCCTCGCTCGACTCCTCTGCCTTTCACCTGCAGAGCTTGCCCTAGGAAGGAGCGACCTCCCGAAGGAAACAAGTGGTCCCAGAGCCTGGCCTCACCTCCCTTGTCCTCCTCTGCTGCTGTCCCTTACAGCCCTGACAAGCCCCTAGGTGTCTTCAAAAAGTCTGTGTGCGTGTTTCAGTTTTCCTAGTCGTTCTCGGCTGACGGTTGGTCAAAATAATTTAGTCTGCCTTTCCCAGAAGCCGAATTCCTCCTCCCTTTTCTATCCTCCAGGAGCTACTATTGTGTTCTGGGAAACTCAGTATACTTTTTTACGGGATCATTGTTCACCATGTCTGCGTGCTTCGTATGGGAGAGGTTTAAGCTCTCTAGTCCTCCAGATTGCTATGAATTATAACACTCTGCTTCCTTTCCTAACCGCGTCCCAGAGGAGTGTAGGAAAGATGTTTACACAGTGTCAGACACTCTCGGGAAAATTGCAGTCGCAGAGAGGCGTTTCCCCGGGGCGTGCGCGTCAGTCTCGGTGATGGGTGAGCCCCTGGACCAGCTGCCCCTAGAGCTACTAAAAGGAAAGGTCTCTGCTTGCATCTTGACCTGACTGAACAGGAGCACAGCTCTGCCCTCTCCGTTGGGTTCTGGAGGAAACATATTCCACCCCTGGGAATTCTTCCCTAGCCCATGAAGTCGGTGACACAGCAGGTTGCCAGCTCAGAGTGGCACACTGAGCAGGGTAGGCTCTGCAGCAGGTCCAGATTGCGGCGCGAGATGCCTGCAGACCTCGTGGCATTGAAGCATCTGCTGAGGGAGAAGATGCAGCGTGGAGCTCGTGGGGAGTCACAATGCAGATTCCTGGGATTGCAGAGGAGGCCACGCCCCCTGCAGCCGAGAACTCTCTACCTCCTGAGCAACATCACCGGGCCCTGGTGGAGATCGAGCTGCCCGCTCTGCGCTGAGTTCTGTTGGGCCCATCAAGTCTCAGGCCCAGGAACTTGGAAATGGTGTTCCCACATCCAGCCCAGGCAGCGGCAGAGGGCACATGTGCATAACAGTTGGTCCAGGCTGCCACATCGCCTGCCAGGGCACCCCCCAGCTGTGTGACCACAGGAGAGCCCCTTTGATGAAGTGAAGGAGGAGGAAGCAGCCCAAGGTCAGCTTCCTGATGGACTGGCTCCATATGTAGGCGCAAGAGGGAAGAGGAGGGCAGCTGCATCACGTCCACCGTCACAGGTGGCCTTGAACGACATCAGAGAAGGAAATTCTCCCCAGGGCGAGGGGCTGAGAGCAGTGCAACTGAGTGTCCTTGTGTGGAAGGAGAAGTAGCCCAAGCTGAGAATATACACAGATTCCCGGGCAGGGACCAGTGGCCTGGCTGTCTGGTCAGGAGCCTGGAAGGAAAGGACTGGAAGATAAGAGACGAGAAAGTGTGGGGAGAGGCGTGTGGATGGACAAATAGGAGTGGGCATGAGCTACAATTCGGGGAGCCCAGGTTCAGGCAGAAACCGAGACAACGTCCCGACTACAGGAGAGGGGCTGCAGGGTGAGGGGTGGGCTCCGTGTGTGACCGTCTGCACCCCCGCCCCCAGCTTCCGGGACAGAGACCTCCTTTCCCTTCAAGAAACAGCCCCTCGTCCACAGTAGCCATCTCGGTGGGCCTGTCAATCGCTGCCTGGTCCTGCTCCCCTGGGGAGTGTGGATCTTGAGGGAAGGAAGGAAGGACTGTCCATTCGTCCCCCAGCCAGGACTCCCCGAGAGACTGGGTCTCGCCCGCTCCTTCAGCTCTTTCTTCGTCTGACCGCTGCCCCTCCCCCAGGAAACGCCTCCGGCTCGGCTTGGCCAGCGCCGGTTTGTTACTGGGAGAGCCTGACCCGATACCCGGGGTTCTGTGATGATTATGCTGGGATTTCCTGATGGCCACGGGTGAGGGAGGCCCTGGAGACCTGGGAGGCACAGGCAGCAGTGGCCCTGGCTGGACCGAGCCCTGAGGCCTCCAGCACTGTGGGCAGTGCAGCACGGCCTTTCTCCTCATGGGCAGTGCGGTGACGGCTCCCAGGAGAGAGGCCAAAGCCAGGCCCAGACATGCCCCCATTTGTCGCCTCTCCCAGGGATGGGCCCTGCGGGGAGCCCAGCATCTCCGTCCACCAGTGGGGTACTGGTTGTGTTCAAGGTGTGCACCATGCGGGTGGACCAACGACCTCGGGCCTTCCAGAGAATAATCCAGGATGACCTCATCTGAAATGATGGAGCCACCAAACATGTCAGAATGTTGCCTGTTAGTGACATGGTCCGATAATCACGTGGGCTTTGCCCGTGTTGGCGTGGGGCTTAAGAACACGGACCAACCGCGGCTCTCTGGATGAATCCACCAAAGGAGAGCGACCGTGGAGTCACCTGGGCACTCCTGGGACAGAACGCTGCCCAGACGGGACTTTCAGGACAGCTGAGGATGCAGGTGTCGTCCAGGACAGGTCAACAGCAGCTGAGGTCACCCGAAACTGCCTCTAGGCGTACAAGATGGCGCCCGCGTTGGCCCATGCATGGTGGCGCTCTTTGTAAGAGCACGGCATTGGAAGTGACCCACGTGTCCCTAAGTGGGAAGTGGGGCCTGGTTGAATAAACCATAGGGCATCCACTCAATGGAGTGCTGTGCAGCTGTGAAAAGAGTGAGAGACCATCGTGCGCAGCTCGGCTGGTCTCCAGGACCAGGTGTCCTGACCAAGGAGGGGCAGCCAGGGTGAGACTGGGAGTTGTTTGTTTAAGAAAGAGTCTGGGATGTGAAAAGAGACGTTTAAACAGGAGGGGTGTCAGTCACAGGTGACAGAAGCGATTACCCAGGGACAAGAGAGGAAACAAGCTGGAGGAGCCAGGGATGGAGGGCAGCCTCCCTGAGTGTTACAGCTTCAACCTCACAGTCCTGGAAATGAGTGACACGGTGTAAAACACAATGAAACCAAGGCTCCCAATGAGAGGAAATGAAAAAAGTGCCTCAGGTTGGTGGCTTAACCAGTTAGAAAGAGTTTATTTCAAGCCACTGAAACACAGTAATTTGAGGACGTTGTCCAACTTGATGCAGTGTGTGTTTACGTGAATTGTGCGACTGTGTGTGTGAGTGAGTGTGGGTGTGTAATTGTGTTAAATGCCTTTGGAAACAAGATCTTCCACTTAAGAAAAATACAAATATACAATCTAAGAAGTCAAGAAAAATTTTGAAATCTTGCATTCAAATTGGAAATATCAGTAATTTTCCAGGCTATCTTTTCTTTTTAAAAGTAGGTATTTCTTAAGCCGGTTACAAAAAGACACCGCATGAGTCCGCTCACATGAGGTCCCTAGAGGAGTCAAATTCATCGAGACAGAAAGTAGGATGTGGGTGGCAGCAGCTTGGGGAGAGGATGGGGAGTCCGTGTTTTGTGGTGACAGAGTTTCAATCTGGGAGGATGAAGAATTTCTGGAGATGGATGGTGGCAATGGTCGCACAACAATGTGAATGTGCCTAACGCCACAGAACTGTGCACTGAGAAATGGTCAAGATGGTAAATTTTGTTATGTGTATGTTAGCAAAATCAAAAAAATTGGGGAAAAAAAATGAATTTCCCAATTCTTTCCATGGAAAAGGCCTAGAAACAATGACCCAACCAGAAGTGATGAGCAGCCTGGCATCCAAAGTGGGTTCTCTAAGTACCCACTAAAGTCCCTTTAAAAGGAACCCAGGATTTTTGGAGAAACGGCTGGTTCCAGAACTAGGATATGACTCATCAAAGTGAAACTAGGAGCTCTGGTTCTCTCTGAACGCACAGAAACCATCAAGGACCACCAGCATCCTTTCAAGGGGACACAATAGTCAGCTCGAAAGTGTCCCCATTGGTCAAAGATGTGACAACTTGGTCACCAGTCGGGATAATAAATACAGCGAATTGAAACGTATCATGGCAGACACACCCCCACGTGACCTCTGATGAGTCACGCTGTTCCATAGTGGATGCCCTTCCCTGGGGTGTGGGTGGGGCCTGTGACCCGCTTCTAACCAATAGGTTAGGGCAAAGGTGAAGGAATTCTGCTAAGGTGATCAGGGTCACTGATCAGCTGACTGAGTCAATCAAGGCGAGATTTTCCTGCTTGACCTGGACGGGCGAGCCCTTCACAGGAGGACCCAGGCCTTTCCTGAAGTTAGAGGCTCAACGATGCTGAGATCCTCTCTCTCTGTTGGTGTCGAGGACACAGGCCACCGTGAATTCTCCAAGTGCAGGGAAATGAATTCTGCCATCAGCCGAACGGATCCCTCCCCAGATGAGAATGCAGCCCCGCACACCCGCTGTCTCTCCCTTGAGGCCCCAGGCAGAGGCCCCGGTCAGTGCGTCAGGACTTCTGACCGCAGAAAGGCGAGATAACAAATGCACGTGATTTTAAACTGTGAAACTTGTGGTAATGGTTACATAGCGATAGAAAACTACTACACACATGAAATATGTTTAAATGATATGTTCAAGTGCAGTAGTTCATAAGGATATTGATAAAGAGATTTTCACATATTGAGGTACATGGGGTAACTATTCGGGTCCAAAACTGATTTGACTTGAGTTAAAGACACCTGACTTAGGGCCTGTCACACACGCGGTGTACACCCCCTTTAGCCATTAAAGAACGCACTCTCTTAAGATAAGATGCATACTTCCCCTCCCACGCCCTACTGGTAACGCCCCATTGGTAACCCCATATTAGTCCCTTTCTCGACATCAGGGTCATGTTGACCTGCTAGTTTGCAACTGAATACCCCTTTGAAACTTCGATGGATATGTATTTGGGTATGTTTAACGTACGTTCTTTGTTCTAAATAGATATAAGGGGCCAGCGTAGTCGTTAAGTTCACGTGCTCTGCTCCAACAGCCCAGGGTTCGAGGGTTCAGATCCCAGGCACGGACCTAGCACCGCTCAGCTCATCAAGCCATGCTGTGGCTGTGTCCCACATACAAAATACAGGAAGATTGGCACAGATGTCAGCTCAGATACAATCTTCCTCACAAAAAATAAACAGATAGATAGATAAATAAATAAATAAATAAATGAAAAGATAGCAGACTGAAACCAATGCTTCTCTGGAATGCTTTCTTCCTTTCTGGAAAAGGCCTTCCTGGGTTATAATCCTTGGTTTGGCTGAAGTAAAACTCAGCTAATCTCTCTTATCTATAGAATGGTTATTGGTTATTTTGCATCAACGATATATATATTTGAAATAATTAGTATTTTTCCTGCTTTCCCTGCTTCAAATATGTGATGTGGGAAAGTGCATCTTTATAACGGAATTCTTACAAATCAATGCTGCAGAAATGCTAGATTTAGGAAATTGCCATTTTGCAGCCCCTGATGAAATCATGGGTCTAGGGCAGTGGTCCATCAACCTAGGGTGATTTTGTCTCCCAGAGGACAGTTGGCATGGTCTGGGGTGGGGCATCAGAGTCAGCCACCCCAAAATGTGTCTCTTTGGCTTGATTATCTTTCAGGACAAAA
Source organism: Equus przewalskii (assembly GCF_037783145.1). Lineage (NCBI taxonomy): Eukaryota > Metazoa > Chordata > Mammalia > Perissodactyla > Equidae > Equus > Equus przewalskii. The sequence continues at coordinate 31,559,616 of NC_091841.1, forward strand.
GACTCTGAAAGAAACCTTGACCTTCCACCTAATTGCCTAAAAGAATTCAAGATAGAAGACCCGTCCCCAGACAGGCCATCACCATAGATAACCCTGGTTACGAGACTGGGAGGATCCTTGCTAAGCCCACTTTTATCAAAGTTCTCTCTCTCAGGTTACATTGTCTATAGACTGCACAGCAAACATTTGTTTATCAAACATTTGCTTTTCCACCTCTGTGTAAATTGCCTTCCTCCCCTTTGAAGTCCCAAACCACTACCCCCAACATCCTCCTTTGTTTTTAGCTGAAGACTGTATTTAAGGTGGTGGCTTCGTCCATTCTGGCTGAGTTGCCCGGTTTTCCTGGGTTTCCCCCATGTCTACATGTTACTAAACTTTGTTTGATTTTCTCCTGTTATTCTGTCTCATGCCTATTTAATTCCTAGACCAGCTAGAAGGATCTAGAGAGTAGAAGGATTGTCTTCCTCCCCTACACTGGAGACATTTCTGATTATCACAACTGAAGGAGTGCTGCTGGCATCTGGCGGGTAGAGGGCGGGGATGCTGATAAACATCCTACAATGCACAGCACAGCCCCCACAACAAAAAGGATCTGGCTGTGGTGGACTGACCCCCAGGGGACCCCCCAGTGATCTCCACCTCCTGTTGCTCATGCCTTTGTATAATCCTAGCCCCCCAGGCGTGAATGGGACCTGTGCCTTCCTGCTAACCAGTAGAGTGTGGCAAAGGGGGTGGATGTCACTTGTGATTGGGTTACGTCAGTGAAATGCTACAGTCACTCTCTCGCCTGCTGGCCTTGAAGAAGAAGCCACCCTGTGTGAACTGCCACGGAGAGGCCTGTGTGACAGGGAACCACCGGCAGCCTGGAGAAGGCGAGGACCTCAGCTCTATGAACACGAGGAACTGAATTCTGCCCACGACTGAAAGTATACCCTTCTCTAGTCAAATCTTCAGATGAGAACACAGCCGTGATTGCAAGGAACCCAGCGAGGTCGTGCTGGGGCTGCTGAACCACAAAATCTGTGCAATAATATTGCATGTATGCTGTCCTAAGCCGAGAAGTTTGTGGAAATTTGTCACACAGCGGAGAAGATGAATACACGGGTCCCAAATGCCGAGAAGGCCAAAGTGGAGAAACTCTGTTATGGGGCTTTTTTTTTTTTTTTTTCCTGTAAAGAGCCAGGTGGTAATTGGCTTTGCAGCCCATGTGATCTCTGTTGCAACCCCTCAGCTCCATCATTGCACCCATTGTCTATTACTGTGCAACAAATGGGCACCAACTTAGCAGCTGAAACAACACCTGCTTATTGGCTCACAGTCTGAAGGGCAGAAGTCCAATGGGTTCTGCTGGGTTCTCTGCTGGGGGCCACACAGGCTGAAACCAAAGTGGGCTCCTCCCTGCCAGGTTCTGGGGAAGAATCCACCTGTGGGCCCGTTCAGGTGGTTGGCAGAACGCAGTTTCTTTTGGTTGTAGGACCTGGGGTCCCTTTTTCTGCCTGGCTGTCAGCCTCGGCCTCTCTCAGCTCCTCCCACGTGGCCCCCTCCCTCTCGGCCGTGGAGAAACCTCCCTCCTGTCCAATCTCTCTCCCTTTGAATCTCTCTGACTTCCTCTTCTGGCACCAGCTGGGGGAAAAAACTCCCTGCTCTTAAAGGGCTGGTGAGATTAGATTCAGCCCACCCAGATAATCGCTCTATTTTAAAGTCAACTGATTGGCAACCTTAATTACAGTCTCAAAATTCTTTTCGCCAAGTAACATAACAGAAGCACAGGAGTGACATCTCACGGTATCCACAGTTCTGGGAATTAGGGCAGGAAATCTGGTGGTGGGGGAGAATCTGAGAATCCAGCCTACCACTGCCGTCGTCGTAATGGGAAAGAAGCCATAGGTGGTCTGCCAGCAAACGAGCGGGGCCAAGTTCCAATAAAACTTTATTTATGAAAATAGGTGGCGGGCTGGATTCATCCGGTGGTTACTGTCCTTTGCTGACCCCTGGTCTAGGAAATGTCACCAGTGGCTGCTAAAACCATGAGAACGGCTGATGGGGAACTTGATGGCAGAGGGCTCTGGCTGACCCCACCCCACCCACTGATGAATTTCATATGAGGAGACACAGCAGCCGTCATGTGCCCTGCACCCTGGTGCCACAGGAAGCGCCGTTTCTACCTCTGAAGCAGTCTTGCTGAAAGACCTGACCTCAAACCAATCTGGTCTAACAAGAAACACAGAGTGTGGAAAAACACTTTCCAGGGCAATCTGTGAAACCCAGAATGTTGGAAATTCCCTAAGACAAATGACCTTGTTCCTTCAACAGATAAACGGCAAGAATTAAAAGAGATGGGGGTATTTATGGATAAAAAGGGGGCTTCAGAGGCATAACAGCAGGGCCCATGTGAGTTCTCTGTGGATTTTGACTCGAAGAAACCACTATTGATGCATTTTTATGCATTTTTTAGCTGTAATGAAGGTATGGTGTCCTTTTTTTTTTTTTTTTTTTTTTTTAAGAATTCTTATCTTTTAGAAACATGAGAAGAGATAGAGGCCCACAGGTGGTGAAGGATGAAGTATTTGTGGGTGAAATAATATGGTGCCTGAGGCCAGGTTTCCTTAAAAGTAATCTTGGGGCAGGCCTGGTGGCGCAGTGGTTAAGTTCGAACGTTCCTCCTCGGCAGCCCGGGGTTCGCAGGTTCGGATCCTGGCTGTGGACCTGCGCACCGCTTGGCAAGCCATGCTGTGGCAGGCGTCCCACATATAAAGTAGAGGAAGATGGGCACAGATGTTAGCTCAGGGCTAATCTTCCTCAAAAAAAAAAAAGGTAATCTGAACAGTGAGTTGAGGGTGGCGTAGAAAACACTAGACTGGCCATTTGGTCATGACTGTTGAATCTGGGCGAGAATTACAATGTTCTCTGTGTGTTTGTGTGTGTGTGAAATTCTACCAATAAAAGATTAGAAAGTATCTGCTTTCCGCTGCCACGTAAGGTCTCTGATGGCCTGGCTGGGGCTCTCAGAGCGGTGTGTGAGTCAGGCCCCTCTCGTCAAGGGACCCCAGAGGAACAGGAACAAGGACTCGCTGAGGTGTCCAGGGGCTGGGCAGGGCGGCCAGAAGGGGCCAGCCTGTGAAAGGGGGCCAGTGTGTCTCAGGAACCATTGCAATCATGGGACCCCTCCCCTCCATGTGGCCCCAAGAGGCCCTGTTCATGTTCCCAGGGACACCCGACAGATCTCAAAGCTCACCAGAGACTGCCCAGGACACGGGGCCCCAGAGCAAGGGGCGAGAGCAAACCCAGTGCCCACACCGGGGGCAGCTCACAGGAGCAGCGGCAGACCCAGCAAGCGAGGACAGGTCACTGACAGGTGCTCACTGCTGGGCGCCTACGTGGTGGGCATCTTCCTCCCTCGCTGGCCTGGGAGCTCCCTGCAGCAGGAGCTGCCCCTGCCTCCTGTGGTCACTGGAGGACCCACTGGCTATGTCCTGGGTCCTAGGTGGCTCCAGCATCCTCTGCTCTCCCAGGGACTGGCCCAGACACCCACAGGATCTTGTCGCCTCCCACCTGGGTCCCCTTCAGTGCAGAGCCCTGGCTCAGCTCGGGTTTAGAGCCTGCCCTGTGGGCAGAGCGGCCCTGGCCCGAAGATGTCAGGTCCCGTGTCCCCTGTCTCATGCTGTCTCCGCAGGGATGGTGGATTGCTGCTCCCTCTGCCTGCCCTCTTGCTGAGCAGGCTGGAGTCTCAGGCTGGTTAGCGGTGCTCCCAAACCTCCTACCTGGCCCTCAGGCCCCCTGGCCCTACACCCCGCCCCACCCTATTCTGCCTCAGGGTGGAGAGACCTCCAGAGGTCCTGCCTGCTGTGGCCTCAGCACCCTAGAGGTTCTTGGTGAGTCCTTCATCTGGCAGGGCTGACCTGAGCGTGTTCCCCAGTGTTCAGCCACAGGGATGCCCTTGGCCCCTTCAGCTAGTGAGGCCTCAGTGTCTTTACCCAACAAATTTGTCAGGGAACCGAGGCTTCAGGGTCCCCCATTCCGGGGGGCAGAAGGCTCCTGGAAGAACTTCTTGGCAAAGGTCTCTTCCACAGGGAGCCCCAGACCAGCAGAGTCCTTGTGCACAAGTTCTCGTGCTCCACTCCCAAGCTGGCCTCAGGCAAGTCCACTTGGCTCATCTTTGGGGCCTAATGTCTCCAACACCTGCCCTGGCCTAAGGAGGTGAGCTGTCCTGAGCCCCTGACTCAGGGCTACATGGAGTCGGAGACGGGAAGGAGGAAGGAAGAGAGAGAAGGAAGGAGGAAGGCAAGGAGGAAAAGAGGGAAGGATGACAAAATAGATGGATAGATGTACGAATGGATGGAGGGATGGACGATGGATGGATAATGGATGGATGGGTGATAAATGGATGGATAGGCGGAGGGATGGATGGGTGAATGGATGGATGAGTGGATGGATGGAAGAATGGATGGAGGCATGGATGATGGATAGATAATGGATGCATGGGTGATGGAAGGTCAGAGGGATGGATGGGTGGGTAGATGGGTGGATGGTTGGGTGGGTGGATGGATGGATGGATGATGGATGGATGGGTGATGGAAGGCCAGAGGGATGGATGGGTGGGTGGATGGGTGGGTGGGTGGATGGAGGGATGGATACATGCGTGCATACAGCAAGAGAGGATAGATTAATTGGTAGGAGCTCACAAAGGATGAAGGAAATGACAGACATGAATATACAGGCAGACACGTGGCCCCGTGGGCCTGAAGACGAATGTGCACTGATGGGAATGACCACTAAACACTCCTGTCACAGTTCTCAGCACTTTCCATTTAGTTCCCAGCAGCCCTTGCAGGTGGGCGCTGCTGTTAGTCCCAGCGACAGAGGAGGAAAGTGAAGTTCGGAATGGTTTCCCAGCTCACTCAATGTCGCACAACTGTGAGGTGGAAGGACCCACACCAAGAGTCTCCAGTCTCCAAGGCTGAGACCCACAGAAATGCAGAAGTCACACAGGACCCCGGAGGTAGGATGGACCCACAGACAAGGAGATGATATTGGCCTGAGATACACAGTAGGGGACCGTCTAATGACCCACACCCCACACCATCCAGCCCTGCCCACACCTAGGCCGGGGGCGGTGGTGAAAATGACCAGGGCACCCCCGCTTCTGGCCACCAACAGGCAGCCTAACTGACCAGCAGCAGGCGACAGTGTCACTATGGGGGCACTGTAGGGCATGGAGCAGCTTCTGAAGCCAGCAGCAGACAGCTCTCACTCTACCCCCGCAAGCCTGTGAGCCACAGCCCCGGGCACCCTGTATGGAGGGCAGGGGTCCGAGGTTGCCCCCTGACCCAGGGCAAGGCCTGAGCCTTCTGGGGTCCCTATACTTGGAGACACTGCCTCCCAAACCCAGGGCCTCACCAGGAACCATCTCTTCACTCTCCTGCTGTTAGCTCATCCCGTGCCGTCACCCCCTGCACCGTGGCCCATGGGTGGGCAGTGGGATGAACTGAGAGAGTGGCTGGGAGCCTGTCAGGGTCTCCAGTTCAGGAAGGGGCTGTGCTAGGGGAACCCCGGGGGCTCCCTCTTCCCGCACAGCCCCACTGGATTTGCAGTTCCTGCCTCCAGGCTGGGCACACACTGCTCCTTCTGCCTGGATACCCACCCTCTCTCTCCCCATCTCCTTTCCCAAGAGTCCTGTGAGGCCCTGCCTAGCCCTGGACAGGCCTCTCCTGAGAACAGGGACCCCCACTCGTGGGCAGGCTGTGTCCCCACTCTGCTGCAGTGTGGGCCTGGGCCCAGCACCCCTGAGCCCCATCTCTATCTGCACCCCAGGAGGTGATGGGCTGCATTGTGGGGTGGGCCTGCTCGGACTCTGGGAGGCCCTTTCCCCAAGGTCAGGGTCAGCACAGGAGTCTCTTGCTGCTGGCTGGGTCCAGTTCAGGAGAGGGGAACGAGGAGGGAGCAGCCTGAGTGGCTACAGGAGGCTGGGGGCCAAGATGGGAGGCTGATGTGAGGGTGAGCAGCGCACCACAGGGCTGGGGCAAGCTCCAGGCCCTCCCTCAGCCTGTAGATGTGGCTTCCACATGCCGACATGCCGACACACCACGGTGGCTGGGGGAGAGAAAGGCGGAGAGTTGGGGTTGGGCTGGGTGCGTCTGGGCAGAGGGCTGCTGGAGGAGGATCGTGCCAGGCCTCCCCCACATCCTGCTGGACAAGGCCCGTTCTGGACCAGGTGCTGGCCATGTTGGACCCCACACGCCCAGTTTGGGGCCCTGGGCTGTGTCCCAGTGGTTAGCAGCAGGGGTAGAGGTAGCCAGGCCCTGGGCTCCCACCTGACCCCGGCCAGAAAATGAAATGTGGGCAGCCTGGGGAGTGTCCACACACGCTAGCCTGCAAGCTGCCTCCTCACAGGGCCAGGGCGGCACCCACAGGGGTCCATGTGTGACTGTCCAGCTGGACAATGGGCGTGTGCAGGAGCCAGCGGCCACTGTGGCACCAAAATTCCTTCCTCCCACGACGGGTCCGTGTGGCCAAGACACAGAACGAGGACAGGAATACTGCTGCTCCAGGAACGTGGGGTCACCTGGGGGGTTCCCCTCAAGAGAGAACGTGCGTGCACATGTGTGTGCATGCATGTGCACACGTGTGTGTGCACGCATATGTATGTGTGCATGGGCCCATGCGCACATGTGAGGGGAGCCAACTGTACTCCTTGGGAGGAAGCTGCGGGCTCTGAGGCCCCAGCTGGGTGCACGGCAGGTGCCTCATAATTGAGCGGGGGAGGCCGGCTTGGCACCCTCCAGTCCTGGTTTACGGGACCTGAGCTCCTTCCCTGGTCCTTCCGCGGCACCCCAGCCCTGCAGCTGCCCCTCTCAGCCCACCTCTCTGCCATCTCCCCGCCCACCATAGTGTGCCCCCTCCCCACTCCATCACTCCATCACGGGACCCCACCCTGCCTTCCCCCAGTTGCTCTCCATCAGTGGCTATTGATGCTGTGACGCCAAGGACGTGAGGTGAGCCTCTGCGGGGAGAGTGTGGGGGAATCTCTGAGATCAGGAAGCTTGGCTCTTTCAAGCAGGATCCCAGATCTCCCGGGATCCCAGCGAGACCACCTGGAGGGGGTCCCAGGTGGAGGGCCGCGCTCAAAGGGGCCTCAGTTCAGAGGCGTCTGCGCAGCCCAGGCCCCCAGGAGGGGGACTGTCATCCAGGACTGGGGTCCCAGCAAGGTGGTTCTGTGGAGAGTTTTGAGCAGTCAGGGGTCCCCGGACGGGCCTCTGGGAGGAGGAGGTCAGGCGTGGACTGCAGGGAAGGGCCAGGCGAGAGGCCTGCATACGGAAGGGGGCGCCCAGTGCCTGCCAGGCCAGCCGGCGGGCGGGGCAGGCAGAGCCGGTGGGCAGGCCCTCGTGTTGGGGGGGAGCCGGGGTCGGCAGGAGCGGGGGTCAGGCGCCTCCAGGAGCGGCCAGCGGACAGCAGGGGGAGCTTGGAGCCTGGCTGATCTCAGCCCTGCCCTGGCCCTGGCCCTGCCACTCCGGCCTCCTAGGCAAAGGCACGCTGACAGGGCCGTCAGTCCTCTGGGCACTCGCTGCCTGGGACAACCCCCAGGGACAACCCCTGGGAGGCTGGGAGGACCCGGGGTAGGGCACCTGTAGGGTTGGAACCTGGCTGCCCGGTGCTCAGCTCATCAGCTGCGGACCACCAGCAAGACCCCGGGGCCAGTTCGGGCCCAGCAGAGACCAGCATGTGCTAGGAGGGAGCCAGGGAGCCCCAATGAGCCTCACGGACACCCCAAACCTGAGCGAGGGACGGGACAGGAGAGCTGGGGGCTTCAGGGAAGCAGACTCGAGGCCGGGAGGGGGCACCCGTCCGGAGCTGCGGGGAGGTCTCTGTGGCGGGGAGGGGAGTACCTGAGGGTACCCCACTAGTTCCTGAATCTCTGCTGTGTCACCACTGCCCTTGCACAGTGTGGGGTCCTCCCAAACGGCGAAGGGTCCGGTCACTGTGGCTGAGCTCTGCACCGTGTGTCCCCTGCCCACTGTTCCCGCCTGACAGCTGCCTCCTAGCAGCCCAGGAACCTGAGAGGTGACCGAGAAGGGGGACACCAGCTGTGGGGCCAGCCCTGGGAGTGACCTTCCACATACCCTCCCACGGCCCCGAGCCCGGGGAGCCCCAGGCCACACTGCCCTCCAGGCTCGCTTCAACACAGCCCACCTGGCCGGCCAAGGGCCGGGACAGGCTCAGCCGCCCCTGCCAACCCCCGCACCTGCTTCAAGGGGCTCCAATGCATCTTGCCAGGAACTGGGTGGGCCGACCACGAACCTGGGAGCCGGGGAAGGGTGGGGCTGGCAATGGTGGTCACAACAGGGCTGGTGGCCAGGCCCTGAGCCCCTAGTGAGGGAGAAGGACACAGGCGATTTCAGGTCCACAGGGAACCGGCTAGGAGGTGAGGACAGCATTGCTCAAGGGGAGAAGCCAGGGACCCTCCAACCTGGGGGGCACGCCTGGACCTCCAGGGAGCCAACACAGAGACACCATAGAGAATCAAACCCGCCCCCTCAAGAGCCCGGATCAATGCCACACACACTCCCCCCCAGGCCCCAGAGAGCCCGCACCAGGCCCCTCTCATACAGGGGCCCTGGAGGGTGGGCCCGGGTCCTGGCTCACACTGGGGCTTCTGGGAGGCTGGGGCAACTCCCTGACACCCAGGAGCCCCCTGGGCAGGAAGAGGTCACATGCTCACCCCCTTCACACTTCTGACATGAGGTAGGGGGACAATGGACACAGACCTAGGCCAGCCTCAAAGAGAGCTTGATGGGGAAGGGGCCTGGGAGCAAAGGGCCCATCTTCCTGGGGCCTTCACAGCACCAAGATGGGGAGGTGGCCGGCCAGCCCCCGGCCACGGTCACCACAGGGGGCAGGGGTCTGCATTCCCTGGACATGGTATCCCCCACTGTCTACCTCTGCCCCTCAACCCTGGCCGGAGACCCGGGACCCTGCCCGAGCCGGTGTGGGCAAGTCTTACAGCAGGTTGTTGGCCCCTTTCCTGGCCAGGAGGCCAGTGGGTGGGAGGCTGGGGCAGCCTGGGCAGGAAACGGCAGGCGCGGTGGAGGGGTCTGGAATGTGCATGAAGGCTCCGGCTGGCAGCCTGTCCAGGACATGCACTGTGTGTGGAAAGCTTTGATCGGGTGCCCCCAAACCAAGGGTCCCACTCTTCCCTCCACGTCTGCCTCCCCCCCGACACCGGTCATTCCCCACCCCCGCCCCCTTTGCTGCTGGTGCCAGCAATACCGGGGTTTGCCTTGGCTTTCAGCCAAACCCTGGAATGTGCCTGCTGGCTGCACGGCGGCTGTTCCTGGAATAGGGGCGACAAAGCACAGCCTGTCTTTGAGACGTGGGCGGACGGGGTGCAGGCTGCTCTGAGCCTCGCATGAATAGGGCACAGAGATGCTGGGAGAAGGATGAATGGGCTCACACAGGCCCAGACACCCATGAATGGGCACCGGGCGTCCAAAGACGCTGTGGAACTTGGAAGTGGCCCCGGGGTCCCGAGACCTGGGACGTGGGCCTCTGTGTGAGAGGCAGGCAGCGGGGGCTGGGCTGCCTAGGACCCGAATGAATGGGGGATTCAGGCGACCGGAGAGGAGAATGTGGGACTTGAATAAGGGTCTCGCCTAACACCCTTGTGGGTGGGGTGCACCGATGCCCGGATGAGCGGGGGGATGGGCTGCTCAGAGGCCCTGGAAATGGGGGACAGAGCACACGTTAGGTTGATGGTTGAAGTCCTTGTTACTGAGACATTCAGAGAAGCGGGCTACAGGCTGCCCAGATACTCAGAAAACTGTGGGCCAGAGGCTTCACTTGAGGAGGGTGCAGCCTGCAGCTGGACCTGGAGGGCAGGGGAATGGGTGGTCCAGGAGCATATCCAGAGTTAAGCGGTGGAATCCAGACATCCGGGGTGACGGGCACCCGGCCCCATCTGTACAGGTGAACGAGGTTGTTGGATCTGCTGACCTCAGGTTTGCAGGGATAGGCAAGCTTACCTCGATCCTCTGAGGACTCGGGACACATCACACAGAATTAGGGTGGTGGGGTGCCCGGGGCACTGTGCTGCGATGACTGAGACTGGGCAGTCAGACCCTCAGACGGAGGAGCAGGAGCCAGGCTCTCGTGGCAGGACTGTGTTTTCTTAACCCAGAGGCTCCAATGCCTGGGGCTCCCGGCACCGAGACACTCAGTGTGGGGGGCCATGTTGCCCTGATGCCCCCATAAGTGGGTACCAGGTCCCCAGGTTCTCATTCTGATGGGGTATACATCATCTGGGCTACAGAAAGGCTGAGAGGACTAGATGACACTGAAGCCACTCCGATTCTCCAGGGAATGGGGTACAGGCCTCAGAGCCCCAAGAACAGAGTCTGCAAGTACTCGATGGCTGAGGCGCGTCCAGGCTATAGATCCTAAGGCAATTTGGCTCTTCACAGAGTGGGGCACATGAAACCCAGACACTCCGACAAAGGGAGTACAAGACCCAGATGCTCAGTAATGGGGTACAGGACCCAGACACTCAGTAATGAGGGACAGGCCCCAGATGCTCAGACTAATGGGGTACAGGACCTGACACTCCGACTAAGGGGGTCTGGGACCCACAAGACCCAGATGCTCAGACTAAGGGGGCACAGGCCCCAGACACTGAGCAATGGGGCACAGGCCCTAGCCGTGTTGGGGTGGCTCAGCTCTTGGGCAGCACAGGTTGGGTGTGCCAGACACCTGGGCAGTGGGAGGCAGATGGCCCAGCCCACGAGTGAATAGCACATAGAGGGCCTGAGGCAAGGATGAATGGGACACCCACAGGCAGAGAGGGTGGGTGGAGCTCAGAGCCATGCAAACCACAAGAAGGAGGCTGCTGCCCGGCCTGGCACTCAGGCCTCTGTGAGATGCGTCCGTGGGGGATTCAGGCTCCAGGGACCCAGCGAGTGGCTACAGACTGTGCAGGCCTCCTGGTGACCACAGAACAGAGTGTTCCCGTGCCCAGACCTGGGTGTGAGGGGAGAAAGCTGCCCAGGAGTGCAGGTGGTCAGGTGTGACCCCAGGTATTTGCAGGCGAGGGGGAGAGGTGCTCTGATGCCAGGGGTGCCCTGGATGCATAGAGACCCCGAGGGAAAGCGAAGGGGGCCCTCTCAAAGCTCTGGAGGAACCAGGCCCCGTCCACTGGGCCCCAGAGGCCCCTGGGAGATACGGTCAGTCGGGAGGAGTGCAAGAAGCCCCAGGAGGGACCCCAATGCCCGGGTCACAGAGAACCCTAGTCCTCTGAAACACAGGCTGGAGTACCAGCTGTTCGGTGAGCAGCCTGCCACACACACGCAGGCAGACGGTGGGCTGTGGGTCCCCCTGATTTCCAAGCCAATGGGGCATAATGTGCCCAGAGACTCCAAGAAGTGGGGTTCATATCCCCCCAAAACCCAGACTCACGGACACAGCACACAGACTCTCAGAAGAAGGGAAGGAACCCCAAAGAGCCGGCACCACCGTGCTGACATGCAGAAGAGGGGAGGGGCAGGGGGACGGGCCGCCCAGACCTCAGATGATGGGGGGCGAGCTCCCTAGGTGCTCAGATGATGGGGTGCAGGCTCCCCAGATCTCAGATGATGGGGTACAGTCTCCCTGGATCTCAGATGATGGGGTACAGTCTCCCTGGATCTCAGATGATGGGGTACTGACTCCCTAGATCTCGGATGATGGGGTGCTGGTTCCCCAGATCTTAGATGATGGGGTATAGACTCCCCAGATCTCAGATGATGGAGTACAGGCTCCCCAGATCTCAGATGATGGGGTGCAGGCTCCCCAGGTACTCAGATGATTGGTGTAGCCTCCCCAGATGCTTGGATGATGGGGTAGTTTCCCCAGATGTTCAGATGATGAGGTACCGGCTCCCTGGACAAAGAGGGCATAGCCTGAATTGAAGATGACTAGGGCACACACACTGAGACCCAGTGAATGGGCATGGGGTCCCCCAATCTGCAGAGGATTGCGGTGAGCTGAGTGCCCGTGTCCTCAGCCATCCAGGCCCCAACTGAACGGGGTGCCTCAGCCAAACGGGGCGCCGACAGCCAGGGTCAGTGCGGACAGGGCGCACACGTGCCATCCCGGCACGTCTCCTGGCTCCATGCCAGCAGCTCCCGACTCCCCCAAGCCAGCGTTTGCCGTGAGTTCCAACCTCAGACATTCCCCAGGCAGCCTCAAAGGAAGCATCCCCATCCAGGAGGCCCGCCAGGGTCTCCATGCAGCTGTTGGCTGCCAAGCCGCGTCTCGGGGGCCGCAGGGCTGGCCCACGGCTGCCAGCTCTGTTTGGTTTTCCCCTTCCTGCCCTGGAACCTCAGACACCGTCTCGCCATGGAGGCGCCCATATCCTGGGGAAGGCACAAAGGCCCTACACAGTGGGGCTGGGGCGGGCCGCACGCGGGGCACACGCGCGCAGCTGCACTCCAGGGCCCCGCAGCCCGGGCGGCCGGCATCATGCCCCGCCCCACCATGCATTTCCCCCAAAGCACAGGAGCCCGCTCACCCAACAGGCCTCCTTCTGTGGCCCCAGAACTGTGCGGGGCTGTTCCTGGCCCCTCTGGGTCAACTGTTTCTTCCTAACCCCCCTCACTGGGAGAAAGACCCGGGCCTCGCACAGGGGAACACCTGCCTGGAACCGGGTGTGACCAGCACGGGCACACACGTGCACACATCCCACCTGCTATATCCCCAAAGCCACCTCCGATCCTGGGCCGAGACTCCCGGAAGTCCTTTCCGACCAGCCCTGCAGGTGGCCCTGGTAGAACAGACTCCTGTTAAGCATTAACCAGCTCCATGTCCAGCCACCGGCTGATAATGGGTTTGGGGAGACACCCTGGCCTGCAAGGGCCACTCAGAGCTGGACCCAGGGAGGGACCTGACCTGGAGTGACTGGGCCAGTTAAACTGGCCAGAGCTGAGTGTGGAAGCTCAGATAAGAGGCCCTGCCGGGCCCACTGAAGCCAGAGGTGCTGGCGTAGACTGGAGCTGGACAAGGACCGAGAACTCTGGAGACTGGGCTAGCCCAGCCAGAAGCAAAGGCATGAGTGCAATGACCTCCAGAAGGTTCTCTGGGCTCCAGAAGCCCAAACAGCCGCAGAGAGTAGTCTGGGAAGAGCAGCACTCGGCCAGCGCTACCCAGCACACCCAGGGCCACTCACCCCTGGGCACCAGACCCCCTTGTGCTTGGCTCTGTGGCAACAGAAGCCATCCTCCTCCAAAGCCACGTGGCCTCGTGACTCAGGACACCCTCCCTGAGGTGTAGAACCTTCTCAAACCAAGATCAGCCTGACCTCCCCCCATGCTGTCCTGCCCAGAGGTCACTCCTTGCAAGGACGTCACCTCTCTTGCAAGGCCTCTGGGAGGACTGGAGACACCCCAGCCCTGGGGGAACCCCTGGAGTTGGGCCAGAACCCAGCTGGCCTGGCACCTGGGTCTTGGGAGGAACTCACTCCTAAGGGAGTTCCCCAGCTCCTGAGGGCCAGCACTTCCGGCCCTGAGGTGGGGCTCCCCAAGGCCCTGCCTCCCACACCCCCGCCCCCCAACAAGAAGAATTTCCCAATCGCTGGAGGCTGAGCCAACGCCGGGCTCCGGCTGCGAGCTCTGAGCACTATCTTCCGTGCCCTGGTCCGAGAGTGAGGCCTGGAGGCCTGGTGGGCCACAGGAAGTCCCGGCATCAGGTGAGAGCTTGCTGCCTCTGAGGCCTCCCACCCTCGACATCCGGGGACTCCTCTCTTCCCTAGGAGGGCCCACAGAAACCCGCTCCCATGGAAGCACCAAAATTCCCAGTTAGACGTAAGGAGGAAGGGTTAGTTAGCACGGGTTCAACAGGTGCCCAGCCCCAGGCTGACAGGGAAGCTGCTGGGCTCAGGGAAGCCGGGATCCCTGACTAGGGGAGTACACAGGGCAGAATCCAGCACCAACTGCATGACAGGTCTGAGTGGGGGGAGTGACCAGGGAGGGCTTCCTGGAGGAGGTGGGCCTCACACAGACCTTGAAGGGAGAGTGAGATGAGGATAGGAAGGAGGGGCAGTTGAGGCACAGAGCAGTGGGAGGAAAGCTTGGCAGCTGCAGGAATGACCAGCTGTGGCGGGAGATGGGGCGGAAGGAGAGAGCCGAGCTGATCTGCAGAGCGGGGATGGATCCTCTTGGGGGAGTGGCTGGGGTGGGGTCTGGATTTAGGAAGGGCACCACCCGTCTCCCTTTCCCGGGAAAGACGGGCTTAGTACCTAGAGAGGGTTCCCCAGCCAGGCCACGGGACCCAGACACCCAGAGCTAGACGGTAGGAAGGACTTCCTGCCTTCAGAGCTGTGGGCAGGAAGGAGGGCTGCCAGAGGCTCTGTTGCAGAGGGGGAGAAGCAGGTGGCCTCATAGGGCAGGGAGTTGCCCCTGGGTCACCTGCCTGCCTTGGGCACCTGACGCTTTCCCCAGAAGCTGCAGCCTGGAGGCAGGACCGCGGCCGGCTGGCGTGTCAGTGGAGCGCACAGCGCCACCTGGTGGCTGCGAGCCTGTCTGAGCCTTCACCACCACTGGGACCAGCGGTCCTGAGGGACCCCGTGCCTCCACAGGCCTGGGGCCCCTCGGGGGTTGTGAGCGGGATCCCCAGGGTCCTGGATCCTCTCGGGCCAGCCTCCAGGCATTCCCCGTGGTCCTGGGGGGACAACCTTCACCAGGCTGGCCAGGAGCCCTGCTGGGCCAGCAGCACCCAACCCCCCGCGACTCGGTGCCTGCCCCACCCCTGACCTAACCGTGATGAGAACGCCAGCAAAGCAGGGGCATGGGGAGAGCTACACACATACACACACACATGCACACACACGTATGCACACATGAACCTACAAGCACACACAGGTATGTACATACATACAGATGGAGATCCTGTGCTGATGACTTCTCGCAAATTCTCAACCATAAAAATCTCGAAGGAAGCTATTTTCGTTCCAGAACACACATAGGCTCTGAAGTTTCAAAAAGTAAAGGTTGACTTCAGGTTCCACGCGGGGGGCCGGGGCCTCTTTAAATCTGGCTTTGTGCAGCTCCCGCGACCCTGTGGGACCTCAGCCGCTCTGGGGCCAGGCCGGGCATCAGCAGCCCCCGGGGCTGCTCCACCAGCCACGTGGGGGCCACTGAGCAAACCCGAAAAGGCCTTCAGAGGAGGGACGTGGAGGCAGGAGGGCGGGCGGTGGACAGAGGGCGTCAGAGGCCTGCGAGCTCCCTGGAGCAGCGTGAGCTCTACCGTGGGGCCTCACCCCGTGGGCCCTCCAGCCAGGCCGGTTCCATCACTTGGGGGGGCCCGTGCAGAAGGAAAACGTGCAGCCTCTCATTCAAGACTGGTTCGAGGGGCTGGCCCGGTGGTGTAGTGTTTAGGCTCGCACGCTCTGCTTTGGAGGTCCGGGATTTGCAGGTTTGGATCTTGGGCACAGACCTGCACCACTTAGCCACGCTGTGGCAGTGTCCCACATACAAAATAGAGGAAGATGGGTACAGATGTTAGCTCAGGGACAGTCTTCCTCACCGAAAAAAAAAAAAGGCTCAAGATGGTGACGACAGGCACTAAACCAAGCATGGGGTCCTTCTCTCTGAGCGTGGGGCCCGGGGTGCAGGCTGCCCCTGCATCCCTTCTTTGTGCTCCACGTCCCCAGGCCTGGCCCTCTGCTCTGCTCTAAGCTCTGATCTACTTAGCTGTAAAAGACCTCACAGGAACAACGCGTACAAAGTCCCTCCAGGGGATGACAGAGCTGGGCCTGGGAGGCAGGACCCCTGGGGCCTGGTCTGCAGATCTGAGGAGGGGACCTGGGGCCGCCCTCCCCTCTTTGACATGCAGTTCCTTCCTCTGAACCGTGAGGGGTCGGGCTGGTTCACGGTTGGTTCTGGGAGTGGAGCAGCCTCTGCTCAGCCCACTGGGGAGAGGGGCGTTGACGCCTTGTGCATTGGGGGTCATCTCGGGAATCGCAGCGGGGCTCCTTTCTCTCCCTCCCCAAGCTCAGCACCAGGCTGGGCGAGGGGCGCAGAGATGATGGGATCTGGTCTGGATGACTGGTTATTCCTGGCGGAGGTGGCCTGGGTTGGGACCCTAATGCAAGAGAGGTGGTAGGCCCTTGTGGGCAAAGAAGGCAGGCCCCAGGTGGCAGGAACTGTGACTCCTGGCTGCCACTGCTCCCGGAGGAGGGGGAGGTGGGGAGGAGCTGAGCCACAGGGAGGAGCGTGTGCGCCTGGGTTCACAGCGCACCCCACTGTGGCACCCGGCCCCCAGCTGGTCCCTGTTGTGGGTGGGAAGATCCAGCCCCAGCAGGTGTGTGCACTCCCAGCCCTGGGCAGGTAGGCGGTGCCAGCCGCACCCTCTTGGCCACCCACACGCAGGGTGGCAGGGCAGGCGCAGGTCTGGGCAGTCGGGCGGGCTGCTGAGTCAGCTCGTGAGGAATGTTCTGGCCGCTCCCAGCTGCACCCTCCCTTGCTGCCCCCTCACCCTCCTCCCTGGGCGCTGCTGGCCCCACGCCCGTGCCAGGAACACACCTTCAGCCCGGGCTTGCCCCACACAGCCAGCCCCAACTCCTCACCCCACCTGTTCCCCCAATGACCCCAGCAGAGCCCCGACCCCTTAGCGCCCCCATTCCCATGCTCCCAGGTCGCTCCCAGGCTGGGGGCCCACACGTGTGAATATGCTCCATCCGCGTGACTGGCAAACCACGGTGGGCCCGCGGTCAGGGGCAGGGATGAGAAGGGACCTCCAGAATGACCCCCAGGCAGGGCCCAGGGCCCCAGGGGATGGGGGTTTCCTGGAGGAAGAGGCTCTGCAATGAGGAGGGGCAGGGCCCTGCGGCAAGGACCAGGGAGGGCAGCGCCCAGGCTGGCGTGCTGGGCTGGGCTGGGGCTGGGGGCTGGGGGAGGTGGCCAGGAGGCTGGACCTGTGGCAGCTCAGTCAGCACGTTGGCCAAGGCCCAGTCCTCCCTCCCTTGGCTCCACTCAGAGCCCTCACCCCTGGCCACCCCGGGCTGCCTCCTTGCACAGGTGGACCCAGAGCCGGCTGCTGCTGGGCAGTTGGGGCTGAGGGCAGGGGCCCACGGGGCCACCTCCACAGGTGACCCGGCCACTCCAGCCGTCTCCTGCGAGCCAACAGGGCAGAGAGATGGGGCGCCCCCCGGACCCCCACAGCACCCTGGTCCCGGTGAGAACCACGGCTGCACCCGGGCTCACACCAGACCTCATCGCCGGCCTCCCCTGTGAGTCGCCAGACACCCGGGAGGGGCATGGGGCTGGGCCGGTGGGTGGCGGCAGCCGCTGGCCACAGAGACATCTCGGCCTACCTCTGTGCCCCCTCCCAGGGCCCCACTGGGCACCCATTGCTGTGGCTGTTGTTGCTGGCATCCTCGTCGTTTCCTGTCTCCTCTGTGCCATCTGCTGCTGCTGCCGCCACGGCCACCGCCACGGGAAGAAGCCCAGAGACAAGGAGGCTGTGGGCCTGGGCGGTCTCCCCGGCACCACCACCACCCACCTGGTGAGGAGCAGGCACCAGTGCTCCCTGGGGCCCAGCTCCCGGCTGGGTCAGTCCCAGTGGGCAGGCAGCTCAGGGTCCAGGCTCAGGGACTCAGGGCAGCCCAGGGTGGCCAGGGGCAAGCGCAGGCCCTGGGGCTTGTCTGGACTGCCCAGGGCAGAGACAGGGAGGACCTTCCTGCCGGCAGAAGCTGTGAGCAAAGGGGAGGGGGAGGCAGTACAACCGAGGCAGGGGGACCCAAGGCCCAAAGAAACTTGAGTGGCAGCCTCAGGGGTTGGTCCCCAGGCCATGAGGAGCCACAGCAGGTTCTTGAGGAAGGCAGCAGTGCGAGAGAGGGATTTGGGGCAGATGCACCAGTTCTGGCCAGTCCCACAGCTGAGCTGAGGGTGTGAGCCCTTCTGGTGCCTGGACTGGAGATGGACGGTTTGACTCAAGTTGGAGAACTGCTGCCTGGGAGGTCCAGGGCTCTGGCGGGAACACAGTCCCAGCAGCACCCGTCATCCCGACCACCCCAGGTGCAGCCAGATGTGGATAACGAGGGGGACCCCAAGCCATGGGGGCGCCTGCTGCTGTCCCTGCAGTACGACTTCGGAAGCCAAGAGGTGAGGCCCCACTCTGCAGGCCCAGAGGGTCTGCGGGTACATGGAGGGGAGGCCGGCACAGGGCGCGCGGGGGCTGGGGGACGCGAGGCCAACCAGGGAGGGCCCCGTGGCTGAGCCACCCCTGGCTCCCAGATCAGGGTGGGCCTCAAGCAGGCGGCGGACCTGAGACCTGGTGGCCCTGGCGGCACGGCGGACCCCTACGCCCGCGTCAGCCTCTCCACGCAGGCGGGGCGCTGGCACGAGACGCGGGTGCACCGTGGCACACTCTGCCCGGTGTTCGACGAGACCTGCTGCTTCCATGTGAGCTGCGGCGGGTTGGGCCGGGGCTGGGGTCGGGGCCAGGGGCTGGGGCCGGGGGTGGTGGGCCGGGGCGGTGGCCGCTCACACCCACGTGCAGGCGTCACCAGCCGAGCTGCCGCGGAGCAGCCTGCAGGTGCAGGTGCTGGACTTCAGGCGTTTCTCCCGCCACGAGCCGCTGGGCTCACTCAGCCTGCCGCTGGGCGCCGTCGACCTGCAGCACGTCCTGGAGCTCTGGCACCAGCTTGGCCCGCCAGGCACCGCCGAGGTGAGGCCGCTACCACCAGGCCCCAGCCCGGCTCCGCCCAGTGTCCGGCGGGGAAACTGAGGCCCCGGGGGCCCGGCTGAAGCCCACTCTCGCGGCCCGCAGCCTGAGCAGACTGGGGACCTGTGCTTCTCCCTCCGGTACACGCCTGGCTCAGGCCGGCTCACCGTAGTCGTGCTGGAGGCCCGAGGCCTGAGCCCGACGCTGGCAGGTGAGAGCCATGACTGCCCCCTCCGCAGACACAGAGCGGGCCCTGGGCTGGGCCCGCAGACCTGGGACGCCCTTGGCCCCTCTCGCCCACACAGATCCTTACGTGAAGGTCCAGCTCATGCTGAACCAGAGGAAGTGGAAGAAGAGGAAGACGCAGGCCAGGAAGGGCCCGGCTGCCCCCTACTTCAACGAGGCCTTTGCCTTCCTCGTGCCCATCAGCCAGGTCCAGGTGGGTGGCCTGGAGGAAGGGGCGGGCCAGATCTCACCCGGGACCAAACTGACCCCTGTCCTTCTCTCCCTCCACCGCCCCTCTGCCTGTCTCTGCCCAGAGTGTGGATCTGGTGCTCGCCATCTGGGCCCGGGGCTCACAGTTCCGGGCCGAGCCTGTGGGCAAGGTGCTGCTGGGCGCCCGGGCCTCTGGTCAGCCCCTCCAGCACTGGGCGGACATGCTGGCCCATCCCCGGCGGCCCATCACCCAGTGGCATCACCTGCGGCCTGCCAGGGAGGTGGACCGGGCCCTGGCCCTGCAGCCCCGCTTGCGCCTGCCCCTGCCTGGCTCCTGAAACCTCCCCCGGGCCCCCGTCTTCCAGGGATCAGCTGGTCTCCTGGCAGGCCCACTGTAATAAAGCCTTCTCCTGCCATCACTGTGTGTCCTTCCTGAGCCCTGCCTGCACACAACACTGTCAGGGGCTCCACCGTCATCGCCGTGAGCCCCTCTTGAGGGCGGGGAGAAGGCTCCTCTCTGGACCCGGCCAAGCCCAGAGGCCTCTGACCGATGACTGACCCCTGGGTGGCATGAAGAGGCCCCTCCAGGCCCAACAGGGACGATATGGAGAGGTGGGGAGCCCTCCCCATCTATGGGGGCTGGAGGGTCGGGCACAGCGTTGGGGGAGGTGGGCTGTAACTGCCCTGTGGGGACACGGTGGGCAATCAGGAAGCATTTGAGGAGCAGTGACTGTGGAGGGAGGGGACCCCAACACCAGGGGCTGCCCCAGCTCCCTGCAGGGCCCCCAAACCTTCTGGCGGGGGTGGCTGCGGGCCCTCCCCTGAGCGACCAGCAGGGGGCAGCAGATGTCTTCGGAAGCCGCCCTGGGCCTTTGGGGGCTACGGGCCCGGCCGGAAGGCAGCTCTAATCCCGGCACATCTGGACGGCCTCAGCTTTCCTGACCCTCCCCACGGCCCCCAGAGCCGGCGAGCTGGGGCCGCACATCCCCAGCTCCGAAGATGCCAAGTCATGGCCCTCCGGATGCCTGTGCAGGGAGGGACCCGGGCGGGGGGCGCAGGCCCAGGCCGGGCTGGGGTGAGAAGGGCAGTGTTGGGCCTGCCCGGGCAGCCAGGCAGGCCCCAAGGCCCCTGGGGTCAGGGAGAGGTTCCCAGGCGGGTGGCGCCACCAGGCTCAGGTTGAAGGACGAGTTCCGCATTGCGCAGGAAACGGGCCCTTGGGCAGGGGCAGGGCATTCCAGGTGGGGCTGTCTGTCCAGGGCGCCCCTCACCTCCTGTTCTCAGGCAGGAAAGCGGGTCACGTCCAGGGGAAGGCAGCCCCCCACCCCAGAGACCTCTGGCCACTGCCACAGACCCTGAGGCCATGTTTGGGGGTCCAGGCCTTGCCCCGAGCTGGCTTGGAAGAGGGGAGGCACGGGCTAGCTCGTGCCTGAGACGCCAGCCCGGGGCTGTAATGAGCTGCAGGGAGAGGCCCAGGGAGCCGGGGGCCCACAGGGAAGCCCAGTGGGGACTGCAGTGTGAACCCCAACTCAGGGCCCAGTGGGGCCTGGCTCTCGGTGACGCTCAGCTGACCCCTGAGCTGTGCGCCCCACCGTGGCCCAGCGAGGCTGTGCCCGGCTGTCCTTGGGCTCCTTGCAAGAACAACGGAGGCTTCTCAAACTCGTCACTGAGCCCTAAATAGAGCAACCCAACCTCACGCCCCCCCACCAAGACTTCTTGGACTGGATGGCAGCACGCGGCGGGGCCGGGCCAGGCGGCCTGGGCAGGTGGGGAGGTGCCTGTGCCCCCATTGGTCTGAGGAGGGCTCCATGCCCTTTCTGAGATGGGGCCCAGGCTGGGGGAGGCCATTTATACCCCTCCCCCTGGGCCCACCAGCCCAACTCGCTGCTGCCCGCCTGACCTCGCTCCCAGCACTGCTGCCCAGACACTAGGTGAGGCCGGCCCGGCCAGGCCAGCCGAGGCTGGGGAGATGCACTACTCAAGCTAGTCTGCAGGAGGACTTCCCAGGGAGGGGGCCTGGGGGCTGGGGGCCACCGCCAACAGCCCTCTCTGGGGGGACTCCATGGAGCTGAGAGTGACTGGGAGATGCACTGGGACGTGGGCTGGGGAGGCAAGGGTCCAAGACAGACCCCTGATGGCCAGGCTTCACATCTGGGACACTGGAAGGGGATTTTATGGGTCCAGGGACCCCAGTCAAAAGTGGGGAGCAGTTCCTTACATGCACTTGGGCCTGAAGCCGAAGGAGCAGGGCTAAAAATAACTGGGTGTCTCTGGCGGCCACCTGCGCTGGCCCATCCTGCCCCTCCCTTGGGGACAGCTGCAGCAGCTCCAGGCCCTGCCTGGGACATTTTGGGAACACTGTCTCCTCTTACTTCTCACTCCGGGGAATCCCAAGATATCGCCCTCCAAGGAGGTTGGAGCTGGGGGGGCGGCTGGGGAGCCGGGTTAGCGTGAGGTGCTGTCCCCCACCACGGGCAGCCGGTGTCCACGCGGGACGGGGCTGTGGTCCTGACCCTCCTCGACTTTCTCTCCCACAGGCTCTAAGCCCAGGACTCAGGATGGGGGAGTAAGTGTCGCCCCCAAGCCCGGAGCCCCTTCTGCCCCGCCCTCCCCCCCCCTCACCGGGGGCAGGGGTCTCTCTTCTCCCCAGCAGAGGCCCTGCCGCCCTGGTCACCTCCGTCCCCACCTGCCCCATCCTCAGGCCCCAGCACATGGCCCTAACCTCTCTCTTCTCTCTCCCCAATCCCGCCGCCCTCCTGGGACAGTGAGGAGGTGAGTAATTGCCTCGGGTGAAACATGGAGGGGATGGGACCCCCACCCCCAGAGGGGTCAGAGGTCAGAGCTTCAAGACCCTGAGGCCCCAGCCCTCCGCCTCCCCATGAAAGTGCCCCACCCCATCCACCAAGACGCCCATGAAACAGAGGAAGTGGCTGCCGATGCAGGGGCAGGGGAAGTGAGGCTGCGGCCGGACACTGGGGAAGTTGCTTCTTCTTTCTGACTACTGCACCCCCACTCCCTCACCCATCCCCACTGTCTTGGGGTGCAGCCTCTTCTCCCCCCACCTTCAAGGCTGATGTGCCACCTGGGCAAAGGGTCACCATGCAGTACCGTGTCCTGGGCCCGGCTCCCCCCAGGGCCTCAGGAGCCCCCCCAGTCTCAGCTGTCCCCTGGACAGGACCCCCATAGCCCAGCCGGGAGCATGGAAAGGACGTGGGCCCCCAGGCCGACCCTGACTCTGCCTTTCCCCCTCTGCCCTGCAGAAGCGCAACAGGGCCATCACGGCCCGGAGACAGCACCTGAAGGTAGGTGCCGCCTCAGGGAGGGCCACCCGGGGGTCTGCGTGGCCGGGCCCCATGGCCCCTCACCCCTGCTCCCCGCACCCTGCAGAGCGTCATGCTCCAGATCGCGGCCACGGAGCTGGAGAAAGAGGAGAGCCGCCGGGAGACGGAGAAGCAGAACTACCTGTCAGAGCACTGCCCCCCGCTGCACATCCCCGGCCCCATGGCCGAGGTGCAGGTACCCCTGGCCCGCCCCACCCCCAGCAGCCATCCTGCCCGCTGCCTCGGTTTCCCCATTGGTCAAGAGGGCAAGCAGCTGGTAACAGCAGGTGGAAGTCAGGCGTCAGGTTGGCCGCCCACCCACCCGCCGCCCTCACCCCCAGGAGCTCTGCAAACAGCTGCACGCCAAGATCGACGCGGCCGAGGAGGAGAAGTATGACATGGAAATGAAGGTTCAGAAGAGCACCAAGGAGGTGAGGGGTCGAGCGGCAGGGCCAGGGGGCTGGGGGGGGGGGGCGGCCCGACTGGGTGGGGAGCCTGGCCCCCGGTCCCACCCAGCCCTCTCCTCCCTCCCGCAGCTGGAAGACATGAACCAGAAACTGTTCGACCTGAGGGGCAAGTTCAAGAGGCCCCCGCTGAGGAGGGTGCGCATGTCAGCCGACGCCATGCTCAAGGCACTGCTGGGCTCCAAGCACAAGGTGTGCATGGACCTGCGCGCCAACCTGAAGCAGGTCAAGAAGGAGGACACGGAGAAGGTACGCGGCCTCCCCCCACGGGCTGGCTCCAGGCACGCAGGGTGGCTCCCCACCTCCCCCGGCCCTGGGAGCCTATTCACAGAAGGGAAACTGAGGCTGAGGGCTGTCCCTGGCTTCCCAGTGGGGTGGGTGGGCCCGAACCCTCTCCTGGCCCCACCCTCAGGAGCGGGACCTTCGCGACGTGGGTGATTGGAGGAAGAACATAGAGGAGAAGTCCGGCATGGAGGGTCGCAAGAAGATGTTCGAGACCGAGTCCTAGGCCCCCCGCTGCCCACCACGGCCTGGCCCGGTGCTCCCGGCTCCCAGGAGAGCATGCAGGAGGGGAGGCCGATAGAACTCCACCTAGGAGGACCCGGCTCATCTCGGTTGTCAATAAAGGATTCCAAGCCCCGTGACCTGCGTGGTCTGTCCTGCCCCAGCCTCACTACCCACAGGCCGCCTGGCCACCTCGGGACGCCACGCTCTGGGCAGGCGCCATCACGTGGTGGCACGTCAGTGCTGTCAGCATCCGGAAAGCCCGAGGTTGGGGTCTATGGGGCGTCACACACGGGCGTCAGGATTTCAGGCAGGGCTGAGAGGGCCGTATCCAGGGCTGGAACCACTCCCCCACAGCCCGCACCCTGGCCTGCTTGGTGTGGTCAGTGGTCACTGGTCAGTCCCCAGGAACTCCCCAGGGCTTGCCCTGGACATGCCCGACCTTGCAGGGCCTGGAGACAGACGGCCTGGTCATGTCTGAGCAGTTGTTCTCGGAATGAGATCTTTTGTGTGTTGTCACTGTCATCCTCCGGGCCCCGCAGGACCCAGAGACCCTCTCTGCATGACACAAGTCCAGGAGGGGCCTGTCGCAGCATGCCCTGCTGTGCAATGTGGGCAGTCCCCCACTCCTCCCAGCCTGTTCCTCCTCAGACCCCAGACTCTGCCATGGGGGACACTTGCAGGCCATCCTGGATCATGCGGCCGTCCCAGAGTGGCTTGTGCTCAGGGGACAGGGGCTTGCCTGCACTGGGGTCTTTGCTCCCCATGGGGGACTGATGACAGGCCAACCTGGCCCCACGCTGGCCCAGCAGGAGGGCCTGCATCTCCTTTTTGCTCAGCTCCAAGGCTCTAGCCTAACTCACACATCAAGGGACGATGTCCCCCCCCACCCCAGGCCCGGCCAAGGACTGTCACCACAAGGCCACGGTTGTCAGCTTCCTTTGTGAGGGATGATATAGTGACCTGCCAAGGTCCCTCTGCTCAGATCTTTGGTGGGGAATCCAGGGGAGGACAGGCCGCGGCCCCATGATGGAGTGGCTGTCCACCCTGCCCTTGCCCTCAGGAAGTCCAAGCGATTGATCTGCCGGGGGCTGGAGACAGGAAGGACAGCTGCGTCCAGCCTTGGGCTGCCTCAAGGGACTGACCGACGTCAGCCTGCCCTGATGGCCTTCCCCAAGCCCTCCACTGGGGGCCCCGCTCCAGCCCCGGGGGCTGGCTTGTCTTTTGAACAGCTCCCTGCAGGCCCTTGCAACTTGGCGGGCAGGCGACCCTGCAGCTCTGGGCCCAGTCTTGTCAAAGCCCCTGGCCCCGGGCCTGCGGCTCCTGTAGGCAGGGTGCAGGGGACCAAGGGATGGTCCAGGCCGAGGCGTACCCCACACACGGCCGAGAGCGGGCAGGGCAGACAGGGAACCCAAGGAACAGGTTTTGGTGGCCAGGACCCCCAGTGACAGAGGCTGTGCTCACGGTGGACCCAGCAAAGTGAACAGGGCAGCTGTCCAGGGGCCATGCCCACCAGGAAAGGACGGCAAACCTCTCCCGAGGGCAGTGGGGTGGCAGGGACACGGGGGCCAGTTCCCTCAGGCAGGACTTGACTCCATCAAGCTGATTGAGCAGACTCACTATGTGGGGAAATGACCCTTTTTATTAAAAGGCAAGAAAATGTCACAACATTTTCACAAACACAAAATTCTAGATAGGGATTCCGGGGGTGGGGGTCTGTGCAGGGGCAGATGGTTGAAGCACGTAAGTCCACATAGGCCTGGAAAAGCATTGTAATTCCTGGGCGGGATAGCGGGTTTATGGGTGTTGGTCACATTTTCCAATGAATGAATGAGCGAATGAATGAATGAAGTAAGAGGACTGTGCAAACCAAACCAGCAAGCAAACCTCCGACCCAGCGCCGCTCTGGGCCTGGCTCCACCCCTCCACCTCTCTCTGCCACTGGCCTCCCCGGGCCACCCTCGTGTCCACAGCTGGGAGGCTGCATCCACACAGCCACAGAGAGGGCCGAACGGGGCGGTTGGTGGGAAGCAGGTAACCCCACACCTGGCACGTGGTGAAGGCTCTGCATTCTAGAAAGATCTGTGCAGGGTGGAGATTAGGCAGTAAGGAGGCGAGGCTGGAGCGGGGAGAAGGCATAGAAGCCACAGTCATCTGCTGGGAGGGAGGCAGCTGGTGGACGAGAGACATTCACGAGGCAGAGCCCCCAGGACTTGGTGGACCAGGCAGACAGGGCGCCCAGGCCTAGGCCGAGGGGGAAGAGGGAGGTTCCCCAGGGAGGCATCCCAGAGCAGGGGAGGGGCTGACTCTGGGAGGTGAGTTTGGGGACCGTGGAGGTTCCCAGGGAAGAGAGACACAGGCAGCAGGGTGCAGGGGTCCCGGCTGGAGGTGGGGCCTGGGCGTCCTCAGAAGTGAGTGGTGAGCAAAGTCCCGACAACGGGCAGACCAGGCAGAGGAGGCCAACTCTTGCAGTCCCGAGCTGGATGCTGCCCAGGAGGGACCCTGCAGGGAAGGAGGACAGCGCAAGTGCAGGGGCCGCTGCTGGAGGTCAGGGAGGCGCGCGGCCACAGGAAGCCCCAGGGCACCCCTGCTGGGCTGTGGCTGGGACCGGGCTGGGGAGGCAGCCGACTCCAGGGTGGTGGGGCGAGTGGAGAGAGAAGTGGGGAGCACAGAGGGGCCTCTGGAGGCTGAGGAAAGAGGGCTCGGTGGGCGAGGCTAGCTGAGCGTAGGTGGGGGGCGCCGCCGCATGGGCCGGTTTGTGCCCCAGCTCTCTCTGCTCTGCCTGCTGCGAGGCCAAGAGGCAAGGAGCAAACAGCAGCCAGGCCTGGGTCCCCGACAACGTCTTCTCACGAGGGGACCAGGGCTCATGGAGGAACAACGGACTGAGCACGGGGTGGGGGGCGGGTAACAAGTACACAGATGGGCCCAAATGTTCTGGTGTGACAGAGCAAGGAAGTGGGCCAAACCAACAGAAATAGAATAAAATGACTGATGGGGCGGGTCATAAGGGCACAGACACGTACAAGAGACACACGCGGCGTGTCAGTTACACGGACTGAGGCTGCTGTGGGTAGGCGAGAGGACATCTCTGTTTTTAGGAATTAGACGATAAGGTCTTTAGGAGTAGAGGAGCAATCAGGAGAGAGAGACAGGCAGACAGACAGAGACAGAGAGACGGAGAGGAAGCAGAGAGGGTGATGGAGAAAGAGGGAGATAGAGAGACAGAAAGAGGGAGGGAGAGAGAGCAGGCTGACGATGACGCAATGGGCAGGACGCTGATAACAGGTGACGTGTGGTGTTCTTTGTCTCATCTTGAAACTTTTCTGTACTTTTGAAATCATTTCCCCCAAATTAACCTTTTCTTTAAATGTCAAAACAATAAAATTCTTAAGCAATCACAAAAATAGGTGAAGCAGAATCCAGGAAAGAGTGGAGCTGACCGGCGCAGCTCAAGGTGTGGGCAGGCAGGAGCCGAGCCCGAGAGAGGGGCCAGGGCCAGCGGGTGAGGACAGGGGAGCGCAGGCTGAGGGGGCGGAAGGACATGGCACCCTGCTCCCGGGGGTCTTGAGAAGGCTCCGGAGGAGGCCAGAGGGGGTTAAGTGAGTGGGGTCGGGCCAAGGAGACAGGACAGGTTGGGCAAAGGCCAACTTCCAGGTGGTGGAAGAAGGAAGGGGTCAGCGGTCCGTCTGGAAGTGGGTGGAGCTGTGAGGACTAGGATGGGAGTTAGTTCGGGGCTTCCCTGTATCTGTGGGACAGGACTCAGAGGCGGCCTCCCCACCCCCTTTACCTCCACCCTGGCCCAGGGGAAGCCAGAGCAGGGCCAGGGGTTGGGGTAGAGGGGCACAGAGTTCCTTCATGACAGTCGGCCTGCTGGGACCCCCACCCGCAGGGCCTGTGATCCCACAGTGCCTCAGCCTCTCTCCAGCCCAGCCTCACCCTGGTGACCTGTCCAGTCTGTCCTCTCTTTGGTCCTCAAGCAACAGCTCTGTCTGGGCCCAGGCCTGCCTCTGCCCCCGACGACTGACAATCCATGGGCCTCCATGTCTGTTCCTGAGGTCCCCCTTCCTCCCCCCCGACCCCCACTCACTCCTCCTCACAGTGTCTCGACAAGCTGCTGGGCCTCAGCCCGAACCCTCGGCCTCTGAGTCCTTGAAGGCCAGCCTGGGGGGCCTCCCGCCCTGCTGCCCTCTCCTCACTCCAGAGGGAATTTCTGGCAATTCCAGGCTCAGCTCACTGTGGCTGCCCGTTTTCCGGGGAGGAGACCAGGTTAGGTGCAGACGGTACCAGCCACACCCCCACCTCTGGCCCCTAGATCCCCTCTGGGACCTTTCACCCCCCCAGTAACCTGGGTCGTCCTCACCTCAAATCAGAGGCCACAGGGCAGAACCCAACCTCTTCCGCCCACCCCTGCACTGCCCACACCCCAGGGGACACATGTGCTGCACAGCGAGCCCTCCAGACGGCACCTTCGTCATCTGCTCTGCCCTCATCTGTCCCCACTGCCCACCGCTCGGCTCCCGTCTTACCTGACCTCTCAGTGTGTCCACTCAGTGTGGCTGGCTCCCCACCTGGCCCTCCGTCCATCTTCTTCTGGCATCCCTCTGACCTGTCCACCCCCCAGTTCCCTTGTGGACTCCCTGTCCCCATCTGTCCCTAGGCCCTACCCGTGGCTTCCTCCTCACGCTCCTCGTGTGCCCGCGCCAGGACTCCAGGACACATTTCCCAGAGGCCTGTGATCAGGGAGTGGGGTACGGGGCTAACCAGCAAACCCCACAGCCTTCCTCCCAAGGCAGAACACATACAACGCTGGCGACGCCCCGGAGCGATGCACCCCAGGAAGCTGCAGGGAGAGAGGGGAAGCTGCGTGCCGACGTCCCGCCCATCCCCGCTGTGGTGGCGCTCTGATCGCCTCCCTCCCAGCGTCTCTGAGCTTGGCCTGTGACCACACAGCCGCCCTGGATGCCTCGGCTTGGGTTTCCCTCCCCATCCAGAATCCTCTCCCACCCTGACCTGCTCCTGCTTCGTGCCTCTGCTTGCTGGTGGCCCCACCTGGACCCCCAGAGCGCCCAAGGCACCCCAGCTTCTCATTCCCTTGCCCCCGAATCTCGTAGGTCACTGTGACCGGAGCTGGCGGGCCACCCACAACACTGCTTCCCTTTTCTTCCCTGGCACGCACTTGCAGACAGATGAGGCCATGAGACTGAGTTCTTGATGACATTTGTGTCCAGGCCTGGCCGTGGGACCCCAGCCTTCCCATGGTCTCCCCGCCCCTCCCCTGCCTGCTGGATACAAAGGATCAGCCAGGCCTCTGAGGACCTCGGGGAGGAGGAGCCTGGGGTCCCAGGCAGACTACAGAGCCCCTCCCCACCTGCCATGGCCTGAGAATTGGACGGGAGTGGGAACAAGGTTCTCGCAGGGCTCAGATCCTGAGTGTGGGGCTGTTTGTTACAGCAGCTGGTCTCCTTTTCCCTGACTAACACAAGCCCTGTGTCAGTGTCCCGGGGCCTGCTGTGCAAAAGGACCACAGAGGGGGCTTAAGCCACCAGTACTGACTGTCTCCCAGTCCTGGAGGCTGGACGGCCGAGGTCCAGGTGTGGGCAGGGCTGGTCCCTCCTGAGGCCTCTCTCCTTGGTGTGTAGATGCCGTCTCCTCCCTGCGTCCTCACAGGGTCGTCCCTCTGTGAACGTCTGTGTCCTCATCTCCCCTTCTTATAAGGACCCCGGTCACACTGGATTAGGGTCTACCCTAGCAATCTCATTCTGATTGATCATCTACAAAGACCCTATTTCCTAACAAGGTCAGGCTCACGGGTGCTGAGAGTGAGGACCAGAGAACTTTTAGGTGACTCATCTCAGGCCGTCACACTCCCGAGCCCGTCTCTCTCCAGCCTCATGCTTTCTCTCTTCAGATCCTCAGCATCTCTCTCCTGGATCCTCAAAACACTCTCCCCCTGCTCTGTCTGCCTCTCGCTTTGTCCCCCCGTACGACCTGCCGAGGCTTCTTGTGAGCCCCCAGGTCCCTCTGCCCAGCCTTTGCTGATTACCTGGGCACAGCATCCCCCCACCCCAGGTACAGGCCCCCTGCCACCCCTCAGGCCCTGGGACTCCCGTGGCTGACGGGCCCACATGCTGACCGCCCGTGACACTCCCTCCTCCAGCGGCTGACCTGTGCTCAGACCTCTGGAGCCACCCTCCACCCTCCGGCCACCCCCAGCCAGTCGCCAAGTCAGACACGCCTTGTTCTCTTCTGACTTGACCTGTTCCGTGTGTGGACCACTTCCCCATTCCTGACCTCTCCTCCTCGCTCACTCTGCCCACACTCACCCGTCCCCTCCCCAGTGTCACTTGAGAATGTGGTCCTGACACTGCCCTCCCTGGGGCACCTGTCCCACCTGAGTCTTTGAGGCCACCTTGTCCATGGACCCAGCTGCTCCTGGACAGTCTGCCTTGATGTCCCACTGACAGTACAGAGTCAACGCATCCCCTGTGTCCCTCTGCCCCGCCCACCTCACACAGACTCCTCCTGGCCTGCCCCTCGGCACCCTGCAGGGCTCGGCTCAGCGTCTCTGGTGCCGGAACCCTTCCCAGCAAAGCTTGCTCCGCCCTGGCCTCAGACTAGCTCATTGCTTCACTTGGTCATTCGCTGTGTCGCTGGACACTGCACCAGAGTTTGGGGGCGCACGGATGGATGAGACAAGGTCTCTGCCCTCCCCATGCAGCCCGGCCCTAGAGTTTGAGTGAATGACACCAAGGGAAGGAACCAGGGGGTGTCTGTGTCTCGGGGAGACTCAGCTCTCCAGAGGAAGGGCCCCACTCTGTTCAACCTGCCGCCCAGCAGGGCACAGGTGGTCTGGACGGATGCTGGGGGCCCCGAGGGATGCCTTCACCTCACGCATGCCTGCTGGTCCAAGCCAAGTGGAGATTAGGCATGGAGGCAAAGAGCTGGCCCTGAAAGAGGCTTGAGAAGGACCAGCAGCCAGGCTGGCGGGTCCAGGGCGTTTTCCTTTTTAATTTTTTTTTTTAAAGATGCGAGAGATTTGAGCACATAAAATGGGATGAACAGGGGAAGAGAGGCTGGAGGGATGGAAAGAGGGACTGTTCAACAGCAAGATGGCCTGGAACTGGTCGGGGGAGCTGAGCACTGGGGAGAGCGTCCCTCGGGACTCTCCTGGAGAAAGGCGTCTCCTCTCTCTTTGGGGCCTGTTTGCTGGGCACACCATGGGAGGGAGGGATATTAGGGTCCCGGGGTGGCCATAACAATGTCCCACGGACTCGGTGGCTTAAACGGTAGACATTTACTGTCTCCCAGTCCTGAGGCCACAAGTCAGAGATCCAGGTGTCAGCAGGGCCTGTTCCTCCTGAGGCTGCGAGGGAACTTCTGGCCCAGGCCCCTCCTCCAGCTGCTGGTGGTTTCCTGGCCATCTATGGGGTTCCCGACCTCTGCCTTCATGTTCACATGGTGCCCTCCCTGCGTGCGAGTCTGTCTCCAAGTTTCCCCTTTTTACAAGGACACAGTCACACTGGCCTAGGACCCACCCTAGTGACTTCATCTTAACAAATGACATCTGCGCAGACCCTATTTCCAAATGAGGTCTCATTCTGAGATGCTGGGGGTCAGGACTTCAACCTATAAACTTGGGGGGACCCAGTTACACCCCACCAGGAGGTGTCAGGCTGCCTCTGGGCCTCTGAGGACGGGCAGGCAGAGGGCAGACAGGAGCACTCAGGAGGGCCCTGGTGTCCGGCAGAAGCTTGGAGGGTCACAAGCCCTTCTGTCTCAGGGGAGATAAGGAAGGTGTGTGAGCCAGTCAGGCTGGGCCTTCAAGTTTACCCTCAGGTGGGGCCGGCTCCCCTGGCTTTCTCTGGAAATTCTTCGTGGTTTTTGAACAGAGGCCCCACATGTTCATTTTGTACCGGGCCCCGTGAAAGAGGGAGCTGGTCCAGCCTCAGGCAGCGAATGGCAGGTGGGGAGGCAGTGTGTAGAGGGCGCCCAGCCTCCATCTGCTCTCCCCTGTCCCGGCGACACACCTAAGCTTCTCAGCTGTGATGTTGGGGCCGACCTCACCGCAGGCCAGAGGAAGGACCTGAAAGTCAGGTCCACCAGGGGTCACATCTCCTGACGAGGCGCCAGATGGGGCCGGCGAGCTGGAGGGCTTGTGCCCTGGGGACGCTGGCCACGATGCTGAGGCCTGGCCCCCGCTCAGATGGACGTCCAACCACCACATGCATGGTTGGACAGCAAGTGGCCCCTGGGAAACATAGAGGGTACAGAGAAGGCAGCAGGCTGAGATCCCGGAGGGGCAGGGCCCTGTGGGTTCCCCTTGCTCAGGCCTTGCCCCATGGTGGCTGGGGCAGGACCCCTCCCCAAGCCCCCTGTCCCAGGTGAGCGAGAAGCCTCCTTGGCGTATGTGGGCAAGGATGAGAGACCTCACCTTTCCCCAAGCTGGCTTGCCCCTTGGTTGGGCCCCACCCTGATGGGTGAACACTCTGGCGCTCTGCCACCTTCCCCCACCCCCGGGCCTCTCTCCTGCCCCCTTTTCCTCAGGGCCCCCTCCAAGTCCCTCTGGTTGGATTTCTCAGGCTCACAGAGGGCCAAGGCTGAGCAAGATGGCCCAGGTCTCCCTTCCCTTCTTGTGGGCCCAGGAGTCAGCCCATGTCTTGCCAGGGAAGTGTCCTCCACCTCGACGGCCCAATGGCAAACGGCACACGGCCCAAGGCCCCTCGGCTTCGGGATCCAGCCCCCACAACCGCCCATCAGCCCTCACTGATTTCTGAGCCTCTGGTCTGGCCACACTCAGCAGCCGAGGACTATAAAGGGTGGAAACAGCCTCGATCCATCCCCTCTGTTTTGCTGGTGCCTCCCAGGGGAGTTCCTCAGCCCCCTGTCCCCCAGGGCCTGGTGACACTCACCGTCAGCGTGGTCAGTTCCTAGCTCTCCGAGCATGGGGGTGAGGGAGGCAGAGTCGAGGGGCAGAGGAAGGGGCTGCAGAGAGACCAAGGGTGCCCAGCAATTGGGGAGAGTAAAGGAAGCATGGAGACAAGACTCGCTTACAGGACGCGGGGCATTTCACACAGGGCCCCAGAAGCTGCCTGGGGAGCACAGACCGGACAGGGGTGCTTGAGAACGTGGCCCCAAGGCCTGCAATGAGGGTGCATCCGTGCTCTGTGACGCACCCAGAAGGTCTCCATCCAGAGACGTGGAGATGCTTAACACGGAGGCACGGGGGACAGCCTCAGAGAGCAGACAGACTCAGAGAGCAGCCAGCACAAAAGAACCTGGAGGCCAGGCCTGCGGGGGCACCCAGGCAGTGTGGGGTCTCCTGTGCAGGCGCCAGGACTCCAGACCATGTGCCGGCCCCCGCGCCCCGGCTCTGCCGTCACACGGTCCCTCTCTGTCACTCCAGTCCCTGTAACTCGACTTGCTTAACGCTTCCTGATGGCTGGGGTTGTTTTTTTTTTCTCTCCTCTTGCACCAACAGATTAAAAAACAACACCCCAACCTAAGCCCCAATATGTTCCAAACCTCAACCTGCAGGCGGAAGGGGGAAGTGAAACCCGGCTGGGGGTGGGGGCTCCGGCCCGCCGCCCGCCCAAGGAAGCGCTGAGCGGCCGCACACACGCACAGCCGAAATCGGCCCAGACGCTAGGCCGATGGCGGAGGCTCCGAGCCACCCCGACTCTGAGGAGCAGGAAGAGCTGCTGGTGGAAGAAGCCACGGGGTAGGTGCCCGTGGGGGAGGCCTCGTGCTTCGCGGTGGTCTGTTCCCAGGGAGCAGGAGTCTTTGTTTGCGTTTATACGAGGGTAACGCTTAACCCAGAGCCAATGGCGCCAAGGGGGACTTGGGTGGCACACAGGCTGCAAGGCGCCTTCCTGGGACCCTGTGTCACCACACGGAGGGGTGGGCGCCTCTTCCGTCTGCCTCTGCAGCTGGGCCTCACTGGGAGAGGCTGGGTTCTTCTCCAGCTGGTGGGATGATAACCCAGGACAAGGAGGGCTGGACACCGGATGCAGGGCCCCAGGACGTGGCCTGCATAGCTGGGGAGGAGCCCAGGCCTCGGGCAGGCAGGGCTGAAGCTGCGAGGACTGGAGGGGGGGTGCCCTGGGCCAGGAAGCCTGGCTGAGAGGGACTGCTCGGCCTTGGGACTCTTGAAGCCCGAGCTCGAGGCCCTGCTGGGCTGCCTCCCCTAGACTGCCCCTCCCATGGTGATGGAGGAGCCCGAGGATGCCCAGCAGGTGCCTGTTCTGAGTACCAGAAGGCGCTTTCGGTTGGGGATGGGATGTGAGGGGGACATGGGCAGGTGCTGCGTGTGGGTTGCCAGCAAAAAGGACCACCCGTGCCACCACAGCCAGAGCTGGGCAGAGAGACCCTGCAGGCCCAGGCCTGCTCGGGAGGCAGCTGTGCTCCATGGAGTGCTGGGCGCCTGGCCTGTGGGGAGGCAGAGGAGAAGGGTCCCTGGCTGGGGAAACGCTGTCGGCAGGCGGCATCCAAGCTGAGCTGGGGGTGGGGTGGGTTCTGACTGCCCAGGGTGCAGGTGCCAGAAGTGGTGGGTGTAGTTGGGTCTTGGGGACAGGCGAGGCTTCGAGGGGCAAACGGATGTTCTAACAGTCAGGGGTTGGGGAGCCATGTGGGGATGGAGACCACTGGCCCAGAAGGGGAACAGTGGGGCTGCTGCCCAGGCCAGCAGAAGGCAAGGACCAGGAGCCCCCGGCTGGAGCAAGAGGGGATGAGATGCCCAGAGCCAGAAGGATAGAGACGGAGCCACCAAGGGCAGGGAGGGGAGGGGACGGGAGGGTTGTATGGTCACCAGGGCCCCACAACCTCAGGGATGACTTGCAAAGTGCATTTGGACCCTGGCTCTTCTTCTGGAGGCTGGTGGCAGCCATACCTGATCCTGCGATGACGCCTTTATTGATAACGAGAGAAATGTCTGCTGTGTGTGTGCGTGTGTGAGCATGCGTGTGCATGTGCGCGTGGGGGAGGGAGGTGGATGGTCACCTTCTCCTTGCCGAATCCCCTATGGGGCCCTGGTGTGGGCCCGGGAGCTGGGCTGCTGGGGAGGCTGAGCACGGCTAGGCAGGCTGGGGTCTGAGTCCGGGTCAGGGTGTGTGTGCCAGGCCGGAGCAATGGCAGCCATGTTGCCCCTCAAGGGGTTGGATGGGACCCGTCGCCCAGCATGAGCTCATGAGGGCCGAGGAGGGATGAGAGGCCACGGCCCAGTCTGTGTGCCCCTTGGGGATCGTCACGTCCCTGGGGAGGCAGGTTGCTCTGTGCACAGAGCAGGCAACTAGGGACAGCTGTGTCCCTGCTCAGAAATGACTCCTCACGTCAGCGCCGTCCAGGCCCTGGGCTTCCCATGCTCCTCTAGCTGCTTCATGCCCATAGAAGGGCACAGCTTGAGCAGCCTGGTCGGGCACCCCCGCCTCCCTCCTTGGCCCCATCCTTGACCTCCGCTCCCAGCTGTCGCACATGCCGAGGAGAGGGAGAGGTTGGGGGAGCAGGGCACGGCCATGGCAGCAGGGGCCCAGGCGGGTGGGCGGTGGGCCGGCGCTCGGCCGACCCCTGGGTGTCTTGGTGCCTGTCCCAGGGCCGGGCTGCACCTGTGCAGGGTCTGTCAGGAGCTCGGGCAGGAGAGCTGGCCGGACACAGCCTCAGCCCCTGGAGCCTGGGTGTCCCGCGGACGTCACCCCCCGACCCGCCCATGCGGTGCGTGACACCGACCTTTCAGAATGAAACTGAGACCTCGGGCCGGGTGGGGTTTTCATTTCAGAAGGTGACTCAGGGAACCGGGGATTTTCCTGTCCAGGGTGAGTGAGAAGTCCCCGACGCCCAGGGAGAGACCTGCGGCCTGGGAAGCCCCCAGCCAGGAGCCCCGAGGAAGGCCAGGGCTCGGCAGAGTCGGCAGTGGCTGGAGGAGAGCAGGCGAGAACTGCCCCCCGGTCCCCACATGCTGCCCACGGAGCAGGGGACGTCAGGGTCTCAGGACATCACCCCCCATGCTGGGCCCAGGGCAGCCTCTGCCCCTCCAACTGGGCAAGTGCACCAACCCCTCTGATTGCTCCAGGACGGGGCCACCTCCCTCAGACTGCCCCAGGATTGGGCCAACACCCTCACATTGGGCCCTAGGATGGGATTGTCCCCAAACAACAGGCTCTCGACAGGCCTTGGTTCCCCTCTCCGCCCATGTGCAGGCTGGGCTGCACCCCCTCCCTCCCTCAGGGTTGGGGTGCTCTCTCCTTGCCTGACTGCCCAGCTGTGGGATCCCACAGAGTGGGGCCAGGGCCATGAGTTCTGGCACGTCTCTGTGGGGCTTCTCTGGTAGAGGTGAGACGTGGCCCCATCCGCAGTCTTTCCCCCGTGGGGAGCAACGGGCCTCGGACCCCAAGGGGCGGTGGGGCAGAGCCCCCACCCAATGCACTGAGGTGGAGGACGCCCTCAGGGAGCCCGAGTTCCACATGTCCAAATCCTGGACCCCCAACTCCTTGGAGGGCCCATGTGCACCCTGACCCTCACCAGGGCCAGACCCGGCTGGGCTGGGTCCTCCCTGTGCCCCCACCCACTTGACAGAAGTCCTGCTGCTCCACCTGCAGATGGGCTTGCCCTGCTCCCTTGGGCCTCGCCCCTGCCACAGCCCAGCCCCCTCCCGCCCCACTGGTTGATGGGGATGACCTCACTCGGTGGTCTCCATGCCCCAGCCCTCCACACTCTTTCTCCGTGAAGACATTGGACTGTGTCCTCCCATGCATGGGACCATTCACCACCAAGTGGCAAGGCCACACCCCCAGGCGTCCACTCCAGTCCTGCCCCAGCCACATAGATCTCACTTCCCCACAATGGTCTGGCATTCCCAGCTCTTCCCAGTCCTAGAAGGTGCCAGAATCACTGCAGGCTTTGCATAGACCTTTCCCAGCCCGCCCCAGCCACCCCGCCCCCTCTCCAGTCTTCCTAACCCTCGTCTAGCCCACCCAAGATGGCCACTGCCTTGGGCTCCCTTAGCATCTGCTGCTGCCCATCGTTAGAGCCGGTCCTGGATGACTCCCGGTGCTGCCCTGAACCCTCACCCCATGCAGACTCCTGGCTCTGGAAGTGCTGCGTGCTCTGTCCTGCTCCCTGCCACTCAGCAGCCTAATTTTACCAGGGCACTTCTTCCTGTCTTTCTTCTTTAATCATGTATTCCTGTTGCTAATTTCATGTCAATTCCCTGATTTTAAAATGAATAAATCATTTTCTTAAAAAAAAAAACAAAAGGTCGTGCCCTGGTCCTGCCCTCCCCCCGGGAGAGGCTTGGCTACTCCGACCTTGGAGGACCCTGATTGGTCAGGAGTCGGGTGAGCGGTCATCTCCTGTCCCCAGGCCTCTAACTGCCCCCTCGGCTGCCGGGCAGGGCATGGCCCCGGTCACAGGAGGTTCAGGGACACTGCCTCAACTGCTTCTCCGTGTGCCCAGCTAAGAGGGGAGAAAGGCAGGGACCACCTGCGGGTCTACCCCGGGCAGGGTCTCTTTCTGGCCTCCTGACCCTGCAGACCCTTGGCCTTGTCCTCTGGGCTCCAGGGTCTTCAAGAGAGAGGCCCCAGGTCCCTGCCGGGCTGTGGGCAGCTGGGGAAAGGCCAAGCCAGCCTGGAGGCCTTGGGCGCCCTGAGAACCCTCATCCTCCTGTCCCCCTGAGAGAGCTGACGGTGGGAGGAGCCTGTGGCATGGGAGGGGTGGGACCCCACGGGTTGGAACCCCCCTGCAGCCAGGCTCCTGGGTGGCCCTCCCACACATTTGCCTTCCCAGCAGGGCCAGACTCCACCTGGTACTGCCAGGGCACTCAGCCCGGAGCAGCGGGCAGTGCCAGAGGCCACTCAGGAGGGAGGGCGGACGCGGGCAGAGTCGGGCCCTGGCCCCAGCCAGCAGCAGGCTGTTAGGGTGGAGGAATTAGGGGGCCGCACCCAGGGTCCAGACCTGAAGGCGGCAGTCAGAGCTGGGTCAGGCCTCAGGATCCCCCTGGGGCCTCCTTTTCTCCTCCCCCCAGGTCAGGGGTCTCTGGCGCCCGGAAATGTCCCAGGGGAGGGGGAGGCTGAGCTCAGCCCAGATGATGGATGCCTTCCTCTTGGCCGAGGTCGCCGGCTTCCTCCCGCCTTGCATCTGGACCCTCTCACGGTCCCTCGTTGGGTGGGGGAGAGGGAGAGGAAGCCTCACACACACTCGGGGTATCGCAGACCCCCACCCCTGCTGGCTGGGGAAGCTGGAAATCCTTCCCCTCACCCCCACTCCCTGCCTGGTCCCCAAACGCCTCCTCACAAAACAATCCTAGAGCCACCTGGGGCAGAGCCAGGAGGGTCTCAGGGACCAGGAGCAGGCAGCGGCTTCTCTCTCCTCCACAATGCACTCCTCCGCCTGCCTCCACCTCAGTTTCCCTCAGAGGGTGCCAGAGCACTGGGTGAGCCCTCAGTTGGGAAGATGAGGGTCCTGGCAGCAGGAAGAGGCCCCTCGGAGTCCTCGGTCGGCAGGAGTGGGGCCGTGAACATCGGCTTCACTCTCCTGGGCTCTGGGCTCTGAGCGTCGGGGGAGGAGGAGGATGGGGTACAGAGACCCAGGGGGCATGTCCAACCTCGGCGGCTGATGCCCAGACTAACACTTTCTGGGGTGAGCAAGCCCCGCCCCCGAGGCCTCAGTTTCCCCTTCTGCAAGGTTGGAGTCAGTCATAGCTACTCTGACTGCACGTCACTCCACCGTGCCAGCCTTCACCGAACTCACACCCAGGTTCTCATTGTACAGCCCCGGGAAGCAGGTTCCAGGACGTCCTGTCTCACAGGGAGAAACCGAGGCTTAAAAGTGCTGAAGGTTCTACCCGAGGGCAGCCGTCTTGAGTGACCGGGAGCCAGGCCTGGAGGGGTGCAGGCGGCATTGGCTTAGAGCAGATGCTTCCCAACACTGCTTCCCAGCAGAGACCCGCCCTGGGGAGCTGTGGCCCCATGGGCTCAAGGTTGGGGTGCTGGGGCCCTGGCAGGGCCTCAGGGGGACACAGGGGTGGCTGGGCTGCCCCTCATAGGTGTTTGATAACCCCACACAGAGCTGCCAACGCTCTGCACCCGGAGGTTCTCGCAACACGGGGGCAGCACTTCCCGAGGTCCACCCAGAAGAGGGCCAAGCTCAGAAGACACCCCCAGGGACCTCCCCAAAAAGCAGAAATGGGACGTGGCACTTCCAGAATGAGCTGGTTCTTTCCAGAGGCGTCTAGAAAGGAACCCTCAGCTTCTCTCCCAGCCCAGCTCCATCCAGTTCCCAGCCCCCAGCCCTTTCACATCAGGGAATCCTCTTTCCAGGGACTTCTAACTGACTTCTCTTCTCGAGACTGGGGACCTGGCACCACAAGGCAACTAGCAAGGGCAGTTCCCAGACCTCTCCTGACTCTCAGTGCCCTGAGGCAGAGAGAATCAGGCCCTCTCCTCCCAGGATGAGTTGGGACTGAGAGGCGAAAATGCGGCTTGGGAGTACGCGGCCAGGGGGCAGCCCAGCCAAAGGGGAATCCAGACGGGAGAAGCCAGCCCAGCGCCCGTCCCTCCCCCACACCCACGAGGCTGGAGAGAGGGGGTTGGGGGACCCGTGTGGGGTGTGGGGTTTGTGGAAGATTAGGGGATTGGGAAAGTCAAGCCTCCTAACCCTGCCCGGCCAGCACAGCCCTGCGGTGCCAGACACAGACAGATAAGCGGTGGGTGGAGGGAAGCCCCTGGCCCTGTCCTGGGGCCAGGCCAGTCCTGTCCAAACTCGGTCTGCTAACTGCCTGCAAGCTGGGAAGTTGGGAGTTGGTGGGGTGGGGGAGGAAGCACTGTCTGGTCCCACTGGCTGGCAGGGAGGGGCTGTCTGGAAACCCAGGGAATGTCTGTGCCCCCCTCCAAGGCGCTTACCTCCCCCTGCAGGAGTGGGAGGGCCTCAGGCCTCTGGCCATGAGCCTGGAGCAAGGGCAGCTCTGTGGGGGGGCATGCAGAGGGCAGCAGGGACAGTTAGTTGGGGGTGAGGGGTGACAGTAATAGTGGGGGGTAGCGGTGGGGGGTTTCTACACCCACTTCCCCTCACAGAGTCTTGGCTTCCCCAGCTGCCACAGGGGCTGTGGGTGAGGACAGGGAGAGGGGGGCTGCCCTGCTCCAGCCCTGGTAGGTGGGATCTCAGATGCTGCTCCTTCCTGCTAAGGGGAGAACACAGCCCCCTCATTCCACCCGTGTCTGCGCCCCTCCTTCCTAGATGCAAACTGCTCTTTGACGGTTTCACTTCTGAGGTAACTCAAGGCTGCCTTCTCCTCTTCCTTTTGAGGGTATCCTCCCCTCAAAAGAGAAATGGGACTTGGGACGGATGGATCTAGCCCACTGATTCCAGAGGACTCTAGAAAGAAGCCTTCAGCCTTTCTCTTGGTCCTAGCCCCACCCCAAATCCCAGCTTCATCAGTACCCCCACCACACTGCCACCCCGGCTCTCTCCCTTTGCTGGATTGAGGTACACACAAGACAGATGGATGCTCAGAGCATTTGGAGGCTGCCTTCTCTGACGTCAGAGACATTTCTCTACCCAGAGTCACCCAGGAGCCACTGGGGCTACCAGCCCTCTCACTGTTCATTGCACCTTTCATTGGATACTCCTGTGAGCGTATATTTGTGTGTGTGTGTGTGTGTGTGTGTGTGTTGTGGTGGTGATAAGAATGTCTGAACAAGAGGATAGAACCCTACTTCTCCAGCTCCTATTTAGGTTCTGTTGGGGCACTGAGCTTACTGGGCCATGAGGATCTTTTCTCTTCTCTTCTTAGGCCACAAGTTAATGAACCATGTGTTAGTCACAGAAAAAAGAAAAGAAAAAAACTCAATAATGGAGAATAAAATGAATGAATAAATTAACAAATGAATGAAAGGAAAGGTAGATGAAGAAAGGTAGGAAGTAGGGACAACTGAATGGAAGGATAGATAATGCATAGATGATGGGTGGATAGATGGCTGGATGATGAGTGGATGGATGGATAGGTGGATGGATGGATGAGTGAATGCATGTTGGATGGATGGCTTTCTAGATGGATGGATGCTGAGTGAATGGGTGGATGGATGGAGGAATGGATGGAAAGCTGATGGATGGAAGATGGTGGATGGCTGGCTGGTGGATGGAATATGGTGGATGAATGAGTGGATAGATAAATGATGGATGGATGATGGGTAGATAGATGGATGGGTGGATGGATGGATGGATGGATGAATGGGTGGATGGATGGATGGACAGAAGAACGTATATACATCTATTTAGATGGGTGGATAGATGATAGATGGCTGATGGGTGGATGGATGATAGATGGGTGATGAGCAGATGGGTGGATGGATGGATGGATGGGTGGGTGGTTGGATGGGTGCGTGGATAGATGGGTGGATGGATGAGTGGTTGGATGGATGGACAGGAGAACATGTGTATATCTATTTGGATGGATGGATGGATGGATGAAGCGTGGATGGATGATGGATGATGAATGCATGGATGATGAATGGATGGATAGATGTATGGATAAGTGGTGGGTGGATGGATGGGTGAGTGGATGGCTGAATGGATATATGGACAGAAAAACATATGCATGTCTATTTGAATGCATGGATGGATGTGTGAATGGATGGATAGATGAATGGATGGATGGGTAGATGAATTAGATGAACTTGTAAGTGGATTTGTGGATGGATGGATGGGTGTATGGTTGGATGAATGGATGGTGAGTGGATGGATGGATGGATAGACAATGGGTGGGTGGATGGATAATGGATGGATGGTTGCATGAATGGATGGATGGATGGATGATGGATGGGTGGAAGGCGGATGGATCGTGAGTGGGTGGATGAATAAAT
Organism: Equus przewalskii; assembly: GCF_037783145.1. Lineage (NCBI taxonomy): Eukaryota > Metazoa > Chordata > Mammalia > Perissodactyla > Equidae > Equus > Equus przewalskii. Next base: position 31,600,866 of record NC_091841.1, read on the forward strand.
GGATGGATGATGGGTGGATGGATGGCTGGATGAATGGATGAATGAGTGGATGACTATGACAGAAGAAACATATGTGTACCTTTTTGGATGGATGGATGGATGTGTGAATGGATGGAAAGAGAAATGAGTGGGTAATGGGTAGATGATGGGTGAATGGATGGATGAATGGGTGGGTGAGTGGATGGATGAGTGGATGGATAAGTGAATGGATGGGTGATGGATGGATGAAGGATTGATGTTGGGTGGGTGGATGGATAAAAGATGGATGGATGGGTGGGTGGGTGGACGGGCAGATGGATAGATGGACAGAAGAACATATATATGTCTATTTGGATGGATGGATGTGTAAATGGACGGATAGATAAATGAGTGGATAATGGGTGTATGATGGATGGATAGATGAGTGAATGGGTAGGTGGATGGATGGATGAATGGATGGATGATGGATGGACAGATAGATGAATGGATGGATGATGGATGATTGGATTATAAATGGATGGATAGATGATAGGTGGGTGGAGGGTGGATGGATGGTGACTGGGTGGATGAATGAATGGGTGGATGGATGGATGAATGAATGGATGAATGAGTGGATGGGGAGATGATGGGTGGATGGATGGATGGATAGATGGACAAAAGAACATATGTATGTCTTTTTGGACGGATGGATGGATATGTGAATGGATGGATAGATAAATGAGTGGATAATGGGTGGATGATCCATGGATAGATGGATGAATGGGTGCATGGATGGATGGATGGGTAAGTGAATGGATGGATGAATGGATGGATGATGGTTGATGGGTGGATGGATGGATAGATTCCGGATGAATGAATAGACAGATGATGGGTGGGTGGATGGATGGATGGATGGATGAATGATGGCTTGCAGGATGCGTGGGTGGATGAATGATAGATTGATGGATGAGTGGGTGGATGGGTGGATGGATAAATGGACAGAAGAACATATGTATGTCTATTTGGATAGATGGATGTGTAAATGGATGGATAGATGAATGAGTGGATAATGGGTGGATGATGGGTGGATGGGTGGGTGAATGGGTGGGTGGATGGATGAGTGGATGAATGATGGCTGGCTGGCTCCCTGGCTAGATGGATGGATGGATGAGTAGATGGATGAATGGATGAATGGGTGGATAATGAGTGGATGAATATATGAACGGGTGGGTGGATGGATGGATAAATCGAAGGATAGATGATGGGTGGATGAATGGATAATGGATGGATGGGTGGATGGATGGATGAATGGATGGATGGGTGGATGACGGGTGGGTAGATGGATGGTGGCTGGTTGGATGAATGAATGCATGGATGAATGGGTGGATGGATGGACTAATGATGGATAGATGGATGGATGGGTGGATGGAGGACGGATGGATGATGAGTGGATGGATGGATGGATAGATGGATGGATGGGTGGATGGATAAATGATGGATGGATGATATGTGTATTATGGGTGGATGGACACATGAATGGTTGGGTGGATGGAGGGATGGATGGATGGGTGGATGGATGGATGGATATGGATGAACAAAAGAACATATGTATCTCTATTTGGAAGGGCAGGTGGATGGATGGATGGATGGATGGATGGGTGGATGATGGATGGATGATGGGTGGGTGGATGGGTAGATGGATAGATAGACATAAGAAGATATGTATGTCTATTTGGATGGACAGATGCATGGGAGCATGAATTGATGAATGATGGATGGATGATGGATGGATGGGTGGATCGGTGGATGAATGAACAGAAGAACATACATATGTCTACTTGGATTGATGGATGGGCAGATGGGCAGGTGGATGGGAAGACAAAAGAACATATGTGTCTCTTTTCAGATGATGTTGGATGGATGGATAGATGGATGGGTGGGTGGATGGATGGATGGATAGAGGGATAGATGAATGACTAGAAGGATTGGGGGTGGACACATGGAATGGAAGTATGAGTGGGTAGATGAATGATGGATGGATGGATGGATGATGGATGGATAGATATATGGATGGGTAGATGGATGGGTAGGTGGATAGATGGATGTGTGGGTAGATGGACACATGGAGTAAAAGTATGGATGGATGGATGGATGGATGGATGGAAGGGTGGGTGCATGAATTGATGAATAATGGATGGATGACAGATGGGTGGGTGGATGGATGGATAGAGAGACGGATGAATGAATAGAAGGATTGGGGGTGGACACATGGAATGGAAGTATGAATGGGTGGATGGATGATGGATGGATGGGTAGGTGGATAGATGGATGTGTGGGTAGATGGACACATGGAGTAAAAGTATGGATGAAAGGGTGGATGGGTAGATGGATGGATAAATAACTGGACAGATAAATAGAAGGTTCTCAAGACAGGTAGACGTATGGATGGATGTGGATAGAAATTTAGATGAACAGGTAAGGTAAGCAAATATAGAAAGAGACAGATGAACGCAAGCATAGATAGATAGTGAGTAAATAGACGTGAGGCTTGATGCTGGATGAACTATTGAAGAGATATCTTGGTGAACAGCACACCTAAATCAGGAATTATGCATTCACTGTCCTCTCTTCCCAGGACACTTTCTCCCACTGATGTATATAGCTGTCATTTTTCTCAAGAGACTTTGCAAACGAGGAAAGCCTTATTCCTTCTTTTGAGGTTTTCTTTAACTATCATATATAAAACATCAATCTCCTCCAGAACTCTATGTCCTCTTACCCTGAATTATATTTTGTATAGAATTTACCATCATCTGATTTATTACAGTATATATTTACTTGGGGTTTTTTTGCTCCCACTTAAATGTCATCCTTTTGAGAGCAGGGACTTTGTAAATGCTGAATCCCCAGCACCTAAAAAGTTAATACAGTAACTGTTCAATAAATTTGTTGGAAAATACGTGACTAGATGGATGAATATATGAAGATAAATGGAGAGATGAATGAACGAACTGTTGGTCGGATGAGAGATGGATGAGTAAATGGATGGATGAAAATAATAGTAACTAATATTTCTTGAAGGTTTACTATGTTCCAGCAATTATTCTAAGTATTTACTCATTTGGATGGCTTAATGGGCAAAATGATGGTAAATATGTATGTGGAAGGACAAACACGTATTTAGGCACAACTGGATGCATGAGGGGAAGATGGGTGGACATATGGGTAGATGGACAGACAGATATATGAATGGATCTGTGAATGGGATGGATAAATACTAAAATATTTGGAGAGATGAATGAAAGCAGAGATGGAAGAATATCTGGAGAGATAGAAAGATGTATTAAACAACAAACAGATAGTTCACTGGTTGGGTCACTGGGCAAATAGATATACAAATAGACGGTTAGTATATAGGTAAAGTAATTAACATACATTGAGTGGTTATTCTATTCCAAATGGATGCATGGCTAGCTGAATGTTTCTTCTAAGTGTTTTGTATGTATTAAGCCATTTAGATAGATGGATGGACGGATGGATGGATGAGTGGGTGGGTAGATGGATAGGTGGATGGATACTTGCTCATGAAGAAATGCAAAGGCGGGGGCGGGACATGGATATATATGTATTGATGGATGCTTGAATGGATCAATGGAAGGATATGCTGTGTTTATATGGATAATTGAAACAATAGATATATTGAGAAATTGATGGATTGATAAATGATACATGGAAAGACATACAGATATATTTATATAAAGATAGCTATACAAAGAGGATGGATGGATGGAGGGATGATGATCTGAGGATAGATGTATGGATGGGTGGATAATGGATGGGTGAATGGATGGATGGATGGATGGATGGATGGATGGATGGATACATGAGTGGATGGACAAATAATGGTAGAGTTGACGTCAAATACTCTGCCCTATTGTCCCTGTTTGGCCATGCCCTAGTTGTAAAACTAGGAATCCTGGTCACTGCATTTAAAGATCTATTCTTGCCACCTCCCACCCATCAGCATTTCTGACAGATAACTATGCAATTCTAAGTTCTTAGTGACAGGAAACTCCCACCATCCCAAGGTAGCCCTCTTCCCTGTGGAAATACTTGTCCTTATTTTGAACCAAAATATGCCTCAGCGCGTTTCATTCCTGGCTATCTGTGACTGGGATCCCAGAACTAAAAGCAAGAGGCAAGAAGGAGATGGGCAGGTTGAGATGGAAAGGAAGCACCAGCTTACTTCCGCTAGGTGATCTGCTGAATGTCTGGCTCACCCTGAGGTCCAGCCATGTGGCCCCCATCTCCTCCTCCTTATTCCACCAGAGTCCTGAGGTCCCCACAGCTCTGGCTGGATGCTGCGGATGGGCAGTGGGTACAGTTCCCTCTGTGGCACACCAGCATTCTCTGGCTCCTCCTGGGTTGTGCTGGGGGAAGGGAGATGCTGTGGGCCCCCTGCAGGGCTGGCCATGGGACCCAGATGACGTGTGTGCAGGGGTGAATCTGAACCAGACTTTCTGACCCTGGCCAGCCACCACCTGAGTCACCGCAGACCAGATCTCCAGGCCCACATGGAGTTTTTCCGACTGTTGCTGACACTTTCAACACCTGCTGTCTTCACACAGTGATTCATTTGTGCGTCTGTTCCCTCGTCTGTCTGATCCTGACCTCACCCTTTGTCCACTCACACATCCCCCAGGTGCTCCCGGCCCTGAGCGCCTGGCCCAGCCAGAAGTCAGACTGGCTTGGGAATCACGACAAGCCATTCCTCTGTGGCTGTGGGGATGGAGGGCAGCAGCACAGGCCGCAGCTCACAGGCACACGGCCTCTCCAGGCCAGGGCTGGGGGGGGCAGCAGTTGGCAGATGAGGCTTGTGCTTCTGGCTCTGCCAGGCCCCAGCTCTGTGATCTTGGATCTCAGTTTCCCCGTCTGGGACATGCGGATGTGGCGTCTGCCTCTCGGGGCGGTCGTGAGCGTTGGTGAGCTGGGAGACCCACTGGATGTAAGACCACTCGGCACGGAGCTGGCCCCCCGCGACTCGCCGTGAATGTGAGTCCCGGCCCAGTCACTAGCCACGAGTGTTCTCAAGTGAGTCATGGGGACTAAGCCCAACCAGAGAAACAGAGGGCTGGGCTGCTTTTCCTCGGGCCTTGGCCAGAGGACAGGGGCAAGGGGCCCAGCTGGCTAGGGCACTGTGCTGACCTTGTGCCCACCGGTCACTCCTTGGGAGCATGGCTCCGGGATACCAAACGGCAGAGGCTGTGTTCGTCTCTGCCTCTCTGGGGTCTCCCCACTCTGACCTTCCAGTACAGTTTAATGGGGGGCTGGGGATGCGGCAGCAGCTTCCCCATTTGGGGAACAGAGAAGGCTCCTGGGGTGCCCCGGCCTCCCCCTTGAGGTGATAACAGGAGCAGAGGACTGGGAATGAACAAAGGAAAATGGAGAACCAGGAGGGAGGGGGAGAGGAGGAAGGGAGGGGAGGGAGGGAGGGGAGAGAAAAGGAGGGGGAGGAAGGAGGGAGGGAGACAGAGATAGGGACTGAGAGAGACAGCAGAGGGAAGAGAGAGGAGAGAGGGGCTGAGTGTGGGACCAGCGAGGCAGGTGAGGCAGACCAGGCCCACACAGGAAGGACCAGAGGGCCCAGGATGGGGCAGGGCAGCGGGGAGAGAGGATTCAAAAGACAGACAGGAGAGCGAAAGAGGGCCAGAGAACGGCCGGCCAGGCCAGGCCGAGGGGCAAGGCCCAGGGATGGAGAGGCAGGTTTGGGGCACCAGGCCCCCTGAGAGTGGGGGGAGGTGAGATGAGGGAGAGTGAGGGAGGCAGGGAGCAGCCACGGCCTGGGTTGGGGGGAGGCGAGAGAGGAGCGAGGCAGCAACATGCTGCCCATCACAGGCCTCCAGGTCCTGCTAAGCCCCCAGGCTGCTAGGCTGGGAGGGTTTTCTCTCTGACATTTTTACTAGTCTCAGAAGGAGGGGGAGGTGGAGGTGGGGAGACCACGGGGGCGGAGTAGGGGCTGGGGGGAACAAAAGGGAAGCAGCTGCTAAGCGTCCAACGAGAGACCCACAGGGGCTGCAAGGCTCAGAGACAGGCCAGAGGGCACCTAGGCGCCCAGAGGGGAGGCAGCCAGGGAGACCCCCGAGGCCAGAGGGGCCAGGACGGACAGACAGAAGGTCACAGACAAGCAGACAGAGAGAACAGACAGGGGAGGGGGTGTCAGGGCCAGAGAGAGACCAGACGCCAGACAGAGGGAGAGACAGCTCGGAGGTAGAGAGACAGGACAGAGGGCGGAGGAGAGGAAGGGAGGGAAAAAAAAGAAAGAAAAGGAAAGAAAGAGAGAGGGGGGAGCGGGGGGTCCAAGTTACAGGAGGAGGAGCAGGAGGAGGGCAGCAGACAGGGCCGGCGGGACAGGAGCCTTTGAAGCGCGAGCAGCAGCGTCCCCAGGGCTGGGGTCAAGCCAGGTCGCTGGCCAGGCGGGCGGCCGCCAGCAGCATGAGCAGCTCGGCGCTCCTGAGGAGGGATGCTAGCAGACAGGGCCTGGAGAACCTCCTGAGGTAGGTCCCTCCCGGCCCAGGCTGGGCACGGAGGCCAGGGCGGGGTGCCCGTGCCAGCGCCACCCACAGACGCCTGGCACCCGCCGAGCCAGGGCTGGCGCGGCTCCGCCAGGCCGGCCCTGGGCGTGAGGCTCCCCGAGCCTTTTGCAGGAGGCCGGCCCAGCCCCGGTGGCTCCACAGCCCCTGCGCCGTGGCAGGATGAGGGGTGCGCCAGGCCCGCCGCGCTGTGTGCACACCCGTGTGGGTGCGTGCCCGCGGGCTGGGTCTCCTCCCTGCACCTGGCAGCGCGTCCACCTCCTGCTCTCCCATCGGCACCGTCAGCCTTGGGCAGCGCCACTCTCTGCTCGAAGACCCCTCTCTGGCCCCGCAGGCCCCACCCTGGCTCACGTGCCCAGAGTCAAGAGCGGCTTCCGGGCCTCACCTCTGGTCCCGCCGACCCTCGGGGACCATCCAGTCACCCCTTACGATGATGAAACTGCACTTTGCAGTCACCTCTTCCACACTGCCCTTAGAGCACCAGCCCCGCATGGCGGCCCCGTGGCACCGTTGTGAGTGCTCAGGCCTCAGAGTCAGATCTTCTGGGGCTGGAAGCCTGGCTCCTGCGTCGTCACGCCTCGGGCCAGTGCCCTATCCTTTCTGAGCCTCAGTTTCCTCCTCCATGAAGTAGTGGTATGGTGGTACCTGCCTCGCAGGGTTGTGAAGAAAGCAGAGGCAAAGGGCCAGAGGCTCTACAGAGCTTGGCCACAGGCAGGTTCAGAGCTACTACTCTGAGACATGGCCACTCACTGCCTCCCTCTGAGCCGCCTGCAGTGCTCTTCCTCCTCCTAAGCCCTTCCAGGTATCTAAGGCCCAGTTGAAATGCTGCCTCCTCCAAGCAGTCTGTCTTGAATTTTCCCAAGTAGGGAGCACTGTCCTCCTCTGCCGGGCCTGGTGAGCCTACCGCCCGTCTCCGTGGTGGCAGGGAGCATGCCAGGCAGACTGCAAGCTCCTGGGCCGCTGGGCAGGCCTCTCTCAGCATCCCCAGCTCTACCCAAGCCCTGACATTGGGAGAGAGAAGGCATGCAGGTGGGCTCAGCAGCGTCTGAGCAGAGCTGAGAGCAGTCCCAGCCCCTCTAGCTCCGGCTGGCCGGGTCACTGCAGACACAGGATGACGGCCCGCTCCCAGCCTCACCCTGGCACGGCCCAAGGGCCGCCCCACCAGAGTCGGGACCAGCGGCCAGGTTCGAGGGGGCCTCTGCTGGGCATGCTCCCTCTCGGCACCCCTGCCCGCTCAGAAGGCAGCCCCGCCCTGAGTCATCTCCTGGGTGCCGCCTGTCGCTTCCTGGCTCTGCCCGGCCTGCCCAGCTGGCACGGCTGACCAGAAGACCCTCATGCCGGGCCACGCATCTCAGGTGGGATTTGTCCCTGCCTGGCTGAGATATGTCCTCCCAGGGGTCACCAGTGTCCCCTACTGGGGAGCTCTGTGGCCCAGGGATGGAGGAGCGCCCGGGTCAGTCCCTGGGGCTCATTAGCACCACTTAACAAATGGGGAAACTGAGGCCCAAGTGGGGAACCATCCAGCCCACCCGGGAATGACAGCAGAGCCCCAGGGCCTGGCTGGGCACACGTGAACCTGGTCACAGGAGGACCTGGGCCACAAGCGCCCGTCTGGCTGAGACTTTGGTTCCGTTCTCAAACCAGCGCCAGGCTGGGGAGCAGGGGCACGCTGGGGGCCCCGATGGAGCATGGAGGGTGCAGCTCCAGCTTGGCTGAAGGCTCAGGGTGAGCCCCCAAGAAACTGAGCTGGGGTCAGGTGGGCCTATGGGTGGCTGGCCAGTGGGACAGGGGCAGAAGGAAGTGTCCCTTGAACTCCCCGAAAATGTCCACGGTAGGAGGGGGCCACGGGGTGCTGGGGAGAGTCCTTCGCGAGGAATAACAGAAGCGTGGCTGTCCAGCCACCGTGAGTGGATCGACCGAACCGCACGTGGTGATGCTCACAGACAGGCACCAGCCCACACACCCTCCAGGCCCTTGACCCAGTGATGCTCTGGGCAGTACGCACCCAAGGGACACGTGAGGCCCTGCCAGGCGGGTGACATTCCTGCCACCCTCGCGGTTGTCAGCGTCTCTCCAGCATCTAACAGATCGAACTTCTCGTGGCCCCCCAGACCCTGGCAGACAGGCCCCCTGTCCCCGTTTGACACACAGAAAACCAGGCTCAGAGAGGTAATGCCTTGTCCCAGGTCACCTTGGGAGTGGGGAGCCTGCCACTTCACCCCAAACCTTCACTGCAGAAGCCTGGGCGAGGAGGGAAGGGGGACGTCAGGGGCGGGGCATGACCCCTCTCTGTGACAAGCTCCAGAGAGGCATGCTGGGCGCCAGCAGTGGCCGTGGTGTAAATTGAATCCAGTTTAAGCGGATTAAAAATGACCCTATGGGCCAGCTGGGAAGTCATCCGTGCCCTGCCCATCTTCCTCCACGTCTCAATCTGGTTTATCCAGGGCCTGTGTGGCCACCTGGATGCCTGTGTCTCCCCGTCTGTCTAGGCCCAGCACGAGGCTCCAGGCTGCAGGGCCAGACCCGAGGGCTGACAGCCCACCCTGCAGTGCCCTTGTGCCCCGCTCTGCCCCTGCCCAGGTGGCTGGAAGCCACTCGCCACGCCCCTCCACCCTAGGGTGACTCAGGCTCTCCCCAGGCCCACCCTGGGTCAGGCCAGCGTAGGGGCAGTCAGGGGGCAGCGAGGGGACCCCGGCCTGCTCACTTCCAGAGGTCACCTGGACTCTCGGCCACTTTCCTGGTCCCACAGTCCTTGGGAGCCTGGCTTTGTGAGGTGAGGCCCAGGCTGGCACAGAGCAAAGGGGCTGGCCGGGTCACCCTGGCTGGGTCCTCATCCGCATTCGGGCTCCCGGTCCCCAGGGGAGGCTCTGGAAGCTGGAGGAGGGTTGCTGGGAGCCCCTCTGCCGCCACTCTCGGCGTACGCCCTCCGAGGAGAGGATGGTGCTCTCCGTGGCTCTCCCACCCTTGGGCAGCCAGGCCCAGGAGGCCTCTGGGGACCCCGGGGTGACCAGCAGGGCAAGGGATGGGACCGGCAGCCTGCTGGGCTGGCCTGGGGGGGGGTGGCGGAAGCCAAGCCTCCAAACCACAGTGTCCAAAGGGGCGTGGCTGCCTCGGGCCCACCCAAGGCCCAGATCCGGTGGGTGGGGTGACCCAAGCCCTGGCAGCACCCATGCCTGGTGGGTGGCGCCAGTGCGGGACCAGGTGGTCTGTCGGCCAGAGCCGGTGCTGCCCCAGGAGCCTGGGAGAGCCGGCAGCAGGGGGTACAGGGACCGAGTGGCCCAGCCCCCTGGGCAGGGTGTCAGGGCCGGAGCCCAGAGCGCTGAGGTTCAGGCCGGGCTCCAGCCCCAGCCCGAGAACCAGAGCAGGACAGAGCGGCAAGCAAGCCACGGCTGGGGTGCACCGGGCACCTGGGGGCTCACCCCCCACGCCCCTGCCAGAGCCCTGAGAGAGCACCCCGGGGTTCCTGGGCCCCAAGGGATGGCTGGAGGGGGTATAGCCCCCAGGAACACCTCGCCAGGCTCAGAACGGCTCAGCACAGGTTGGTGGCCACAGGCCGACCCACACAAGTATCCAGGGGCCAGGCCGGCACCCGCTGCACGTGGGCGCTGGGGCGTGAGAATTTCTTGGTGGCCCCTGGGCGTCAGGGAGAAGGATGCAGGGCCCCAGCCCTGGGCACTGAGTGGGATCAGACCCTGACCCACCTGGAAAGGTGAGAGTGTGGCCGTGAGGGACAGCTGCTGGACGGGCAAGGGGAGGTCCAGAGGCGGGCCTGAGGTGAGGCTTGTGGAGCCGAGGCTGGGGGCTAGGGAACCACGGGCCCTGTGGGCTGTGAGACTCTCCTGACCCCAGGATGTGTCCTACCAGGTGGTGGGAGGAGGAAGGAGAAGAAAAGAGAGAAAAGAGAAGGAGTGGAGGACTGAGAGAGAAAACAGAGGTGAGGAAAAGAGAGCGGAGAGAAGGCGACAGCCGCAGGACCCTCACGAAGGCAGAGAGAGGGAGAGAGGGGACCGGCGGGCACGGTGGTCCAGCGGAGGAGGGGCAGAGTGAAAGCAGAAAAGAGAAGGGACAGAGGAGGCAGGAGATGAGGATGCTCACCATCCGCCGAGGTCCCCGTGCAGCAGACCGGGGAGGACGCCCGAGGGCCTGGGTGCGGTGCCGAATCCGGGGGACATTGCAGCAGCATCCAACGTCTACTCCTGACCCTCCGGGCAGACAGGATGGGGCAGGCAGGCAAAGGAGAGGGGAGCAGGGCAGACCAGGTGAGGCCCAGCAAGTGCAACAGGAGAAGGGAACAGGGAGAAGGGGAGAAGCCCACAAGAGGAGGGATAAGGACCCCTGAATGGGCTCCCGCCATGCCTGGTCTCCACACCCGCCCTCGGGGGCTACGGGAGGCCCCCGTGAGAATCTGCACCTCTCAGCCTCAGTTTCCTCGTCTGTAATGGGGTGACGAGAGGATGGCCACGAGGAGCCATGTGCTGGCTGTGGACGGGTCACTTTGCCCCTTTAAAGGGGGCTGTACCGGCAGAGCCCCCAGCTCCTGGCTGGGACCCCAGGGGCAGAGGCCCAGGGCAGGTCGTGCCTGATCTCAGCTGGTGAGACTCCCAGACGTTCACGTGAGTTTTGCGGGCCCACTGAGGCTGCCCCGTCCCGGTCTGTGTGGATAAGGAAGCTGAGGCCCAGGGAGGCTTGGGGTCTTGCCCACTGCTCTGGGCGCCAGCAGCAGGGGTCTGCAGAGGACCCACAGCCAGGGGGTGGCACAACGGAGGCTGAATTAGGGCCAGTCCAGTGGCACAGACCGGCTCCTTCTGTTCTGCTGTGCCCCCCAGCGCCTCCTGGAATGATCAGTCCTGAGGGGTTGGGGGTCAAGGAGCCCTCAGAGAAGGGGCTGGGGGCCAAGAAGGGCATGCAGAGCCTGGGCGGCAGAAACCGCCTGAGGCGTCAGACAGAGGGTCCGGCTGCGCGTGCGCTTGGGGGCCAGAGCCGGGAGCGGACGGACAGGTGGTCGGGCGCCAGGCTGCGGCTCCCGCCCAGGTGGGCAGCCAAGTCTGGAACGACGTGCAGACCCCAGGACTCGACAGGCCCAGAGTCATTTCGGCAATCCCGGGGCGCAGAGCGTACGTGGGGCCTTCAGGGTGTGAGGTGGAGCTGGCTACACCGGGCAGGAAGAAAGGGGAAGGGGATGGCAGAGGCTTCAGCCGGTGCCAGCCCCTAGTCGCGTGTCACGGAACGTGCCAGAGCTGGCCTCCGGAGCGCTCTGAGAGCTGTGCCAGGCAGTCTCAGCCCGCTCGGGAGCGCCCGGCTCTCCCGGAGGGCCGTCCAGCGCTGAGAGGAGACTGGGCTGGACTCAGAGACGCAGCGGGGCTGCCAGGCAGTCGGGCGCCGTGTGGTCAGCCCGCTTGTCCGGTTTCCGGGAGGTCGGCCTGGAGCGGAGCAGCGTGTAGGCGTAGCAGTGGGCAGGGGCGCTGGCTGCGGCAGAGGATGCTGAGAGCCGAGGGGCGGTCTCCCGGGCTGCCACGGCACTCGGGCCAGGTTCCTGCAGCGCTGTGGTCAGTGACTCGGAGGAGAACGGAAAGACCCGCATGTGCAGTGCACAGGGCAGAGGGCCAGCGCCAGCCACAGTTGTGCCAGCTCCAACAGGCAGGATGAACCCAGAGGAGGGTGAGGCCTTGACTCCTGACCCCGTGCCTGAAAGGGCAGGCTGGTCAGAGCAGATGGGGGCAGAGGTGTAGAAGAGCCATGGTGCCAGGGCGAGGAGGCTGACCACGGAGCACATCACAAGAGGTAGGACGCCCAGCCAGAAGGAGGTGACGGGCTAGCCAGTGGGATGTCAAGCTCGGTTCTGGACCCTACTCTGGGGCCGAGGTGGACGGTCCTTGACCCAGCCTCTCCAGACCGAGGGGAAGCCTGGGATAGAGGGGCTCTGGGCCCACGTGTCCACTTTCCAGTCTTGGCAGGGTCTTCAAGGACCCCAGGCTCGGGGGTCTGTGGAGCCAAGCTGTAAAAGAAGATCTGTGAGTGGGCGAAGCCCCATAAGGAAGGTTTAGGAGTCGCGGATGCCCTCAGGCCAGAGCCGTCTGCCAGTGCCTGGGCACCTGAGTGGCTGCCACTCCTGTCACAGCTCCCTTGCCATCGGGCTGTTTGGGTGAACAATGAGGGTCCCTCCAATCGACCTGGACACCTTAGGGGCAAGGTGGAGTGATGGGCAGGCCTGGGCTGTGGTCGCCCCAGCTGGCATTCAGAGCCTGGTCCCCCAGGAGCTGTGTGGGTCCCGAGGGAGCCGTCGTGTCCAGGTCTGGGGTGAAGGTTTTCGCAGGATCCCGAGGCCGGGTGCTGCAATGGGGGCAGGCCTATCCGGGAGCGACCTTCCCACCCCAGAGCCGGGAACAGGGTCTTGCTCATCCTACGTGGGCCGTTCACAGGTGCAGGCAGCGGGCAGCAGCGCCAGGGGCCCAGGGGAGCAGCTCCTGCTAGGGGGCAGGTTTGGGACTGGGTGGGTCTGGAGCAGGTTGTGGCGGGTAGGGAACCCATAGCAGCAGATGCGCCCCCGCTCTCCCCCAAGGTGAGAGAGTCAGGACACGAGGGTTCGCCCACTGGGTCTGTGGGTCACCCAGGAGGGGATGGGCTTCACAGGGGGTCTCCGGGAGGCTGGAAGGAGAAAGGCAGGGCTGTGGTGGGGGCCCCGCTCTGTCTGCTTTGCCCTGCCCTGCCCCGTCCCCTTGGTCGCAGTCCCCCCAGAACGCCTCCTAGATGCCCGCACGTCCGTGTGCTGCCCCTTCCTTCCTTGACGGGTCTCTACCCCTCACCCCTACCCTGTAGGGACATCCTATGAGCCAGTGCCCCCCAAAACAAAGCTTGGAATCGGGGCCTTCTCTGTGGCCCCCAAACCACCCCATGGGGTTGGCGCCGGTTCTCTTGGCAGCCTCTTAGATCTATAAGGGCAGGAAAGAAATCGCACCCATCTTTGGGTCCCTAGCACCTGGCAAAATAAAGTGCCAGAGAGGGAAGGGAGGGACAGGGTAGGGGGAGACAGAGAGGGCAGAGGAGGGAGGGGGAAGACTCGGGGAGGCTACGGGTTTGGAGGAATTGTGACAATAGAGGACAGGCCGGCTGTGAGGGAGATGTGGAACTCAAACCTGGATTGCCTCAGAGGTTATGGAGCAGGTGGCTGACGTCGGGGTGTCACTGAGGAGACCAGGGAGCCCAGCCCAGGGAGGGAGGCTGGGGACGGTGGCAGGGGGGGCTGAGGGCTCCCTGCCTCTCCTTCCCATTGGGAGACCTCAGGCCCAGCACTTGTCACCTCCCAGCCACACTCCTCATCTGTAAGGTGGGGTGACTGCCCCATTGAGTGGGATGAGAACTGAGTGGCACCTCAAGGCTGGCGGTGGGGCTGTCCTAGGCTGGGTGGGGTCTGGAGCTGGTGGAAGTGACTACCGGGGGCCAGTGGGGATGGAACGAGGGCCAAGACTTGGCCTGAGAGGTCCCTGGTAACTGGGGGGCCAGGACAGAGGCCGCCTCTCCCTGGTCTGCTCCTGGGGCCAGCCGGGAAAGACATGCAAAGGGGCGGTTCGTTGTTTTGGGGGTTCTGGGTCAGGCAGCTAGGAGTCCTCCCAGATGAGAGGCCCCAGATGCTGCCCCACTGTGGGAAGACAAGGTGGCATGGGGCTGAGAGGCCCGGCTGGGGCCCTGCAGAGACCACACTGTGATAACTGAGGCCCCACCTGGGCCCCGTGGAGGGGGCGACGCCCGGGCAGAAGGCTGGGGACTCGGGGCTCTGGGCTAATGTCACTGCTGGTGTAAATGGCCCCTGTGGACAGGCTGCTCTGACTTTCGCTGAGGCAGGGCTGAGAGAGGCAAGGCTGCCTGCCCAGGTCACAGGGCATTCCTCCTCCCTGGGGGCTGGGAGCGAGCTGGAGGCCTGGGTGGGGCAGGGCACCCCTGCCCTCCCCTCTGGGGGCCACAACCACAATGCTCTGGCCTCAGGCCATGGGCATGTGGCACATAGGGCTAGCCTCTCTCCTTCCAGCTCTGGGCTCCAGGAGCCTGTGGCTGTGCCTTTGTCTCCCGGGGCACCGGGAAGGGTGCCCTGGAGGCCTGGCCCCTTGAGGACTCCCTCTCTCCCCACCCCTTGGGGCCAGCCTGCACCCCCAGCCTGTGCCCTTTAGGTTGCCATCCTCTCCGTAGATGTGGAGGAAGACAACTTTGCAGACAGATGTCCCCTCCTCCAGGGGGGCTTCCCAGATATGACCTGCCCACCAGGGCCAAGAGGGAGGTACATGTGGCAGGGTGTGTGCCAGGCCTGCCCTGGTGCTGCTTCGGCCTCCTTCCTGGGGACACAGGTCTACCAGCAGTGCCAGCTGGTGGGGAGCGGGAGCTGGGCCTGCCTGCGGGGGTCTCGGTTCTCACCCTGCTGAGTGGGGCAGCACCGGGGAGCTTGAGGCTGGGCCTACGGTCTCACCCTGGGAAGGGGGTCAGAGACCAAAGCCCCAGGCCCGCCCCGGTCCCAGCCTCCCTTCTCCCTGGAGGGGCTGGGATGCTTCCCAGGCTTCTCTTGCCCTTTCGGCCTCCCTTTGGGCCCCTCCCCAGGCAGCTCCCTCCGCCTGGGGTGACTGACCGCCAGGCTGACACTGGCTCTGTAGTCCCCCCCACTCAGCCCTCCCTTCCATCCCAGGCCCTGCAGCTGCGGGCCTCATCCGGTCACCCCGAGGATGACAATAGCCACCACCCCCCAACGCCTGCCTCCAACAGCCCCCACCCTGCGCTCTCCTCCCTGGTCGGAACCTTCCATAGCCCCCACAGCCCAGCTTAGCTGCTCCACATCGGGGATCTTCCCGAGACCTAAGGTCCCAGGCCCCTGGGTCCTGCCCGGTTAGTGCAGCCCCTCTGGGAGTGACAGCGATGGAGGGGTCAGGAAGGCTGGCACTCCTGCATGCAGGGCAGAGCTGAGCGCTCGGCACGGGTCAGCTCACTCGTCGTCCCATGGGGACACTGAGCCTCCAGTGGTGGGGTGACGGTCCAGGCTGTCGTCCAGGAACCCACCGAGGCTGGGCCTCACCTCTGAGCCCCGTGCACCCCTGCAGACCAGGCCCTGGAGGAGCCCTCGGGGAGGAGAGAGGCCCCACGTTGGAGGGATGGAAGGAGACAGAGGAGGCCTGGGTCTGGAGCCCTGAGGGTCTTGGCGCCCCCGGCCTTTCCCAAGCTCTCATGCTCAGCCCCAGACCACACCCTGTGCCGGGTCACCTCGGGCGCCTGATGCCCCAGCTGTGGCGCCCTCTCCGGTGCTGCCCCCGGACTCCTTAGGGCTTGCTCATCCCCAGGGCTCTCCCCAGGTTAGCCTGAGCCCCTTTGCACTTGCAGTCCCTTCCTACTGACCGTCTACCCGGGGGTCCCCAGGCACTCCCCATGCCACACTTAACTGGGTGCCTCCTCCTGGGGTCCCTACATCTCCCCTCTTGGGGTGCAGGACTGACACCCAGGGAGATCTGGAGGCTGCCAACCCTTTGTCTGCTGCACCATCCGGGCTTGTCCCTTCTCCTTCCTAATCCCCCTGTGTCTTCCCCTTCTCGTCCCAACTGGGCCTCCTTCCAGAATGCTAACCTGACGGTGCCTGTGCTGGCTTGGGATCTGCCAGGGCAGCCCATGAGGGGCTGCAGGGACCCGCTGTGACCTACCCACAGCCACGCCCTCCTGGCCTCAGCCATGCCGAGCGGTCCTCGCTCTCGCCTCACCCTCTCCCGGGCCCACAAACCCCTGCTCATCTTTCAGACCAAAGTTGCCTCCTGGGCTTCCCTGGGCAATGGGGCTTGTCTGCCTGGCCCACTGGAAATGGGTCACCTCCCCCCCACGCCCAGCAGGGCACGGACACACCCAGAAAGGTGCTGCTGGAAGGAGGGCTGGGCCGGGAAGGTGAGTGGGACCAGTGCCAAGGCGGTGGGGGGGCCGGTTCTCTGAAGCCATAGTTCCTGTGCCCACACCCCTGCCTGCAGCAGCCACCCCACTGCCACCCGCCGGCTCACACGGGCTGTGTGTGCTCCTGGCTCACCCCAGCTGCCTCTCTGCAAGGAGGAGTGCCAGCCGGTGCCCTGGCAATGCCACGTCACAAGCCCCTCCCCTCGGCCTGCATTGCACCACCAGGGAGAGGCACCCCCTGAGTGGTGGGGCGTGGGTGGTGCCCAGCCATTGCTCTCCTCTCCTGAGCTCCCCAACAGGGCCCCAACCTCGGCCTTGGGAGCTGCCCTCTGACCACGATGATCGGAGGCACTGATGTCCCACCACCCCTGGACGCCACGCTGCAGAGGCCTCTTGGCGGGCTCACTTCCCTCCACACTCTGTCCTTTCACTCACAGGCTCTGTGGTCACTTGAGGGGCCGGTCACTCTGCAAGTGTCCATCCCGCTCAATGGCATATAAGCCCCTGCGGATGCTAGCCACGGGAGGGGGCTGCAGACCTTGGTGGTCTGCAGGGAGACAGGTGCCCCAGCTCCTGGTGGGGTGACCAGGCCCAGCTTCCCAGGCCAGCTCCCATCAGTAGGGTCCGGAAGACTTGTGGCCAAGAACGTCGTCTGTGGGCCTAAAGGAAAAGTTCCTCCGTGACAGGCCAGGTCCGGCCCGGCTGCCCTCCCTTTGGCCCCCACCCCTAGTGGAGCCCGAAGCTTTCCCTGAGACTCTGAGCTGATCTTTAGGCACCAAGAGGCAGGAGGGGAGAGCCACGAGCCGCCTGTAGGGGGCACAATCGAGGCGGGACCGAGGCCTGATGCCCCTTCCAGAGCCAGCCAAAGGGGCAGGGGAGGAAGGAGATGGGACAGCTGGCAGGGCTGGGCTCAGGACTGGCACCGTCGGACCCTCAGTGGGGACTGGGGGGCTGCGGGGGAAGGAGAGGAAGGGGCTGGCGTCTTGAATCGGGGGCCTGTAGCGGGTGGACATGGCCAGAAGGGGCAGCCCTTGAACTCGGGGACCCCCACCCACTCAGAACAGGGATCCGTGAGCCTGTGCAGGCTCAACGGGGTCTGTGCACGCTGGTGCGCCCGGGTGGGGCAAGGCCCCGCAGCAGAGCCTGACCCCGGGGAAGGAAGGGCGAAGCCCCACTCAGCAGCCCCTCGGGCTGAGCCTGGGCCGTGCACAGAGCCAGAACAGACACAGGAAATAGCCTAATTGCATTTGCGCAGGAACACCAAATCCCTTGCAGCTGCACGCGGGCTGGGCCAGGGGCCACGGGCGGGCCCGGCCGTCGCCAGCGTCCTGACAGCTCCACTGAGCGTGCCAAGGGGTCTGGGCCGCCGGCCGGGTGGGGGGGCGCCTTTCCCAGGCCAGAGGCCCCCACCCCACCCCAGGAGAGCCGCCCCCCTCTCAGTTCCCAGAACGGAGCCCAGCTGTGGATCAGCGAGGGGGTGAGGTCATGGGAGGGGGCCAGGAGGGGCCGCATTACTCACATCCCGGGGCAGGCGGGAAGGGAGGAGGCGAGGAGGGAAGGGGCTGAGCCAGCTCCTTGTCCTTGGGCCCTGGGTCAGGGGCTAGGGGCTGGCGGCTTCTCCCAGCATAGGGGCTGGGGGAGACACTGGGAGCCCCTGCACCCCCACTCTACCCCCCAAGCTCCCTGACTGTGAGGGAGCCACGTGTGGATGGCAGGGGGCAACTGGCGGAGGGGCCAGCCCCTCAGTATGATGTTTTCAGAAAACTCACTTGGCCTCTAGCCCGGGCTGTTGGGGTGATGGCAAGGGAGACCGTGACAGTGTGCTGGGGCCCCCCGGGGGGACTGGAGTCGGTGTTTTGCCCTCAGCTATTCCCACGTCTGAGTCTGCATGTGTACATGGACATCCGTGGGTGCACACGTGTGTGTGCATGGTGTAGGTGGTCGGGCCCACGTGTGGCGCATGGGTGTGTGCCTACATGGGCCTGAGTGTGGGGCTCATAGAGAAAGCATGTGTGCACATGTGTGTTCCTGCCACGTGGCTATGTGCTGTGGGTTCCTGTGTGGGGCCTGGGACAGGAGCTGAGTGCAGGCTTGCGTGGGGCTGTCATGGCCTGGACAGGGCACCATATGTGCCGACCCTGGGAATTGCACATGTCTATGTGTGGGGTGACCAGACACCATGTGGCCTCTGCACCCAGTTGTGCTGGTGAAGGGTCTCGGGGACCTGGAGGAGAGGTCTGGGGGGCGGGAGTGGCTGCTTTGTCTGAGAGCGGCCTGTGAGAGTTCCTGAGACCAGGTCTGAGGGGGTCTGAGGTTCAGGCCCGTGAGCACATGCATGACCGTGGACATTTACCAGCATTTGCAGACTTAGACACAGGAATGCACACGCACACCCCCATGTACCACATGTTGGCTAAAACCCCCTAAACCCCACAAGGCAAACACGTCCGTGGGCCTGTATGGCTTGGACGCAGGAGCGAGGGCAGCAAAATGGCCAGTCTCACCCTCCAGGGGCCCCCTCGCAGCGGGGGGATCCCAGGAGAGGGCACCTTCTCTCCACCCCACAGCCCAGGACGCAGCCCTGAGCTCCCACCCACCATTTAGAGGGGCTGCTGGTGTGCCGAGCCGGGAGGGACCCCAGACCCCCGGTCCGTACAGCCCCGAGAGCACCCCAAGCTCTACCTCCCCAACCAAACACGGCCCCACGGCCCCCCAGCCGCGGCCCGGAGCAGGAGGCTGGGCCTCATCTGCCGCCTGATGGGAGCCAGGTGTGGGGAATTAAGTGGCTCCCTGGGGCCCGTGGGGGTGGGAGTGGAAGGCACTTCTGAGGAGCGGGGTGGGCGGACTGGGGGTGCGGAGGTCTGAGCAGGCCGTCTGGTTTGCGTGGCTGGAGTTCCATGTGGCCGCAGCGGGGGGAGCAGGCCTGCAGCGGGGGCTGTGGAGGGGCCTGGCTTTTGTCTGAGAGGCTCCGAGGAGGCCTAGGAGAGATTAGATCATGCGCTGGCAGGGCTGCCGAGACCACGGGGCCGGCCCAGCCCGGCCAGGGGACGGAGGCCCAGAAGGAGCGGGCTGCGGGGTCAGGCAGCGGACACGGGCAGGAAGGAACTGAGACCCTGGCTTGGGGCAGTGAACCCCGTAGAAGCAGAGACCGGGGGCTCTCTCTCTCTGGCTCCGGCGGAACTGGGGGAGGCAGGGCCATGCCGGCCAGACGAGGCCTGTGGTGGTCCGAGATCTGCTGGGCCAGGGCCAGAGTGCACAGGCTCTGGACCCCCGTCCCAGGCAGACCTGTGCAGTTCGGAGGGAGGGACCCGGAGCAAGCATGGCTGTCAGCATGCTGTGGGAAGAAGCTCTCCTGGGCATGGCTATGCGGTGGGACTCAGTTTCCCCATCTTTGAAACAACCCAGAGAAACTGCACAGAGTGCTCTGAGAGGGTGGGCAGCAGCGTTGGGTGAGCTGACCCTGCAGGACGCCCCATTTGTGGGGTCAGGGCCAGGCTGGAGGCGGCCTCTTCTCTGGGCCCCCGGCCCTCTTGCTGGGTCACCTTCTCCCAATGTGCTGTGTTCTTAGGGACCAGGAAGGAGCATCGCTGCTGGGGTCGTTGGGGTAGGCAGGTGGCTGCCTAGCTGGGTCTGCTCCATGAGCCCAGCCCGGCCTGGCAGTCCCCGATTGGCCGAAGCTACAGCCACTTGACTCAGGTGGGATGCGTGGCCACAGCCAGCTCTCCACCCATCCAGGGACCTCTTCTCCCTGCTAGGGGCCAAAGCTGCACTGGCCTATGTCTTGCCTCTGATTAGGTCCAGGGAGCCAGACTGGTGGAAGAGAACGGAGGATCTGATCCCGTCCTCGGCTTTCTCCATGCCTGTCTGGACACGGGAGCCCCCTCCAGGGAGCCTCCTGCCAGGGGGCACGTGCTATCCAGGTGCCCACACAGCCCCAGGACTTCACCCCATACCCGGGGGCACCTTCATGACCATCTCAAGTGACCTCGGCTATAAAGATGGGGAAACTGAGGCACAGAGAGGGCAGGGGCTGGTTCAGCCTTCTCACCACGTGGCCCCCTCGAGGCCGGCTTGCATGGGAGAGGCAGGATGCGGACCGTGGCGTGACTGTCTCTGTGGCCCCCAGGCTCACCACTCAGTGGAGCGTGGAAGATGAAGAAGAGGCCGCGAGGGAGAGGCGCCGGAGAGAGAGGGACAGGCAGCTGCGGGCCCAGGACGAGGACGGAGATGGCCAGTCCCCGGAACAGCCAGAGCAGGAGAAACTGTAAGCAGCTCCAGCCAGCTTGCCTGGTCCTGCACCCCCAGGCAGAGGAGGAAGCTGGTGGTCGGGCCCTGGGCCGGGGTTCCCAGAGCAGATGACACCAAGGAGGAGCCCAGCCCTGGAGCAGGGGCAGGAGACAGAGGGGTTCTCAGGGTGAGGGTCGAAGCGCGGGTGCCAGTGGAGCCTGCCAGAGACATGTGCGGCCACCCCTCCCGGTGAGCCTCCCGGGGGCGCTGACTCAGGCCCTGGCTGCCCCGCGTGGTCCCGGCCCTTGCTTGGACCGACTCTGACCCCAGCTGCGAGGCCCCGGCCTCCAAGCCCCCCGCCCAAGCTCCTCGCTGCCGGTGACTCAGGGAGGCCGCATCCAACTTGGCGGGCCGTGGGCCGGCTCGTTTCCTCCTGCACGGAGGCCCCGCGGAGGGGCTGGGCTGTTTTCCCAATCGTACCCCCTCCTCCAGCCCTGTCTTGCTGCATTTTCTCCTAGTCAGCAGCTCTGGGCGGGGTGGGGTGCTGTAGCGGTCGTGGCCTCTCAGGCCAGGTCCTGGGCCTACCAGGCAGGGGCTGGGGAGCAGGCGGGGAGCCCACCGGGGCCAGGGTCGCAGGCCTGCAGTGGGGGACAGAAGGCAGGGCTCACCCTACCGTCCAGGGAAGGAGCCTACGGGCCAGGGCCCTGGGGGCCCAGCTGGGAGAGCAGAGAGAGCTGTCACCCACACACAGGGACTCCAGGCTGATGGCGGAGGCACAGTTCAGCTCTCAGGGAGCCCTAGACTGATGAGGGAGGCACAGCCCGGCTCTCGAGGAGCCCTAGACTGACGGAGGAGGCACAGCCCAGCTCTCGGGGAGACCTAGACTGACGGGAGAGGCACAGTCCAACTCTCAGAGAGCCCTAGACTGACGGGGGAGGCACAGCCTGGCTCTCGGGGAGCCCTAGACTGACGGGGGAGGCACAGTCCAGCTCTCGAGGAGCCCTAGACTGATGGGGGAGGCACAGCCCAACTCTCAGAGAGCCGTAGACTGACGGGGGAGGCACAGCCCAGCTCTTGGGGAGCCCTAGACTGATGGGGGAGGCACAGCCCAACTCTCGGGGAGCCCTAGACTGACGGGGGAGGCACAGCCCAGCTCTCGGGGAGCCCTAGACTGACGGGGGAGGCACAGCCCGGCTCTCGGGGAGCCCTAGACTGACGGGGGAGGCACAGCCCGGCTCTCGGGGAGCCCTAGACTGACGGGGGAGGCACAGCCCAGCTCTCAGAGAGCCCTAGACTGACGGGGGAGGCACAGCCCGGCTCTCGGGGAGCCCTAGACTGACGGGAGAGGCACAGTCCAACTCTCAGAGAGCCCTAGACTGACGGGGGAGGCACAGCCTGGCTCTCGGGGAGCCCTAGACTGACGGGGGAGGCACAGTCCAGCTCTCGAGGAGCCCTAGACTGATGGGGGAGGCACAGCCCAACTCTCAGAGAGCCGTAGACTGACGGGGGAGGCACAGCCCAGCTCTTGGGGAGCCCTAGACTGATGGGGGAGGCACAGCCCAACTCTCGGGGAGCCCTAGACTGACGGGGGAGGCACAGCCCAGCTCTCGGGGAGCCCTAGACTGACGGGGGAGGCACAGCCCGGCTCTCGGGGAGCCCTAGACTGACGGGGGAGGCACAGCCCGGCTCTCGGGGAGCCCTAGACTGACGGGGGAGGCACAGTCCGGCTCTCGGGGAGCCCTAGACTGACGGGGGAGGCACAGTCCGGCTCTCGGGGAGCCCTAGACTGACAGGGGAGCCCTGGCTTAATGGTGTGAGACACAACCTTGGCCTCAGGCTCCTCCAGGCCATGGAGGGACATAGTGCTGTCCTCAAGGATTCTCTGACAATGGGGAGACTCAGCCCAGCCATGGGGTGCTGCCACTTGAAGCCCAGGGTCTGAGAGGGGAGGAGGTGCGGGGGTGCCCAGTCCTGAGCCCCCTGAGCTGCTCTTCCAGCCTCAGCCTGAAGCCCTCCGAGGCCCCCGAACTGGATGAGGATGAGGGTTTCGGTGATTGGTCGCAGAAGCCGGAGCAGCGGCAGCAGCACTCCGGAGCTGGGGAGCCTGTGGATGGCGGGGCGCCCCCTCGGGCTGAGAGTCCGGAGGGGGAGCAGGAGGAGGACAGGCAAGTGGGGTCCCCTTCCCAGCCAGCCCCTCCAAATGTCCCCGTGGCTGTGAGAGGGGAGAAGAGAGGAAGAGGGCAAGACGGCATGGCGGTCGGGGAAGGGGCTGTGGGAGGGCGGGGAGGAAATCTCATTCCTGGGCTCCCCTGGGCCCCTGGGCCCCATCCAGCCCAGCTGTGGCCTCAGGCCGGGGTGTTGCCACATCAGCACACATCTGCAGCCCACTTACGTAATGGAGGCTCTGCGCCCCCGCCACCCGCCCTCCCTTCCTCCCTCGGGGCTGGCTGATCTCCATTCCCACGGAGGGGAGCAGGTATTTCCAGATGTGCGGCCTTCGAGCCGGCCTTGGGGGGACAAGCTTTCCAGATGTGCAGACGTGTTTGCCGGTCTGAACCCGGGTGGGGTGGGAGCCAAAGCACCCGGGGGGCCCAGGGATGGGGGGCTGCTCCCAGAGCCTCACCCACCCCAAGTCAGGGGTCTGAGCTGCTCTCAGGACCCTGCAGGCTGTGTCCCAGGGCCCACTGTAGTCAGGGTTCTCGCTCTGCTCAGGAGCTCTTTGCCTCAATTGTCACCAGACTTGAGTCTCTCCCCTCTCTGGGCCACTTCTCAGCCCCTTCGAGACCCCGAAGCAGCATTGAGCTCTCACTCAGACCCCTCCTCTTGTTTAACCATCGCTTTTCCATCCCACAAGCAGGCTCCCACACCCCAGGAGCCAGCTGCCTAGCTGGGGCCTGGTCCTGGCTTAGCCCTCTGCCCACTAACTACCCTCTCCGAGCCTCAGTTTCCCCATCTGCCTTTGGGAGTCAGGGCACAGTCTGCATTTCTGAGCTGGGGCTGGGGTTGACATGGGTGGGCTCAGCCCCACCGGCCGCTGCTCCTTCCTCCTCAGCCGGCTGCAGGCCCCACTGTCCAACAGCAGGGGGCACTTACGCTCTTCGGCTGAATCTTGCCGGACTGATCCTCAGAGCCGGCCCCCTCCCTGCCCCCCGCACCTGCCTGGCCCGCACCCTAGCAGCTGAATGGGCCTCTGTGTGTCTGCCGCTGGCTCAGACCCCGGCCCACCTTGGGTGGTGGGTCTGGGTCTTGGCTGGCACAAACACCAAGAGGCCTGAAATCATGGAAAATGCGAGAATTTCCCATCCTCTTCTCCAGGTTCGGTCCCACTCAAATGCAGAGCCACGCAGCTGCCAGCAGGCTGGCCTCCCCTCCCCAGTGCCACCGCGGTCAGCCCCTCTCCTGGGAGATGTGGTCCTAGCTGTGACCCTGCCCTTGCCTGTCCTCCAGCTGACCAGCCCCCAAACCTCCCCAACAGACCCCACCTCACTCCCACTTGCCCCCACGCAGAGCAGGGCAGGAGCAGGCTGCCCACAGAGGACAGGGACAAGCAGGACACGAGGCTGGGGCTCGTGCAGAGAGCCTGGGGACAGGGTCTACCCTCAGCGGGAGGGTGCCCTTCAGTCAAGAGAGGCCTGCCCAGCAGCGATGGAGCAGCGGGCACTGTTCTCCAAGGGGGCCCAGGGACAGAGGGCCGGCTCTGAGGTCCTTAGGCCCATTTCCCCAAACAAGCTGGGGTCTCGGGCTTCCTTGCCACTCAACTGGTGTGACCACCCCCCTCTTACAGATGGGGAAACTGAGGTTTGGAAACGGGAAGGGACTTGAACCAAGCAATCAGATAGCATTCAATCTGATTGCCTCCCTCTTCCTGCCTGCAGGCCCCACCAGCATGGTCCCGGGAACGAGGATGGTGACAAGCTGAGCCCAGCTGGGGTCAGCCTGGAGGAGTTGCGTCTGAGCCATGGGTCAGAGCCCCAGGACGAGACAGAGCCCAGAGGCCCAGAGGGGACCAGCCAGGGCCTGGCAGAGGCTGAGGAGGCAGAGGAGCAGGTGACAGGGGCTCCCCTTGGGGTCAGGGCACACTCCGACCCCTGGGCTGGGTCTGTCTCTGCTGCCTGCATGCTCTCTGAGCCTCATGGGACCAGCCCAGAGGGAGCCAGCTCCCTCTACCCGTAGACTTTGTAGCTCCCACATTCAGAGGATGGTGGGGCTTGGTGACCCTGAGTGATGGGTGACAACTCCCTGGACTCATCAGTCCCTGTTGCTGACAATTCCAGAACTTGAGCATGTCAGGGCCGGAGAGGACCTGAGGCCCAGGGAGGGGAAGGAGCTCCCGGGGGTGGGGCGGGGGCAGGGCAGAGGGCAAGAGAGATGCAAAGCAGGTGGTGGTCATCCAGTCCCATAACCTCATATTCTGTTCCCAGCACCAGAAATGTCAGCAGCCCAGGGCACCCAGCCCCTTGGTCCTGGAGGAGACGACCGAACAGGGCTCACCTCCCCTGAGCCCCAGCATCAAAGTAGGTCAAGCCCCCAAGCCTGCCTCCTTTTCCTCTCTCCCAGACTCCTGGGCAAATGACAGCCCCGGAGAGGCAGCCACACGTCCGCTCCTGCTCTCCGCTATCCCCTCTGCCCTGCTCTCAGCAAATCTTTGAGAAAGAAACCAATGGGTGGTTGGATTGGTGGATGGGAGTGGCTTGGGGATAGAGAGCGGGCCTTGCTCTGGCTCTGAAGCCTCACGGCTCTGCCCACCTTCCACAGCTCAGTGACAGAACCGAGTCCCTGAACCGCTCCATCAAGAAGAGGTATGTCTGACTGCTTTCCAGCCTGGGACATTGGGTTCTCCAAGAGGGGTTGAAAGAGAGGGGCCCAGGGGCTGAGATCCGGGGGCCTGAGAGAACTCTGGCAGGGCCTCAGAGTGGGATATAGAAGCTGAGTGAGGGGGCATGAGTCATGACCCTTCTCCTGTCCTTCAGTAACAGTGTGAAGAAGTCCCAGCCAGCCCTGCCCATCTCCAAGATTGATGAGCGGCTGGAGCAGTACACCCAGGCCATCGAGGTATGATCAGACTCCTCCTCTTCTACTGGATCCCTCCTCCATTCATGCACCCATTTCTCTATCCAACCAACGTCCCTCCATCTAACCAACGCCTCATCCAACCTACACTCTTCGATCCAACTGATACTCCTCCATCTAATTCATATTGCTCCATCCAACCATCACTCCATCGTCCAATCAGCACCACTCTATCCAACCAATACCATTCCATCCAACCAATGTCCCTCCACCCAACCAATGT
Source organism: Equus przewalskii (assembly GCF_037783145.1). Taxonomy (NCBI): domain Eukaryota; kingdom Metazoa; phylum Chordata; class Mammalia; order Perissodactyla; family Equidae; genus Equus; species Equus przewalskii. The sequence goes on from NC_091841.1 coordinate 31,626,840, forward strand.
CCTGCCATCCAATCAACACCATTCCATCCAACCAACACCTCTCTATCCAACCAACACTCCTCTATCCAACCATCACCCTTCCATTCAACCACCACCACTCCATCCAAACAATGTCCTTCCATTCAACCAACACTCCTCCATTCAACCAACACTCCTCCATTCAACAAATACCCCTCCATCCAACCAACACACCACCATCCAATCAACACCCCTCCACCCAGCCAACACCACTTCATCCAACCAATGTCCCTCCATTCAACCAACACTCTTTCATATAACCAATCCTCTTCCATCCAACCAACCTTTCTTCATCCAACCAACACTACTCTATCCAACAAACAACCTCCATGCAGCCAATATCCCTCCCTGCAGCCAATATCCCTCCATCCAACAAACATTCTTCCATCCAACCAATGTCCCTGCATCCAGCCAACACCCCTCAATCCCCCCAACAGCCCTCCATCCAACCAGTGTCCATTTATCCATCCAATACCACTCCATTCAACAAACACCACTCTATCCAATCAATGTCCCTCCATCCAACACCCCTCTATCCAACCAATGCTTCTCCACCCAACCAATGTCTCTCCTTCCAACCAAGACTCTTCCATTCAACCAACTCCCCTCCATCTAATCAACACCCCTCCATTTAACCAACACTATTCTATTCAACCAATGATCCTCCATACAACCAATACCCCTCCATACAACCAATGCCCCTCCATTCAACCAACTCCCCACCATACAACCAACACCCTTCCATCTAACCAATACCCTTCCGTACAACCATCACTCTTCCATCCAACCAACTCCCTTCGGTGCAACCCATGCTCCTCCAGCCCTAATGCCATAGGTAGCATGAGGATAGCCCCACATCTGTCTTGTATCCCATCATATCACCTGTGCTCTCCAGAACAAGGGGATTTCACGAGTACACCAAACGGGGAAATGCGCATCTTTTCAGAGTGCCTTGCTTGGGCCCTGCATTGTGACAGCACTCCCAGGGAAATGTGAAGATACAGAGGATGTTGCCCGTGCGCTGGAGGGTCTCACCACGCCTCTCTGACATGGCCCATGTGGCCGTTCACTAAAGCAGTTCTGGGCTCTATCTCCTCTGCAGACTGCTGGCCGGACCCCCAAGCTAGCCCGCCAGCCCTCCATTGAGCTGCCCAGTATGGCCGTGGCGAGTACTAAGAGCCGGTGGGAGACGGGAGAGGTGCAGGCTCAGTCCGCCGCCAAGGCCCCCTCCTGCAAGGTAGGACCCCCTCCTCAGTAAGGAAGGGGGAGACCATCAAGGCTGAAGTCTGAGCAGACAGCAGTGGGGCATCTGAGGGAGCTGGGGTCGCCAGGCTGCCCAGGGGTGGAAAGCTGTGTGCAGAAGGCTGGTTGGGTAAGTGAAGGTGGACAGGGCCACCTTCCTTTCCTGCCTCTTCCCCTGGGCTGTCCCACAAGGAGGCGGGTGGGCAGGCCTTGGGCCCCTGACCAGGCAGGAGAGAAGGGCCCAGGCCTCTGAGAGCCCGGTCAGGGGTCTGTACCTGTGATGTGTCCTTCCTTCTTCCCCCAGGATATTGTAGCTGGAGACATGAGCAAGAAAAGCCTCTGGGAGCAGACAGGTGGCTCCAAGACGTCGTCGACAGTTAAGGTAGGGTCTAAATAGGCTGATGAGGGGAGGGAGGGTCCGTCAGGTGAGAGCCAAGAGGGGCTTGTCTTCAGTGCATCTGGGAGGGCTTCCCAGAGGCAGCGCCATCTCCCTACTGCGGCTCTCACCTTTGCTCTCGGTCTCCTTCCCCAACAGAGCACCCCGTCTGGGAAGAGGTACAAGTTTGTGGCCACCGGACACGGGAAATATGAGAAGGTGCTCGTAGACGAAGGCTCGGCACCCTAGGCCGCCCTTCTTGGTGAGTCCAGGGCAGCGGCCGGAGCATGATTTGCTGTGCATGAAATGTGCTGTTCTGGGAATGTGGCAGGCCTGCTTGTCCGTGTCACCAGCTGTCAGGGCAGCCTCCGAGGGCCAAATGCCCAGCCCCAGAGTCAGCCAGAACCCAGACCCCACTGGGCCTCCCAGCCCCCTGCAGACTCTCGCCCGTCACCCCCATCTTACACAGGACGCGAACATTTGGTCACTTTCCCGGCTGCACCCTGCTCAGCCATTCTCCATGGGGAAGCTCAAACCTCCCTCTGTGGGGGCCACAATGTCCCGACTGGGCTCATTAGGCAGTGAGGTCGTCATGGCCCCTGCAGGGCTTATGTTGGAAGAAGTGGACGGGATGGAGCCCCAGGAGCTGGGGTCCCCGCCTGGTGGTAAACTGAGGGTCTGAAAGGGACTAGAACCTTGGTCTTACCCTCCTGCCCCTGGGGGGACCGCTTCACTTTCTACCGCCCTCCCATCACCTGGCAAAGAGTCAGAAGGATGACCTGCTGCTATGGTTAGACACACTTTTATTAGTGGCCTGGGTCCCAGGATCCATTTATAGCACCCGTGACATCCTGGCCCCTACCGACTGCTGTTCCCCCTCCTGAGTCCAGCTCCCAGGAGCTGGGGCTAGAGTTTTCCCCAGGTCCTTCCGGATCCTCTCCCATTGCAACCGGCCCCCATCAGAGCCTTGGCACTTGCCCTGAGTCAGACCCCAGCTCATTGCAGCCTAGCGGCCCCCAAAGCAGCATGAGGCCTGAGGTCCCATTCACCGCCCCTAGCTGGGCTGTAGCCCCTCCTCAACCACTCTGCTGGGCTGTTCTCCGAGCCCCAGGTCTGAGGATAGGCCCCATCCAGCCATTGAAGCCCGGTCCTGACTGATGCTGAGGCCCTGCCCCTCTCTCTCCCAGCAGCGAGCACCCCTCAAGCTCTGGCCCCAGGTGGGGAAGCAGAGATGGGCAGCTAAAGGGACAGGGGTGCAGGGCCGGCTTCCACCGAGCCTGGGGCTCAGCTCCCCACATCTGTCAGGGCTCTATCATCGGGATGCAGCTAACAGTGCGGGTGACTGGATCACCCTGACCCCTCTGGCTCCACAGAGCAATTGTAAACCCATCCCCAGAATCTCTCACGGTAGAAGGGAGGGGGACCGCAAAGCCCGGCCCCAGAATCCCCCCGTCCTGTCCAGCCTCTGAGTTCACTGAGCAGAGCACCCTTGGGCTGAGTCCAGCCCTCCCTGCTCACCACCTGCAGCCCTCGGGGGCTCCAGGCTTCCCCAGAGACCCGGGCAGGTGCTCCGTGCAGACTGCGGGCTGCTGCCGCCTCCCTGTACCTCCTTGCCCTCCGCCCCGTGCGAGACTCAGGCCGGCCCAGCCCTGCAAGTCAACCCAACCCCCTGCCTCATACAGACTTAGGTGCTTCCCATCTCACCAGAGGCTTCACCCCGAAAGCCCCCACACTCTACCGCCTGCAGACCCCTCCACACCACCGAGGCACGCCTCCTCCTCAACCCCACCTGCTCCCAGCCTCATCCCACCTCCCATCACGGACCTTCACGCCCCCATCCAGCCAACCTGCCCCTCCTGGCACCCCAGCACCCCCAGGTTCCCTCAGCCCCCATCTGGCCCTGGTGCCCTCTTCAGTGGCCACAGCTTCCCAGCTAGACCGTCAGTCCCTCTTGTATTCACCCCCATGGTCCTGGGCCCTGGGGCTGCCCCAGCCATTCACTGCAGCCTCCAGCCTGCCGCCGTCCTGTTGAAGTTCCTGGGCTGGGGGCTCAACTCCAGGACAGGGTGGCTCTTGGGAGGGGGCCTGGTGGCCACCTCCTGCAGCTTCCGGGCATTGAAGCGAGGCCGACAGAGGAAGGGTAGGCGGCTGAGGCCGGCCAGGGTGCACGCCCCGTCCCTGGGCCCTGCCGGGCTGCCACGGGACTCGGCCACCGACATGCGGTACAGCACTGCATCCCACATCCTGGAGGCCCGGGAGACAGGAGGCCGGGGTGCTGGGCTGGCGGGGACGGTCACCTCCTGCTCCGCACGCTCTGGGCCCGGCTCCGGCCCCGGGAATGGGGGCTCCTCCATCAGCTGCTTCTTGAGGCGTATCCAGCCGCTGAGCTGAGGCTTGGGTGCGACTTTGGGGACAGGGCACGGGTGGGGACCTGATGGTGGAGTCGGGGACGAGGCCCGGTGGGGGCTGGAGACCTGCTCAGGCACTGCAGTAGGGCCAGTCGTTGGGGGCTCCTCCGTGCACTCAGCATCAGGGGCCACAGAGGCTGGCCTGTAAGGCGAGAGTCCTGGAGAGTGGTAGGTGGGGGCTATGGGCACCACAACCCGGGTGCTGACTTCTCTGGGCACTGAGGCCTGGAAGCCAGGGGGTGGCCTGGGCACCGGGGACATCTCAGGCCAGGGACTGGCAGTCTGGGCCCCAGTGGGCAGTGGGCGGATATGGGCTACTGGGATCACGGGCTGGGCCCCAGGAAGGCACAATGTTGTGTCTTGGTCCTGGCTCCCAGGCCCCCCATCCAGGGCTGTCTGGGGGTGCTCAGAGATCCCAGCCTGTGGGGACGGCGTCAGCCGAATGTGCACCTGGCTGACGTGGGTAGCCCCCACTGCAGGAGCCAAGACTTGGGCGAAGCCACTGGGGGACCGCGTGGGTTCTGGGGCCGGAGTTACCAGCTGGGGACTCGTGGCCTTGAAGTGAGTGGCCAGGCTCCTGCGCTGGGTGAGGCTGAAGGAGAATGTGGATTTCTGAAGGGGGGACACCACGTGGTGGATGACGGGGGTGTGGGGGGTGCGGGGTAGTGCAGCCACCACGCGCGGGGCCTCAGCAGGGCGTGGGGCCTCCTCGGCAGAGCGTGGGGCCTCGGCAGGGCGTGGGGCCTCGACAGGGCGCCAGGCTTCGGCAGGGCGCGGGGCCTCGGCAGATTGCGGGGCTGTGGTCTCCTGGTCGTGGCTGGCCTCACTCACAGGGGACAGGGAGATGCGGAAAGCCCCCAGCGGGGCAGGGGGCCCGCCCCCAGTCATCTTCTTCCGGGCTGCCTTCCTCAGAAGTTTCTGCAGACGCAGGTTGTCCTTCCCCGGCTTGGGCAGGAGGGGCGGTGGGGGTCCAGGGGGGCCTTGGGGGCATGGGCCAACAGCCTCAGGGGCCATGGAGGCAGCTGAGATGAGCATCGCTGCACCCTGGGGTGGAGAGGGGCAGCCATCAGGTCAGCCCTCCTCACTTCCCTTCCCCCTCCCTGTGGGGGCACATGGTCCCCCTGTTGTGCAGGAGGACCCAAGGTCCAGAGGGGCACAGCCTGACCATCAGAGGCTCTGTTTCCTAAGCACTCAGCACCTGCCAGGTGCGTTCTAGGCAGGTCTGTCTGCATCAGCAACTCTGTGAGGCGGCCCCACCTCACTCTGGTTTGGGAACGAGCCCACAGGGGCCCGAGTGGCTCGGCGGGTGATGGACGAGGGCTGGAACTTGGCTCCAGGCACCGCTGCGTGCACAGCCTGGGCTGGGAGACCCACAGGCAAGCTCCAAGCGGGAGGCACGTGCTGGGCGGGCCGCCCGCGGGGACAGGAAGAGCGCCTGCCCGCTAACGGCGAGGGGCGCCACGCCGTCGCCGGCCTGACCGCAGGCGCGTCCGCTGCAAGCCAGCGGTGAGGGTGGCGGCCAGAGGCTCAGGGAAGCAGAGGCCGCATCATCAGAGGTAGATTTGCCGGGAGGTGGGAGCAATTTTTGCTGACCTATGCTAAATGGGATGTTCCCACAGACATCTCGGCTGGGGTGGTCCCAGCCAAGCCACCCGCCCTGGTTTCTGGGCGCCACGTGCTTGCAAGGACGTTGACAAATGGCGTCTGGGCCAAGCCAGAGGCCAGCCGGTTTAGGGGAGGAGGCAGGCCTGGGGGCTGCTGCCCCTGGGGCCAGCTCTGTCAGGCAGGAGCAGTTCTGCCTAGGGAGGGGCCAAGAGATCTGCTGGGGGCTCACACTCAGGTGCTGCCCACCTCTGGGGGTCCAGAAACCACAGATCTACCTGCGGGGGCCTGCCAGGCTAGCAGGCAAACAGGTGATGGACGGCACTCCCTCCACCTAGGGTCCCAAGCAGAGCTCAGGTCGTTTAGCAGGCTTCCCAGGTGGAGGCCGACACAGGGTTCCGGCTGCTGGAGGGTGGAGGCTGCTCCCGGTGGTGGGAGGGGGTGTGGAGGGCAGCAGGGCTGTGGCCTTCCTGGCACTGCAGCGTCACACTCCCCACCGTGCCTGTGTTTCAGCTTTCCTGCCGCTGCAGTGCAGGCTGAGCTCCCTCCGTGCTCCCAGGGGAGAGTCCAGCCGGATGCCCACCCTGGCCTGCCGAAGAAGCTGCTTCCATCACCTGCTTGGCCTGCCCACGCCCCTCCAACACCCGCCACCACCACAACCTCTTTGCTCCTGGACCCTCCACCTTCTCTCCCCTCCCACTGTCTGACCATGCCCCCCCCCAGCCTGGCTCTGCCTCTTATAAGCTCAGGCTGGCAGCTGGCTAAAGGGACCCCCTCCCCCAGAGAAGCCAAGAACTCCCAAGGAAGGTGCAGCCTGTGCAGAGAGAGGGCATCTGTGGGGGACCTCATGGTCAAGAGCCAGTGACACCTGAGCTGGATGCTTAGGCCCTACATCCTTCTCTGCCCCCTGCTTGCAGACCAATCCATTTTGTGCAATAAAGCTCCTCGTGTGTCCCCATGTGCTGACTCTCTGGTGCTCACTAACTGGGGGAGGGACATGGGAGCCAGGCCAGCCAGGTTGGAAAGGCCATCCCCCTCATACAGTGGTGGGACCCAGGCCTCTGGCTCCGGATCTGGACACTCTGTGTTCTGTCCCATGGGCTTCTGCAGCGTCAGACTCTGGGGTCTGAGGTGTAGTGGCCTAAGTTGGGGCATACACATTGTGTGGGGTCCAATCCTCCTCTTCTAGGACATCTAGGATGCTTCCTCCCTTGACTGGCCTGATAAAAACTTTACAGCACCCAAACCACTGTGCACTTCTGGTCTGTACCCCTAGACTGTGCATCCCCTGAGAACAAGACCCACCTTGGTGTCATCCCCCATCCCAGCACCCAGGAGGTGCTGAGTGAACATTTAGTGGGTAGACAGATGAGTGAAGGATGGATGGATGGATGGATGGATGGATGGATAGACAAAGAATGGGTGGATGGGTGGATGGGTGGATGATGGATGGAGGGATGGATGGATGAATGACAGACGGGGGGATGATGAATGGATAGAGGGAGGGAGGGAACGGGTGGATGTATGAACTGATGGATGGTTGGGCAGGTGGATGGACTGATGTATACACAGACAAGCGAATGAGTCATTGAGGGATGGATAGATAAAGAATGGATGTATGGGTGGATGGGTGGATCTACAGAAGCGATGCGAGATAGATGTGCAGAAACACAGTTGTACAGAGAGGAGACAGGAGAAGAGAAGTAGAGGCGGTCAGATAAACGCGTGCTGCACAAGACAGTGGGTAGATGGTTGGATGGGTGGGTGGATACGTGAGTGGGTAGATGGATGCATGGATGGATGGATGATGGGAGGGAGGGAGGAAAGTAGTAATTTGAGGACGGATGTATGAAAATGAATGGGTGGGTGAATGGACGGAGTGTGAAGCGGGAGACAGAGCCGGGCCATCCTCCCGAGCCCTCCCCCACTCCCTGCTCCTGCCCTCAGGTCTGACATTGAGCACTGCTGCCCTCAGTGCCTGGGGAGCCTTTGAAGAGCAGGCCCCCTGGACCCTTGGCATTCTAGGCCCGGCTCTACTCGGAGCCTCCATTTTCTGAAGTCTTCATGGTCAAATCTGCCTGTCTCCCACAGGACAGAGTAAGTGTGGACAGCTCAGAAGTGTTAAAACTCAACAAAGCCATGGCCACCTGTCCTCACCCACGCCCACCTCTGAGGCAGCGTCCGGGGCTGTGCTCTGCCAGCTAGGGAACATCCTCCAGGGGACACGGTGCTCTCTCCCTTCCCACCCAGCTAGATGGGACATTAGCCGAGGGCAGCAGGCAGAAGCAGCTGCAAAGTCCAGGGCTGGGTAGTGAGCTGGGACCAGAGTGGACAGCATTGAGGGGCAAGAGGCAGTGGGGCAGGACAGAACAGGAGGCAGCCAGCCATGCTTCCCTGATGGACCCAGCCCCTCTCGGATCTTCAGCACCCTGGCCTGGCTTTGGGGACAAGGACACAGGGTCTGTCTCCTCTGGATATTACTGACGCCCACTGCCATAGCGAGCCCCTGCCTCTCAGCGCCTGGGGGGTCAGGGCCTGCCCACCGCAAGATTGAGAGGCTCAAAGGGGCCCCTACCCAAGGGGTACCTGGCTGGGGATGCCCAGGCATTGTCCCTCTGCCATCTGTCCTGCCTGCCTGAGAGGCCCCATCTGACACCCCCTTGTTACCCTGCCCTGGGTACTGAATGCCAGCCCCGCACACAGGAGACAGAGCAAACCGGTGACTATAGATCACGCAGAAGCACCCCAGGCGTGTGGGGCGGCAGCCATGGGGGCTGGGAAAGGCTCATCCCCCAAGCGCTGTGTCAGCAGCTTCTATCTCGGGCCTGGCAGAGCCCAAGCCTGAGAAGCTGGGCCGACTGGGAGCTCAGGCTGGAACCAGCATGGACGCCCAGGTCAGCTCAGGGCTCCTAGAAGATGTTCAAGGTCCCTTGGGCCCCACCACCCCCAACCACGCACACTGGGGCCAGAACCCAGATCAAGAGACCCCTGCCCTCCCCCACCACCCCTGAGAGAGCTGGAGCCAAGACGCTGGGTGGGGGGGCTCCCTCTCACTGCCTCCTCCCTGCTCCCCAGCTCTGCTCAGCTTTGCCAACTTCTGAAGCCCACCCCCTGCCGTGGGCCCCTGGCCGAGGCCCTGCACAGTCAGTTCTCAAACTCTTACTGGGGATGAGCTCAGTCTCCCACCGCACACCCCATCCCTTGCCTCCACCCCAGATCTCCAGGCCCCCTCCAACCCCCAGGGGAGCCCCTGCCCTGACCCCTCTCCTCCCGGCCCAGCCTGGCGAGTGTGGATTACCTGCCACAGGCCCTCGGCAGCCGGTGGCCTGTCCAGCAGTGCCCGCTCAATGCCGTCCGGCCGCAGCACGGGCCTGGCGACCTGAGGGGGAGGTCGCCGATACCCAAAATAAAACCTGCCCAGTCCCTCTGACCTCAGCGCCCGCTGTCTGGCTCAGTCTGCTCGCAGGAGTGCACCTGCCAGAGGCCAAGGCTGCTGAGCGGGCAGGCACCCTCCTCTGCTGGCCAAGCAGGGCCACTGCAGGGGCCGTGCCACCTGCAGGCACAGCCCCTAAGAACACCCCGGGCGTGGGCGACGAGCAGCCAGCAGCTCCCTGAGGGAGGGCGTCCACAGTCAGAACAGGACTGATGAGCATGGGGCTTCCCAAGGCAAGCTCCAGCAGGCCTGCAGACAGGGCCAAAGGCTCCTGTCCCCACATGGGTACCTGCATCTATGTCTGTGCGGGGTCGGGGCAGGGTGGTTGTCCTCAGGTCTCTTACCAGAGCCAGAGTGAGAGGAACCAGCCTGAGAAGGGACATCAGTACCCACCATGGGGGAGGTGATGGGCCAGGTGGCCCCCCTAGAGCCGCTCAGGATCGTTTTTCGGAAGTAGCTCTACAGATGACCCCACTGGGGAGAATGCTGTTCAGAGCCAGTAAAGCATACGGGTGCGTGTGGCCTGCAGACCCTTACCCATCCGAGGACCTAGACAGATGGAAGGGAAGGCACTGGGCCAGAGAAATTCAGAGTTCTGACCAGCAGGGAAGGAATCTCCCCAGCAGCTCTGGCCTCCAGGGGCTGCCCACAGCCAGGAGCTCTGGGGAGGTAGGCAAGGGAGGGGCTCGGTCCTGCAAGCCGCAGCCTGGGGTCCTGCTTCCCCTTGCGGTGTGACTGTGGGCATGCCCCTGCCTATCTCGGGTCCCTGTGGCCTTATTTCCAACTTGTAGGGATTGGATGAGATACCAATGGAAGCCTCCAGAAGCTCCTGAGGACCCGGAGCAGGCACAGAGCCGGGGTGGAGCTGGGGCTGGGGGAGCCTCCTGCCAGCCATCCTGACACCCTTGACTCTAAGCCCCTGGAGGGCAGGGACCTTGCCCCATCCTGGGCACCAGCCCAACAGCTGTTGTCCTGAATCAGGCTGTTGCACAGACCCCACCATCCGAGCTCAGCAGACCCCTTGTCCTGAACCTGCAGGCTGTTCTCGACCCACCCGGTGCCACGGTTTCCCTAATCCAAGAGGCAGGGCCATCGGAGCTCATGGCCTCACTGGCGAGCATGGGGACCATGCAGGCCCTGGTGAAATGTCTGCCTGTTGGATGGTGCCACCTGGAGTTCCAAGGAAACAAAAGCTGGGCTCCCGGGCACACGGCAGAGGCCACTGTGAGTGGCACGCTGAGCCCAGGGGTAGGGAGAGAGAGGTCTGCAGGGTCTGAACCCCCAAATGGGTAGCTGCTGGGCTGACAGCAGGGACCCTGGCCTTAGGAGGCACCAGTCCCTGGGGGAGGTGCCAGCCCCCTAGCCATCGGACTGGAGATTTCCCTTCCTATTTGTTCTGCAAGCCCCAGTGGCATCCACCCGGAGAACCGGGTCTGGCCCTTAAATGGGGCTCTGATGTGATGGGGGAGTGGTCAAGGACTCACCGAGCCCTCCATTCCATGGGGCTCACAGGACCTCAGCCCACTCCAGGCAGCGCAGGCCTGGGTGACGTGGAATGCAACCTGGCTGTGCAGACACCCTTCAGGGGCAGAGTGTGACCCCCTACAGACTCTATTGAGGGAAGGGGCAGCTCGGCTGGGGAAGATGGGCCCCAGCTCTGGGGACCCCGACATCAGCCTGGCCCAAGGAGAGCTCTGGGCTGCACCCTGGGCCACCCAATACCTTCCCTCACCCTCCTCAGCCCATCAAGAAGCGCCTGCTGTCGGGGGAATAAAAATAGGGGCTGACACTTCCCGGGGGAGGACGGAGGACCTGCCTCCTTCTCCAGACACGTCCCCCGTCCTCGCCCCCTCGGGCCGCCTCCTTCCTTGCTATTCCTATACTTGGTAAGGGGCCTGCATGGCACAGCCCTTCCCGCCTGCCCCACGTGCCAGGCCACCCAGCCCCTCAACCCCCGGCCAATGGGCTTCTGGGAAAGATCAAGTGTCACTATAACATGAGGGTGTGAGGCCCAGCGGGCAGTGCCTGAGCCGGTCCTGGCCACAGGGAGCTCCAGCCCTTCTCTCCAGACTCAGCCACAGGTGGGTATTGCCGGAGCAGCTGGCTCAGGCTGGGCGGGGCCTGCGGGGTGCTGGCTGCCTGGCCCGGCTGGCGCCTGAGGTGCGTTCTGGGTCCCAGGGGCTGAGGTTCATGCCATACTTCTGATGTCTTGCCACCAGGCGTGGCGGCTTGGAGCACTCAGGAAGCCACCCCAGGACCCAGAGGGTCTGGGGGGCTGGCATTGAGGGGACACTTTCTGAACCTTGGAATGAAGCCATTCCAAACCAGAACACAGGGGCAGGGGAGGCCAGAGGGCAGAAAGGTGGGGGGGGGGGGTCCCTGGAAGACCAGGGGTGAGGGGGCCGACCCAAGGTAGACAGCCAGAGGGAGATGAGGATGTCGGATGAAGAGGCCAGGAAGGGGCTGCCCAAGCTCCAAGGGCCGCTTGCTGTGGGGGGCTGCCGTTCCCCAGCTAAGCCCCCTCCCCTCCATCTTGGCATTTCCCCGGGGGCTCTACTATGGTGAGGGGTGCCACCACCAGCTCCTCCCAGAAGCCCCATGTGGCCATTGTCTCCAACACTGCCATTTGCATAGATGAAAACAAAGGCAGGCAGCTGTCTAGGTGACCCCAGAAGCAGGTCTGTGGGGAAGGGTGGCTAGGACCCAAGCAGCCTTGGAGACAGCTCACAGAGGTCAAGGACAGGAGTGGACAGGGCTGGGCTGGGGCAAGACAGAGGGAGGAGTGGGGAGCCGGGCCTCTGTCCTGCCTGCCCAGAAAACGTGTCCCACCTCTGCCTGAAGTGGGAGGATCACGTGCACCCAGGAGGCCAGCCTGTGGTCCTTGCCTGACACCCCTCCAGCCTCCCCGCCTCCATCGGGTCAGGGCTCGCTGCCCCTCCTGATGTCCCCCAGACCAGGTGCCCTCGGCCATCCTGGGACGAGATGGGAGAAGAGCCACGGCCAGAGGGGATGGAGGCCAGAGCGGGGGGATGTGGTCAGGGGCCCACAGCAAGGGAGTGGCAGGGGCTCCTGCCTCCTCCAGCCCCCCTCTTGTCACCTGGGAAGGAGGGAGGGAGGGGTGGTGTGTGTCCCCAAGGAGCGCTGACTTCAGAGGCTATTTTCACACTTGCCTTCTGAGAGCAGAACATTACGTGGACAACTGGCCTCCTTCTCAGCTGTCGAAACGCCACCCCTGCTCCCAAGCACAGCCCACCCTGGGCCCCTCCCCAGTGGGCATGGGGGTGGGGGCACAGAGTAGCCCCGAGGTGTTGACTTCAGGGCTTCACTGGGTGGAGGAGCAGGGGCCTGGAGGGGCCTCAGTTTCCCCACTTGGAGAGCGGGCCTTCTCTGCCTCGCATCACAAGAGGCCTCAGGGATACCTTGCCTAGGGGTGCGAGAGCTACTCCTGGAGGCCCCCTCGGACCCGGGCCCGGAAGGCAGGAGGGCAGGACGGAGGAGCACAGGGTGGCCTGGGAGATCTGCCGGGAGGCGGGGGGCTGGCAAGACACGCGCGGCAGCTGCCCGCACAGCCCCCTCCCACCGTCTTGGGTTTCTGGGCAGAGACGTCTTGGCTAATTCGGGTGCCTATTTCTGGACACCTCAGCTGCCACTGGCTCCTTAAAAATAACCCACCCCTGGGCGAGGGCCAGGACCACCCCCTCTTGAGGCGGCTGACAGGTGTCGGGCCCCAGCAGGGTGAGAGGTGGGCACAGCACAGCGAGGCCCGGGGTTCTCCCCGCCCCTGCCACCCTACGGAGAGGAGGCTGTGGTGGGGGGCCAGCGGCCAGGGGCTGAGCCCACCAGGAAGGTTCAGAATGAGGAACAGTGAGACCCCAGCTGTGGACGAGACAGGAGGCTGGAGCTTGAGGGCGCAGCAGAACCCTGGGAAGAGACTCGAGGCTGGGAAAGGGCTGCCTGGCTTCCTGGAGGGTTGCAGAACTGTCTTGGTTAATTTTGCACGGAGCTTAAATTGCTCTGGGAAAATCAACATTCTTGACAGAGACTTTGGAAAACTGTTCCCACCTTAGCAATGCGATGTAAACGCATTTTTAGGTGATGAACTTGTGTTTTTCTTATACGAAGCTCCCTAGGGGGGCCATAACTATTGTCTTCAAGTTAGCTGTAACATGTTGTCGGGAACTTTGTTTTTTAAAACCCCGGGCCAACATTCTGATGCAGCTGCTCGGAGCGCTCCCAGGCCCCGGCAGCCTCAGGCGTGTGCGGTGGCCAGCTCGCAGAAAAACGGTCCCCGAGCGGGCTGGCCTGGCGCCGGCCGCACCTGGACACGTGCAACTAGGCCCCAGCACAGAGCTTCCCACAGACGTTGACAAATTCAAGGCATCCACGGTGCCTGGGAAAGCAGGCTGAGGGAGGAAGATGGGGCTGGAGGGAGGGGGCTGTCCATCCAGTTCTGGCAGTGTGTGGGTGCCTCGCATGGGCTCTGGGCTGCGGGGGCCACAGAGAAATAGCCCAGACCCTTCCCCATGAGCTCGGGCTCAGTCTGCCGTCCGGTGGAGCAAGGGGGAGACAAGGAGATAGAATGGCTCATGCGGTCTTGTGATTTTGGAGGAGGGGTCTACAGAGGGCCACCCAGGGGACCCTGCAGCACCCCCAGAAGAGAACATGGGGTCCTTGCAGGAACCATCAGTCGGGGAAGGGAGCTAGGCTCATACCAGGAGGAAGGGCTCTTGTGGGGATGGTGGGACGGGAAGACCAGAGAAGGTCCAGCCTAGCCATCTAGGGGAGCTGGGCTCCGTAATCTCGGGGGTCTCAGAGAGCGCCCCCCAGATTCAAGGGGTGAGACCACCAGGAGGCACGTTTTGAGTTAACATCAGCAGGACAGCTCCACTCTCCAGAGCAGCCTGGATGGGCCTCCAGGCCTGGACCAGCACCGTGCATTCTGGATGACCCTCCTCAGGGATCCTACAGAGAGGATGTCTGCCCTGGGTGGGGGTGGACGCCACGCTTCCAACATCCCATCCAGCTCCAGCATTCCAAGCTCCAGGCTGGAGCCAGGCCAGGAAGGGGGGCGGGTGGGATCCAAGGCTGGGGCCAGGAGGGCTGGGGGGGCCTCGGGCCTTGGAGGAGGCCCCAAGCACAGGGGTGGGCCCGCCCAAGGCCTGAGAGTTGGCCCTCGACCCCTGTCCACAATGTCCCCTCACACCCCCAGCTCCGAGAGCCCACCCCAGCCCCCATACCAGCACTTCTGGACCAAGGCAACACTCCTAACTCCTGTCTCGGTCTCCCCCCACCCCGCAGAAACAGCCCACCCACCATGTCGGACGAGGAAGTGTGAGTACCAGCCTAGCCACCCCACCCTGCCTTGGGACCCCCGGACCTCGCCGTGTCCTGAGGCTAGAGGACCTGCTGGTGTTTGTTAGAAACCCAAGGGGGAAAGCCCACCTCACTCTCCCCCTCTCTCTCTCTCTCTCCTACAGTGAACACGTCGAGGGTGAGTGTCAAAGCTCTTTTCTCCCTTTGCACCCACCTCTAGACAGAAAGCTCCCAGGTGGGAAGGGCCGTCCCACTTGTCCACAGCACATTTCTCCTTGGGAACGCCTGGCCTGAAGCCCTAGATTTTCCACGTTTGGTGGTGGGCATCAGAACAACTTCCCTCTGCAAACGGGCTCCCCACTCCTGCCCCTGAACCTCGTCCATCCCTGAGACGTGGTCCCATCCAGACCCTGCCTGGACACCCCCTAGCCTGCACTGCCGAGTTATCCAGGGCAGCACAGCCCCGAGAGAGCTGGAGGGTTGGGGGGGCCTCCCGGTCCTGGCCCTCTCTGCCGTGCTCCCCATAGTAGGACCTGGGCGTCCGGGGCCCCAGACCTCCCACAAGCCGCTGTCATCGTCAGGGCCTGTCGTCTTCCAGCACCCGGCAGCCTCCTTTGGGTCTGAGGACCCCCGGTCCCCATCTGGGACTGTCTGGGGATGGACCTGCTGGGCCTGGTCCTCCTCTCCTTCCTGGCTCCTGGGGTGGCTGCTAACATGCTCCTCTCCTTTGTTCCCTCCCATTGCAGAGCAGTACGAGGAGGAAGGTAACTCTGGCAGCCCCCAGAATTGCCCCTACCCCCCAACCCGGACCTCCCCCCTTAACTCGGCCCCTTCTCCTGCTCGATGCTCTCAGCCTCATGCCCATGGGCCTCTCGGGGCCTCCGTGAGCTCGTCAATTAATGGCCATCGTCCTCATCATTAATCCCCATTGGTCATCACTGCTAACTTCTCTTTAATTGATTAATAGACATTAATCGATTCTCATTATAATCATTCATTCTCCTTACACTCATCATCGTCCATTAATACTTCATCCTCGCTGTGTCCGTGGTGTGTGGAGTTGTCTGGGATTTGTCGTTACGACTCTCACCCTCATTAATATCAACAGCCTGATTGTGCAGGCCCTGCCCGCGTCTCTCTCTCCCTGTATCTCTCTCTCTCTGTCTCTATGTCTCTCTGTCTCTCCTTGTCTCTCTGTTTCTCTCGCCCTATCTCTCTGTCTTTCTCTCTCTGTTTCTCTCGCCCTATCTCTCTGTCTCTCTCTCTCTGTTTCTCTCTCCCTATCTCTCTGTCTCTCTCTCTCTCTGCTTCTCTCTCCTTATCTCTCTGTCTGTCTGTCTCTTCTCTCTGTCTCTGTTTCCTCTGTCCCTCTGTCTCTCTTTGCCTCTGTGTCTCTCTATCTCCATCATCTCTCTGTCTCTGTCTCTCCTTGTCTCTGTGTCTCTGTCTCTATCTCTATCATCTCTCTGTCTCTTTGTCTCTCTCAGCATCCATCCCTCCCCCTCCCTTCTGGGGCAGTAACCTTCAGGGGTGACGTGGCGAGCCCTCCCTCCCTCCCCCCTGGCGTCCGTGGGGACCTCCGGGTCGTGCCTGGGCAGGCGTGGAGCTGGGGGAGCCGCCGCACCTGGGCACCATGAGGAGAGGCGGTCCCCGTCCGGGAGCTCCTCCGAAATCCCTGGCACCGGCTCAGCCTTGGGAACGCTTTCCCGCGGTTTCTCCGGGCGGGCTCTTTCTCCTGTGGGGCGTTCTGGGTGCTATGTTTTGAAAATATTTTGAAAACATTGCTACCCTAACAACATGAGCAGAGCAGTTCTTTTTCTGCTGGAAAGGTGGAGGGACTCTTGTCTGAGCGGAGCAGAGGTCTCGGGGAGCCGCCCCTTCCCTGGGGAAGGTGACAAGGCAGCCCAGCCGGGCCCCTGCCTCCACGGCCTCCAAGACCCACACAGTGTCAGAGCCACCCGGTCCTCATGGACATTCCCGGGGGTGGGAGTTCGGCCAAGCAGCACGGGTTCTCTTGTGGCACTCGGGTTTTGTCCCCTGCCTCTCTTCTGTCTCCCACAGAGCAAAACTTAGCGAGACTCTCAGACACTACGAGGCACAGACACTACGGTGTAGGGGGCAGGTGGCACGGTCCTGAGGCCAGCCTGGGTCCAGGCCTTGGCGGGGGCAAGGGGCTCAGAGTCTCCCAGGGCCTCGGAGGAGGTGGCTCTGCAGAGACAGGCCCAAGGCCTGAGGGTCCCAAGGCCCCCGAGGCTCCCCGCCGGGGGGCAGCGGGTGGTGGGCCGCTGCCGGCCAGCAGGGCAGGCCTGAGCCTCTCCGTGGCCCGGCCTAGAGCACCCACTGCCTCTTCTCCCAAGGGGCCGGCCTCCTTTCCCCGCCGCCCCCAGTGCGCCCCACTAACTATTGTCGTTGTTCCCTCTCTCCCTCCTACCCCCGCTGCTCCCACCACTGAAGAGGCCCAGGAGGAGGAAGGTAAGTGGGGTCCAGGACCCCAGTCCCACGACCACCCTCCAGCCCCTCTGCCCCCACTGACTCTCACCCTCACAGCGACCCCAGCGTGCCCCCGCCCCCTCTAAGGATGTGCAGTGTGCTCCCGGCCTAACTCTCTCCTCTCTCCTCCCTGCCACCCGCACACCAGCCGCCCCTCCGCCTGCAGAAGTCCATGAAGAAGGTACGAGGGCACAGGACTTCTGGTCCCCATGTGGGGCCCAGGGCCTGGCTGGAGCTCACGCAGGGTTGGGGAGAGCACAGGGAGGCACTGAGGCACCAGCCAGCCAAAGGACCCCCACATGTGGCCCCAACATAACCCACTAACCACGGCCGATGCTTCCCCAGAGCTCTGGGCACCCCGAGGGCTGGGCACTCTCCCAACATGGGCTGGGCTGCAGATGGGGGTCACCCCCAAGCAGAAGGAGAGTGGGTCAGTGGGGGGACTACTGGACCAGATGTGGGATGTGGCCTGGCCTCTCCACCCTTGAAATGAGCCCTCCACCCCAGGGCGGGTCACTGGGAGCCCATGGTGGTGTCTGACGCCTCGATCGGGTCAGGGCCCCAGGTCAAGCCTCAGGTGACATGAGGCAATGGAGGAAGACCCCTCACAGCCTGCACCCCGAGCCTGGGCCATCAGCCCCAAGCTGAGGCCCTGACCACTCCCTGGTCACCCCTCGAAACTGCTCCCGTGGGCTCCTTCCTCAGGATCCGGGTGGACGATGGGATGGGAGGGTGTGGAGTCCTGTGCTCAAATGGGTGGACAGAGCAGCTGAGGGCCAACGCCCGGCATCCCCACTCCCCTGGAGGCTGGGAAAGATCCAAAGGGGGTGGGTGCCCCGCTGTCAGGTGGCAGGAAGTTGGTTGCCCTCTGGGCTACAGGCCCCACCCATTAGGGCCTCTGGTGCCATGCCACGGGGCCACAGCCCCACGAATGGGCCTCTGTGCCCAGGCCAGAAGCCATAAGCCCCTGTAAGGAAGTCCTTCCAGAGACCTGAGGACAGGCAGGAACAGGGGAGGTGGCAGGAAAGGCATGGGCCCTGATGTCCTAATGACCAGAGCAGTGATGTCACCACAAAGCAAGCTCCACCCCGAGCCTCAGTCTCCCCATCTGCAAGGCAAGGACAGGACTTGGGGGTGATAGCGCCCCAGGCCAACACTGACCGTGTCTTGCTCGCTTCCCGCACACTCCTCACCCCTCGGCCTCGGCCACTGACCCTCCCGAGTGGTGACCCGGCTGTTTCCATTAACCTCGGATCCTTTCTCCTCTGACCTCTGACCCGCGGTATTGCCTCTTGTTCCATGGCCATCCTAGTCCATGAAGTTCATGTACAAGGTATGTGCCATGACTGCAGTCCTGTGTGGGTGCATGTGCACACACGGCCGTGTGTGGTGTGAGCAGCAACCCTGGGCCACAGGGAACAAGAGGGCTGTGTAACCCACTGACCGGGCAGGCCTGCTCGGACCACCGCCCTGCCCCTCCCGCCGCCCCTGCCCTCGGTCTCGGCTCCGAGACTCACAGTTGCTTCTCTCTCCCCTCTCTCCACCACGGCGCTGCTTCTGCAGAGGAGGTCCAGGAAGGTATGGCCACCCCCCACCCCAAGGCCAGAGCCCCTGCTTCCTCCTCCCGTCCTCTCCTCCTCCCCACCTCCCTCCCTGCGTGACTCTAGCCACCACCTCTATGGGCTGGGGACAGGTGGGGACAGGTTAGACCTAGAGTGTTGGCTCACGCAGGCCTGGCTGCAGGGGTGCAGGCTTCCTCCTGGGCCCCCTGACAGAGGGCATTCAGGGGTGGGGGGATGAGGCCCTTCCTGGGCCACCAGCAGGAAGACAGGAGCAGCCAGCCTTGAAGCCAAATGCAGAGCCCAGTGTAGGACTTGAAAGGGGTGCAGGCCTTGGGGGAGGATGGTGCTGGGGTCCACTGGGACCCTCCGGATCCACCAGAGTGGAGTGGAGAAGAGCAGAGGAGGAGAGGCAGGGCAGGAGGCTTCTGCCTTGCCCCAGATAGCAAGCCAAAGAGGGGAAAGTAAGGGAGGTGAGGCTGAAGGGAGGGTGGAGGGGCGAGTGGGGTGAAGCAGAAAGTCAGGCTGAGGCCCGAGGTGGGGACGGCGGGGATCCGGAACAGCCAGGGGCCTTGCGTGCAAACGAGCAATCAGTCAGGTCCCAGCATCCCACCCATCGCCTGGGCCAGAGCCAGACACACCCGGTCGAGAGGAGGCCCCCTGGGTGGGCCTGACCTCCCCGCAGCAGGGCTGGCCGCCCCCGGGGTTGGGGGTGGAGGTGAGGAAATGCGGTTCAAGTCAGGGGCCTGAGTGGGGGAGCTCTTCTCAGCCCCTCCACACACACGACGCCTCCCAGCTGGGCCTGAACCCTGAGCACAGCCCCGGAGCTGTCTGTCCTCCCTTCCCTGGCCTCAGCGAGGCCGCAGTAAGACAAGGGACGTGCCGGCCCGAGGGTTGGGTGGAGGATGCTGGGCTGCACAGGCAGCAGGCGTCCAGGGAACAGGGAACCAGGAGGAACCCTGGAGGGGCTACAAGGTCATCAGGTCACCCTGGAACCAGCCCTGAAGCCGAGTGACAGACAGACAGGAGGTGGGGGTTTCGAGGCCGCCCCCCCCACCCCCCCGCTAGCCAGCTGCCTGGGGGGCTTTGCTGCATGGCCCCCTCTCCTCCAGCTCTCGGCCTGCCCCTCGCCCTCTGCCCTCCCTGGCCTGGCGGCCCCACCAGGTACCCCTCCAGCGAGGTCCCTGAAGAAGGCCGGGTCACCTCAGCAGCCCCTCTTCTCCATCACCAAACCCTTCCTTCTGCCCCTGGGCCAGGTTCCTGCTCCTAAAGTGCCCCATGGCCGCCCAGCGTCCCAGAGCATGCAGCTCCCGCCCCAGGGCATGCGGGGAGAGGGCGACCTCAGGCCCAGGCCCACCTGCAAAGTTGAGCAGAGCCAGTGGGGGCGGTGGGGGGCTGTCTGCGGGAGGGTGACGGGTTCCTGAGCAAGTGAGGGATCTAAAGCTGAGGGAGGTGCCAGGGAGAAGATGAGGCTGGACCCCCTTCCCCCTGGACAGGGCCTGGGGCTCAAAGACACTTCCTCACCGGGCCTCCTTGGGTTCAGACAAGCTGAGGGCCATAAGAAGTGTGGATGGTCTTGTCATCATCATCAAAGGGTCCAGAGCAGGACTGAGGGACAGGAGGGCAAGGCCCGGCCAGACCAGCTACAGACCCCGGGCTGTGTCCAGGCCAGCCAGGACCACCCCAGGGCACCGGGGGGATAGGGATGGTCAAAGGAAGCGGCCCCCACGTGAAGGTGGCCAGGTCATCCAGGGCAGGTCAAGGCCTGGTCTTGGTCTGGAGGTTCCAGCAGGGACCTCAGGCCACCCACCGCAAGGCAGACCTGGAGGCGGCCCAGGGAGAGGTTGGGGGGGAGCCCATCCCACCTCTGGAAGAGGAACCTCTTAAGAGTCAGAGATTAGGCTGCCTAGGGGGGTCAGGAGCCATCCCCCACCCCCAACCCCCACCCCCTACCCAGGGTGAGCCAGCCTAGGCTCCACGGCCCGCTGCTGGGGGCTCGGCCTGAGGGTTCCCTTGCCTGCCTCCAGCTCCAAGGCTCCAGTGTTGGGGAGGGTCTCAGTTTTCCAAGTGGGACCTGGCGACCCCCAGGGGAAAGACTCACAGAAGCCAGCAGCCAGCACCTGCAGGCTTGCTGAGGTCCCTCGACTCACTGCCAGGCCTCCTGGGTCGGGTGGTATCCCCCAGGCCCTCCCGCTCCACAGTGAGGTGGCACCAGCCCTCCATCCCGTCCCCAGACAGCACATCTCTGGCCCCCAGCTCAGGGCACTAAAGGGGTCCAGGCCAACACGCGCCCAGGGGAGGGGGAGTCCAGGCGCTGCCCCCTGTGGCCCCATGCCTGCGCCCCCGGCTCGCGCCCCCAGTGCTGCCCCGCAGCCTCGCCGGCTTTTCTCTTGCATGTGCGCTTACACCCTGAAGACACCGCGGAGGAAGAGCGAGAGGAAGAGGAAGGTAAGGGTCAACAGGTCCCCAGCCGCAGTGACCCTGAGACAGACAGGACCCACCCTCCTGGTGTCTGCCTCGCTGGCTCTCCATCCCTCTCCCTCAGTCTGCCTGTCTGTCTGTCTGTCCTCCTCCTCTGCTCCCTCGCTACTTCTCAGGGCGGTGGCGGTGGCGGTGGCATGCATTTCCAGGGCTGTGCAGGTGCCCTCCTGCTCCCGAGCTTCTGCCAGCACGCAGGGGGCGGTCAGTGGGGGCGGCCAGCAGACCAGGACGGCAGGGGTTGCTTCCTCCACTCTCCCCATCAGACCCTCCTTTGGCTCCTTCTGTCCTCCCCCGACCCCAGTCCTCACTTTCCCTGTCCCCTGAGGATGCATACTTCTGGCTTCCTTCCTCCTTCCCTTCACCCCTTCTCCCTCCCAGTGGCCTGGTCCCCACACTCTGAGCTCTCCTTCTCAGATCCCACAGGGACTTTCTCAGGTCCAGAGTGGGGACAAGACCGTCTTCTCCCTGCTGGGTCGTGTGGGTGGGTGGTGAGCTCAGCTGGAGAGGCGGGTGGCCCTGCTGGCTGCAGCCCAGGAAGCCCCCGGCTGGGTGGCCCCCAGGGGCCATCAGCAGGAGTGGGCGCCGAGTTTCACCCCGTTTCTCTCTCCCTCTCCCCATGCCGGTGCTGCGGTGACCAGAGGAGAAGCCAAGACCCAGGTGAGTATGGGTCGGGGTAAGGCCAGATGTGGAGTCGGGGGGTGAGCACAGGGCTGGGAGGTGAGCCTGGAGGAAAAGCCAGAGTGTGCAGGCTGGATGGGGACCAAGGTCACCTGGGGAAGCGACGTCCCAAAGGGCTGGGACTGGGTGCCCCCAGAGGAAGACCATGCATTTAGGCTCAGTGAGGGGTGAACTGGGACCCAAACCCCTGGAGAAAGTAGCCTCTTCTTTGCTCCCGGTTTTGGTGTTGGAAGTTCTGGATCCTCGAGGAAGGCACATTATGAGGATGGGATTACTGGGGCCAGCTGGTGCCTTCCCCCACAGGCGGGGTAACACCTCACCTGGGTGGTCACCCCCCAGGGAAGGGCAGAAAAGGGCTCTGGAGGGTCAGTAGGGTGTGGTTCTGCCCGGGGTCACCCAGTGTAGGCAAGGATGACTTCCTGCAGGAGGAGGCTACAGGCCCAGGAAGGACAGGGTACAGGAGCAGGGGAGATGGGGTTGAGAGACGGAGGCACCATGGAGCTCCCTCTTGCCCCCTCTGGACCCTGCCAGCCCGGCCACGCTGTGGGGGGGTCTCCCAGGACCCTCCAAGTGAGATACAGGTGAAGGTGGGGCAGGCGGGAGACAAAACCCACTTCAGAACAGTCCCTGAACCGACGGATTCCAGGATCCACCCTCTTTCACGGCGCCGGGGCCTCGGAGCCCCTCTGGGGGACCAGAATCCTTGTTGGGAGGGGTCTTTCTCTCCTTTTACCTACTTGTGAGCATTTCAGAGATTTTTTTTTTTAATCCGGGGATTCCGACTTTTCTGTTTTTGATGAGTAAACACAAGCCCTGTCGGTCATTCATCCCTTATCCCTCTGCGCGGTCTCGCCCGCACCTCGCTTCGCCCGGGGCCAAGATACCAGCGGGCGCGCGCGCCAGCCCTTGCCCCTGGCGGGAGCCATCCGCAATTCTCCGAAGGAGACCGAACCGTGGATGGGCATGGCCGGCATATTTCCACCCGTTTACTTTATAGTTCAACGATTTTAAATAAAGCTACCCCATCACAAGATATTTTCTAGCTAAAAAAAAAAAAAAGTTTGTGTTTTCATTATGAAAATAAAACACTTCATTAAAGAAAATTTGGAAAATACGTAAAAGTCCAACGAAGAAAAAAAAAAAATTCATCCATAACTCTCCCACCCAGCCAGCCAGACTGCAGAGAAGAGGAGAAAGAAATAAAAAGGCTTATTTCTTCCTTCTCTTTTTCCATGCATCGGGCTCGGAAAAACAGATTTAAGCTCCGAGCTGTTTTTCAAGCATCGTACTGTCTATACAAACTTGAATTCTGCTTTTTTAGAATTTAGCACTATTCATAAGTATTTTTCCATGTTTTTACATAGTCTTCTTAAATATTTTGAATGGCCACATAATATTCCGTCCATTGGACAAGCCGTCATTTTCCTAACCATTCCTCTGGTGCGGGACATTAAGACTTGCCTCAATATTTTACTATCATAAATAATGCTGGGTGGAAAGCAGTTTCTGTCTTTGGGGTTATTTCCCTAGGCCACATTCCCAGAACTGGAATTACTGGGTCAAAGACTATGAACGTTCTGAAGTTTTTGACATCCACTGCCAAATTGCTTTCCGCGCAAGCCCTGCCAGCGCGGTCTCCTACGTGGACGTGAGCGGCTCCGCGCCCCACACCCGTCTTCCCGAGCACAGCCACGGGCTTTCACCTCGGCCACTGATGGATGGGAAAAGGCCTCTCGGGGCTGTTTTCATTTGCATTCCTCTGATTGCTCCAGGGGAGCCTTCCCTCATGTGTGAACTGCTCCTCTTTCTTCTTTGAGAATTGGTAGCTTATGCCCTCTGCCCATTTATCTCACGGAGGCGTTTCTCTGTTTTCTTAATCATCGGTTTGCATAAGGATATAAGTCTTCTCTGTATTTGCTGAAAATATTTTTCTAGTCTGGGTTTTTCACCCCCCTTTCAATTTTTGCCTTTCTTCACATACATAAGTTTTTCATTTGCGTAGCGTCATCTGGCCATCTTTCCCTTCGCGGGACCTTCTGAGCTTAGAAAATCCTTTCCCGCTCCAGCATTTTGATCGATATTCAGTCCCACTCTCTTCTAGGACTTGTTTTAAAAAATCCTTGTTGTTATTTTCCCTCTTGGCTCCATCTGGAATGTGCTGGGGGGAGGGCGCAGCCCTGATGGATGGTTACAGCCGGATTCAAGAGGGGACCTCTTTTCTTCTTCAAACTGCTTTTCTGCCCAACCTCCCCCTTCCTTTGGGTCCCCAGAAAGAAAGATTAAAGAGGTGCCAGAGAAATGCAAAGGCAAATGCCCCACCCCCACCCCGGGAGGGCCTGAGGTGACCACCCAGCCTTCTGGTCTGACCTAGCCGCATTCGCTTGTTTGAGAAAGAAAACGAGGGTGACCTTCCTGGACAGATGGGGCTGAAACAGCCCTTGCGATGTCCAAAAGTTGGTAAAACAGAGGGACACTAAGAGGTTGAAACCTCCTCAAGGGGGTCAAGCCCCTCTGGGGATGGTGGGTTACACATCAGATTGGAACAAAGGCCAAGGAAAGCGCCCTGCGCCAGGTGGCAGGGCGAGAGGGCTGGGGGGTGGGGGGGAGTCCGCCTGGGGCCAGGCCAACTCTCCAGGTGGGGTCTCCACTTGTCCCTGCTAATGAGCCTCTCTCTCTTCTTCAGACTCACTGCTCCTAAGATCCCGGAGGGGGAGAAAGTAGACTTCGATGTAAGTTTATGGGACCCATCAACACAGCCTCCACCCCACCCCTAACCTTCAGGCTCCAGCCGAAGAAGGCTTCTCAAGGTCATCTCCTCTCAAGAAGCCAGAGCTAGGGTTTCCTGGTTCCAGACAATTCTGCTTTAATTCATTCCTGGACCAGAGGAAATTCCTCCAGGAATAGACATCTCTCTTCCCTCCTCCCCCGATCCGTCCTTCTATCCATCATCCATCCGTTCATTCAGCGACCAGTTCATGCACTCATCCATCTATCCATTTCTCCACCCATTCATCATCCATTCACCCACACGTCCATCTCTCCATCCATAATCCATCCACCCGCCAAAGCACACCATCTCTCTGTCCATCCTTCCATCCACCTATCCATCTACTCATCCACTCACCCGTCCTTCTATCTATCCATCCATCTGTCGATCTACCCATCCACCCATCTGTCTATCCAACAGAGTATCTCACTCACCAGTTTCCTCTCTGCCTGGCGCATGCAGGGCATCCCTGAGGAGGATGACAGGGCCAAGTCAGAGTCAGTGTTGTTGACCTTAAGTAAGACCAAGGCGCTGATGACCTTAAGGCTGAGCAGGACCTGGACTCACCCGTGGGGTGGAGGGGGCACTGTTCCTGTCCTGTGGCTCAGGGATCAGGCAGCCCCTGGGCTCCCAGAAGGGCAGGGGCCATGGGGCCATGGTGAGGTCAAAGGGTCCTTGCCACTCTCAGCTTTCCTGGTGGCCCGAGGAGTCAGGGCCTCTCTGCTGGAGCAGGGGAAGGAGCTGCTTGCTGTAAGGGGGGCCAGGCAGGGCCGAGGTTCGAGAGGAGAAGTGGGAACTGATGGTCCTCTCCCACCCGCAGGACATCCAGAAGAAGCGCCAGAACAAAGACCTCATGGAGCTGCAGGCTCTCATCGACAGCCACTTTGAAGCACGGAAGAAGGAGGAAGAGGAGCTGGTCGCCCTCAAGGAGAGAATTGTGAGTCCAGGCGGTTCCAGGAGCGGGCAGGGGCTGATGGTCACTCTCAGGGAGCCCGGGGTTGGCAAGGCTGGGCTGACCCACTCCTCCCGCCGCAGGAGAAGCGCCGTGCGGAGAGAGCTGAACAGCAGAGGATCCGTGCCGAGAAGGAGAGGGAGCGTCAGAACAGACTGGCGGTGAGGCCTGGGCGCCCCTTCCCCACTCCAGGCCCCGAGCCAATGACCGCAGGCCCAGAGAAATGCCAGGGTCTCTGACCCTCCTTCTCCTGAGCTTCCCCCTGACACTGGCCAGTGACCAGAGCCACTGGCTAAGTTCCCCATGTCCCGCAGAACCCCTGCAAGAGGGTAGACCCTGACCAGGACCTGGAGCTTCCAGAAAGTTCCGAGCCCAGGGCAGGTCCTTGAAGCCTACCCAGAGAAGGCAGCCCTGGCCCACCCCTGAAGGTCTTGGGGATGGGGGTCTCCACAGGAGGAGAAGGCACGGAGGGAGGAGGAGGAGGCTAAGAGGAGAGCTGAGGACGACCTGAAGAAGAAGAAGGCTCTGTCATCCATGGGCGCCAACTACAGCAGCTACCTGGCCAAGGTGAGTGCGGGGGCTCAGAGCCTGGGGACTGCCTGGCATCTGTGTGCATCCCCAGCCACCCGCCTTCGGGCTGGGCAGTGGGGCGTCTCCCTCCTGAGGCCAGGCCCGTCTGCCGTGTCCCCTCAGGCTGACCAGAAGAGAGGCAAGAAGCAGACAGCCCGGGAGATGAAGAAGAAGGTTTTGGCGGAGAGACGCAAGCCGCTGAACATCGACCATCTCAGCGACGAGAAGCTCAGGTGAGGGAGGGCGTCACCCCGGAAGGGGGCCCGGCGGCCCGATGGCCCAATGGCGCTGGAGGAGCATTCTTGAATCTGCCAGCCTCGTGGCGCTCTGTGAGGCCACGGGGGCCCATTCTTGGGGGTGGCTGGAGGAGGAGAGCGGGTGGCCTGGGCCCTGCCTTCCAGGATTTATCCGGCCACGGCTCATTTTTGCCATCTTCCCAGGGACAAGGCCAAGGAGCTGTGGGACACCCTGTACAAACTGGAGACCGACAAGTTTGAGTACGGGGAGAAGCTGAAGCGCCAGAAATACGATGTGAGTGCAGACCCCACAGCTCGTGGCCTGCTGGGGCGGCCACCTCCCCAAGTCCCACTGACTGGGCCCCAGAGAATTCCATGCGGGTTGTCCCCATGGATCCTTGGCCGAGGACACTCTCCTGCTGGGACCACAGTTGAGGCCATCCTCCGGGCTGGCCTCTGCCCGTGAGCAATCAGCCCCCTGCTCTGGGGGCCAGCAAGAAGGAGCAGCAGGGCGGAGTGGCCGTGGGGTCCAGTGTCTGAGGCGCCTGGGGCTTGTAGAAAGTCCCCAGTGTCACGAGGTCACCCCAGGGTGGCACTAACCTCCTCTGGCACTGAGCCGTCCTCCCCTCACAGCCTTCTCTGCAAACCCACGTCCCAGCCATGCTGGCCCAAGACATCTGCTTCCTTAGAGCCCCTGGGGGCCTCACCTGGGTCCCCTAATCCTTACCTCCTCACCCCAACCCTGTAGCTGGGAAAGGGGTTCTGGCTGGGCTTGCTGGGGTCTGTGACTTTGCTCCCCCGGGGGTGGCTGCCTGGAGTTGCCTGAGAGGGACTTGCAACTCCAAACAGCACATGCTGATCATGTCCCCCGGGAGGTCCACATGGGACCTGGGAAGGGAGTACCGGTCCTGGCCACCAACCTGCTCCATGCAAACGCAGACACCTCCAGCTTTGCCATCAGAGACGTGGGTCCTGCCCCTTGCTCTCCTCCAGGGTCCCCAAAGGAAGACAGTTACACTCGCAGGGCCTCTCTCACTGCCGTCCCTGCCAGCCACCGAGACAGAGGGTGCCCGGGGCACTGGGACCGACAGCTGGGAGAATCCTGGCTCCTTTTCAGGAACCCTGCGCTCTTAGTCAAGTTGCCTGGTCCTTCTGTGCCTCAGTTTCCTCGCCTCCAACAGAAGGAAGACCATCACCCCCTCCCAGGGCTGCCCCCAGGAGCACAGGCCTCTCTGCAGGCGGGCAGGGTCCAGGCATGGGGGACAGTGCTGTTCTCTCAATGCTCCCCGGGAAGGCCGGCCTGCAGCAATGGGCTTCACCCATACAGAGGCCAGACAGGCCCCATTCGTGTCTGCGGAGCTGAGTTAGGGCCACTGTCTCCTGACACCTCTGTGCACAGCCCACAGAGGGCCCCTGGGGGCCAGCCCAGCACACAGCAGGGCCCCAAAACCTCAGCCCACGCCCCTAGCCCCGTAACCATCTTGGTCTTTCTAGATCATGAACATGCGGGCCAGAGTGGAGATGCTGGCCAAGTTGTAAGTAGCCAGGGTCCGCCCTGGGCCAGGCTCGTGGGGCACGGTGCACGGCCAGCCTCTCGCATGGCAAAACCCTGGGCCACTGAGGATGCTGCAGCGGCAGGCACGGACATGACAGGAGCCTTCCTGCCTCCTCCCTCCTGCCTACAGCCCGATGGCTTCTGAGGCCACCTGCTGTCATTGTGGGCAGGCGGGGAAGGGCCTGGCCTTCCCCCAGCCTCCCGTCTGGGCGGTCGGAACGAGGGAGCAGGTGGGTCAAGAAGCCAGAGGCCTCAGGGCTCTGAGCTCAGAGGCCACTGGAGAATCTGGGGCTCTGTTTGCCAGCCTCACCTCCTGCCCCGTGCCCGCTGCCCGCATCCTGCCGCGGGCTGGAAGGTAAGTGGCCAGCTCCAGAGCTGCTGTGTGTCATGGCTCAGGTCTCCAGTGCAGGCCACCAAAGGTCAGAGTCACCAGCCAAAAGGGACGGTGGCCTCCATCCAGAGGAGCCAGGACACAGTAAGGGAGTGAGTGGCCCTTGTGAGGCACTGAGGCCTTTTGTGGAGGGCGTGCCGGCCCACGCCCCGCCTGGCACTGCTCGGACCAGCCACGGTAAGTCAACTGTGTTGTTTACAGATCATCAACCTCAGAAGCCGCATCGACCAGGCCCAGAAGCAGTGAGTAGCCCAGGCTGTCCCGTGCTCTGCACCGGGCACACAGCCCCATGGGGACGGCTGCCACTGCCCCACCGGGGGGGCTCAATGATTTTAGCCAGTCCCAGTGGCAGCTGGCCCTCAGCAGAGCGGTAACAAGACTAACCAGCCAGCCACTCGTGCCAGCATGTTGGGGCGCTGTGCCCCCAGACGCACAGCCTCCTTTCTCCCCCTACCCCAGAGCCCAGGAGGATGGCAGATTGGGGGCAGGCCCCGCAGGAGGCCCCAGGGTGTGGGTGGCTCTGGGCAGCCTTCAGAGTGGCCTGGCAAAGCCAGGCTGGACATCTAGCAGTATGTCACCACAAAGCTGACCTGGAACAGCGAATCAGGAGGCCTGGGCTTTGTCACCAGCCCCTCTGAGACCCTGGCCGGAATCACTGGTTCTTCGGGGCGGTGAGCCCTCTGTCTGTAAGATCATCCCCCGGGGTCCATGGGACACACAGCGGCAGTTGCCCAGAAGGGCCCAGAGCAGCCTGTGCCTCACCCACCCCAATGGCCTGGGCTCTGTGCCGCCTGCCCTGGGATCTGTCTCTGAGCCTGGCCAGTCGCAGGGCTGGCTCACACTCCAAGGAGCACAGGGTCCCCAGGACTGCTTGGAGTTGGGGAGTTTAGTGGGATTTTCCTCCCTTTTCCACCGGCCCCTGCCTCCTTGCTGCTCCCAGCCTCCTCCTCCCTGGAGGGGAGAGGCTAGGGGGGGTGACACCCCCCTCCTCCCTGGGCTCTGCTGTGCAGAGCAGAGGGTGACTCAGTCCCCTTGGAGAGTGGGCCATTCAACAAGGTGTGCACATGTACGAATGTGTGTGTGTGTGTGCATGTGCATGCATGTCAGATTCTCAAGCTGGTTCCTGCAGAAGGACACGGGCCACGTGCACGGCCACCAGCACCAGGCCTTGTCCTGAAGCCAACCTTGGGAACGGCATGGCCTTCTGCACCCAGAAGCTGTCTAAAAAGGGCCACCCACCTCACCCTAACCCAGTTCCCAGCTCCCTCCTGGCTCACTGGTGTGCCAAGGACCTCAGACAGATGGGGCAGGTTCCTGAGGACCACCAACCCTCGGAGTTAAGACCTTCTGACCCTGGGGTCCTGGAGGCCATGACTCTGGAGCAAGACCAAGGCCTCCCAGGTCCCGAGTCCATCGGGCGGGGACTGCCGACCTGGAGTGAAGGACCAGAATAGCCCACTGCCCCCAGCCTCTCCTCCTCCAGGAGGCTGTAACCCGGGGCGGGGGGGGGGGGGGGTGGAGGTGGGTGCTACAAACTCTTACGAGGCCAAATTAGCTGGGAAGATGATAGCCATCTGCAGAGACAGCTTCCCCAGCGGCTAGGGGTCTTCCCAAATCGGGCCCCTCAAGTCTGCTGTGGCCTGTGCCCTGAGTCCCTCGGGCAGGGAATGGAGGGAGGGGGAAGGGTGCCCAGGCTCGCTGCGCCAGCCCCTCTCCTAACCACACTAACTGCCTTGGCACAGAGCCGCCCAGGCCCAGCCGGGCAAGGTACAGGTGAGTCGCCACTGATAGAACTGGAGCTGGAATGCGTGCCGGGGGCTTTGGGAGCCAGGCCGGGCCCCTCGCCCTGACAGCAGCCTGGGTGGGCAAAGCTGTCAGGCTGGGGGTCTGCCAGGGTCCAGGGAGTAGGCTCAGCCAGGGTCCTGGACACCCTGACGCTCAAGACCAATTTGCTTCCCATTTACAGCAGCAAGAAGGCCGGTGCCACCGCCAAGGGCAAGGTCGGCGGGCGCTGGAAATAAAGCAGCCCAAAAGGCCCCCCAGGACAGAGACCCTTGGCCCGCGCAGCCCACATGGCAGCTTCCGGACCCCAGGCCTGAGCACCGCCCTTGTCTCTGTCCCTGCTGCCCCCATGCCCTGGGGTCTGTGAATAAAGCTAGCAGACTCCCCTCCACCAGGTGTGCGCTGGCTCGTGGATGGGGCCCCTGGAGTGGTGAGGGGCACTGAAGGAGGGGGCTGAACCGGGCAGGCTGGACATCGAGGTGGCTGCTCTCCACCTCCAGGGCCCAGGCGAAACTGGATGTTCATCTCAGGGGTCAGGGGTCACGGGAGATGCCCCAGCTGTGGCCCAACAGTGCCATCCACGGGCGCGGGGCCCAGGACCCCCACCCGGTCTCTATCAGCACCTTCTACTTCTGTCCACGGGCTTTCACCCCTAGAAGCCCCTCTGTTCTTTGCCCCTCAAGCCCACACACCCCTCAGTCCTCCACGTCAGCCGGGGTCTTCACTCCACACGAGAAGCGACCCCCCCCCCCCACCCCACACCGCGATCAGCTCTGAAGCTGGTTTGGGGCAGAAGAGTTTTGCCTTTGGAGGGGGTCCGGCAGGAGGGGCCTGGCGCCCAAGGGCAGACTCCACCAACGCCCCCCGGAAATGTGGGGGCCGCAGCAGAGCCGGGTGCGCCCCTTGAGCCCCCTCTGAGGCCTCGCGCGCGCAGAGGAGAGGAGCAGAGGCCCATCGCAGGGGCGGCGGGCCGGCAAACAGAGTGCTTTCTATACTAGGAGAGAACAGTGCCCAACTGTGTAACACACTCGAAACTCCCGACCAAGTAGAATTATGGAAAATATAAATCACAAAAATTGGACCAAGACGTCGAGCCCTGCACAGCAGGGTATTCACGGAGGAAGCTCTCCAGCCCGGAACCACCCCTCGGGAAGGCTCTGCAGAGCGAGGGAAATGGGGAGCGTCCTCATCCGGTCTACCACGGGGTGCCGGCAGCCCGACAACAAAGTCAGGCCCCCAGAGAGCACGTGCACACATGTGTGCACCCCAACGTACACGCACATATCCCTGCCCCTCACAAACACAGCTTCCTGTGTGGGGGCTCACCTCCAACATACCCCACAAATACACAAGCACACACGTGCCCCCCGCCCACGTACAGAGAAGCACACAGATGCCCCCCCGTGCATGCACTCCCACTCCACACGAAAGAGCCCAGCACAGTCAGCATAAACATGCCGGTGAGCTCCATCTGCCTCATTGCAGTAATGCAGGACAAGCACCTTAACGCAGCAAATCCTGGGATCCAGGGACCCCATATCACCTTCCCGCAGCATCGCCTTGTTCTCACAAGGCAACTGAATAGCACAGAATCGACAGAGGCAGAAGCTGCCCTGGGGGGAGAGAGTCTGCACGTACGGGTGGGAGATTCAGTTCACTGAGAGTTGTGCAAATTCACAGTGATGTGAGTTTAACGGCAAGTAGGAGTTTAATAGAACAAGGACAATGAACAAGTCCGGGATCTGGGTGGAGACTGCAGAACACGTTTCATAGGCCCTGATAGGTCGGGATGCTCAGGGCGTTGGGGCAGGTGCGCGAGATTCCGACAAAACAATTAGGCTTCGCCAACGGATGTTGACGGACGGTGACGGGATGCTGGTCCTCCAAACTAGAGAGTGTGTGAAATGTTGCAGAAGCTGACCATACACTGGGACTCGGAGCAAGTTTCCAGCTTCTAACAGGAGCGTCCCAGCCGACTGTCAGCCCTCTGCAGCCAAGTCAACCTAAGGAAGGGAGCTTATAGGCACACGTTTAGAAATGCAAACACATGCCGACTGTCCGTGGGTCAGAGAGGAAATCGGAGCGGAAAGCAGGAAGCACTTCAGAGCTGAACACCAAGGCCAGGGACCCGAGGAAACCTGGGCGCAGCCGAGACACGACCTGCAGGGAAATTCTGGGGCCCGGAGGCTTGTCTTAGGAAAGCAGGGGAAAGACCCAAAGTTTTAATGAGCTAAACTTGGAATTCAAGAAACTAGAAAAATGAACCAAAAATTAAAACCAAGAAAAAGAGCAACACGGAAATAATAATTTTTAAAAAAGAGAGAGAAGAAGATAGAATAAAACCCAAAATCGATGGAGAAGAGCTACAAAGTCAAAAATTGGTTCTGCAAAAGGACAAATAAGACAGTCCAACATCTGGCATGATAATTATGCAGAAAGAGGAGAAGACGCAAAGAAACGATATGAGGAGGGAAAAAGGACCACCGTGACAGATGTTGCGGACATGAAATTGGTAATAGAAGAACACCATAACAAACTTTGGGATGATATACTTGAAAACTAGATAAAATGGCCAACTTCCGGGGAAAATATGACTTCCTGTATTGACCCAAGGCAAAGTACGAAACTTGAATAAACCGATTTCGTTTTAAAGATGTTGAACCAGCAGTTAAACATCTCCCCACCAAAAAACACTAAGAATTCTGAAAAATTACGTCATGACCAAGGGGCTCCTCTCCAATGAGAAGACAGTTTTACCTTGGAAAAATGGCTGATGTGGCAATTCACACATCAGAAACACTCTACAGACGTCGACATTGACCACAGTGGAGCCATTTTGCAATGGAGTCGGAGCTGCCTTTCCGGAGAAAGTGCTCGCTGTCTTGAACCTTGGACTGGGCCAAAACTTCGGACTGGGCCAAAACATCAGCTGTTTTACAAGCCATTGTCTGAGACGTCAGCAGGAGAACGGACATCCTGATCACGAAGACGCAGGACTGGGAGCATTTTGAAGCTAAAATTAATAAGTCAATCAATGTTTATCCAAGACCAGTTCTCTGCCTCCGACTCCAATTAAAATTCTTTATAAGACAACCTCCCTTCTTGGCCTTTAAAACGCCCTTTTGCTCCCTGGCGGGACATGTTTTGGGTTTCTACGTGACTCCTCATCTCCCGAAGTGCCATGCTAATTGCTCAAATAAATATCCGCTGTTTAAAATGTAGTGATTTTTCCTCAGTCGACAAAGGCTAGAAAAAAAACTGATGAAAGACTACATAGCGTATGAGGAAAACTGTAGCAAATTAAGGATAGAAGATAATTCTCTCAACCCAAGGAAGGCATCTGCCAAAAACCCAGAGCAAACAGCATGATTAAGAGGAAAATGGGAGAAGATTGCTTTTAAAACCCAGAGGGGAGCAAGGGTGTGGTCCAGGTGGCCCAGGCAGGGCTGCGGGACAGGAAAAGAAACTTTTTAAAAAGGGGACTAGTAGACAAGAAAGAAACTATCTTTTCTTGCCTATTAGTTCCTTAAAAACAAAAAAACCTACCATTTTCCACAACCAAATAAACGTCTAAAATGAAATCCAAGAAAAGGTACAATTCTAAATGATTGGGATTAAGATGAGTTCAGTCCGGGTACACGAGAGCACAAGATAGAAAAGTCGAGAGTTAGGAGACAATGTGAAAGACACCATTTATAACAGAAATGTAAAACATATAGGATAAGAATCAATCTAACAGATGACGCGCAAGACGATTACAGAGAGAGTAAAATAACTTTATGGAAAAGTGTGGCAGAATATCTAAGTGACTGGCAGGGGTGACTAGGTCCCATGAGAGGAAGACGCAATATCTTGAAAACGTTCGTTCTCCCTACATGAATCTATGAATTCAGGGCAACTCCATTACATTCCAATGGGGTTTCATATGTAAACTGACACTGATTCTAAAATTCATATGGAAGGAAATGGGCTGAATAACCAAGAGAGTGTGGCGAGAAGACTACAGTTGGAGATTTGTGCTACCAGCCGTCCGCGCGGGTGCGGTGGGTCCCTAAGGTGCTGGGAGGTTGGCTCCCCGACAGACACAGGAAACAGCCCCACACGCGTAGGGGGCCTTGAGTGGCAGATGCGGTGCCAGGAATAACACGGAAAAGATGGTGCTGCGCCAGCTGCATAGCCACTGAGAACAAACACAAGAGCTGTCCTCCTTCGCATCAGCCGCCGCAGATCAGTTCCTAGTCGGGGAAAGACTAAATCTGAAAAGGAAAACATCCAAACCTTTAGCAAAAAAACTCTGGGAGAGTGTCAGAAAGCTCTCCTAACAGGGAACATTTCTTAAACGACGCACAACACCCACAAACTGGAAAACAAGAGATTGATAAATTCAACAAGAATAAAGTGAAGTGAAAAAACGAAAAAAACGTAAATTCTCTGTGTCAAAAGACACCATCCCTAAGCCAAGTGCAAATGCAAGCCGCCTCTTGGGAGGAGATCTCTGTGACACGCGTCACCGATGAAGAATTGTGTTCAATGTGTAAGGAGCTTTCAGGATGCCGCTGGGAGAGAGGCGAGCGGTTGAATGGGAAAATGGGCAGAGGGAACCATTACGCAGGGCACACAGAGGGAGCCTGCACGGTCGGCAAATGGATGAGAGGGAGAAGTGGGAGATCGGATTTAAGCCCAAGAGGCCGTTAGGTAGGGGAAGGAAAGGCTCGTCTTTAGAGAATGCCAGCGAATAAATGCGGATGGAGGGACAAAATTAGAAAAGCTCCACGTGCAACCACAAGTGTCACAGTGGGCTGAGGCAAGGAGCACGAGTGGCTGCTAAAATGACTGGGGGAAAAGTTAATGGAGGCTGACTATTCAGTCCCCCAGTAACACCGGCCCCTTACTTACAAAGTGCAAAAGGTTTCTTGAAAACAGAGAAAACTGGTGGACAGGGCCTTAACCGAGTGACCAATCCTAGCATCGCCCATAGCAAGACGACAGATACCATGTGTCCGCCGATGAGCCCCATGAGGACACAACATCACTGAGGCGATATTCGGGCCAAAAAGTTCAACCCAAGTCTAATCGTGAGGAAACTGTCTGACAAACCCAATGGCGGGACCCTCTTTAAGACAACCGGCCTAGACGCTTCAAAGCTGTCACTAAAAGCCAAAGAAAAAATAGTTGTGGACTGCTCCAGGTTGAAAGAGACTACAGGAAATGGCAATTAAATACAATGCAGCAGCCTTGATGGCAAATCACATCAGAAACAAAAGGGATAAGGCACACTTTGAAGCCCTGGCACATGGTGTCATGGCGGAGGAGCTCCTAGCTCCAACAACGCTCCTGTCTGCAGCTCGCTGTCCAGGCTCAGGAAGGAAGGGAGCTGGGAAGCAGATGGCGCACGATGAAGTCTAAAGGTGGCCAGCACCGCAAGGGAGCTGCGCGTGCAGCGTGGGGAGAAGGTACAGGGAGAGGATGTCTCGGGAGAGGGGTTCAGCCAGGTCGAGTCAGCATGAAGAGATAGATGGGCTCCTCTGCCGGGTACCAATGACTGTCGGCATCTACGACAAAGTCAGAAAAGTTCCAAACCTTCAACTCGAGGAGAGTAGATTGGCCAATGGTGGTGTATTCCTAAATGGATTCTATGCAGTTATAACAAATGGCCTCCAGCTATAAGCGGCCGCTGGCAAAGTTCCTAAAACACAGCCTTGGGGCTGAGTAAGTTGCACAAGGAAAAAATACAGCATGATACTACTTACATAAAATTTCTTCAAATATGAAAATAAATTATATACACCTGGATGTGAGAAATACCCATTTTGGATGAATGGTCCCCTTCGGGAGGGCAGGGGGTTCCATTGCAAAGTTACCCAGGGCATGAGACGGGGTCACTGTGGTGAATTTCTTAAGCCAAGTGGTGGGCGGGTAGATGCAATTTCTTCCTATTTTTATTTATTGCCTTCTGGGTATCTTGAAGAGTTTACAATCGTTAAACACCAGAGAAAGGACGTTTGCTGAAAGTTGATCTTTCTTTCTGAGAACACAACAAAACAAAGCTCATGAAACTATAGAAAACTATAAATAAGCACTTCCTTTATCTCCGCACGCTGTGGGACATGAAGACATTCTTGTCGGAGACAGGAACCAGGCCAGGGTGCCTGCTTTTACCATTATGTTCAACCCTGGGCTGGAAACTGAAGACAATGAGAAAGATGTTAGACGGAAATGAGATGTACAACTTCTGGAAAGGAGGAGACCAAAATACCACATTCCTGGGAGCCCCCAGAGAGTCAACGGAAGGGCTTTCAGAATAAATGAGAGGATTCAGGAAAGTGGCCAGATGCAAAACACATATTTCAAATCAACATTTTTTATTATTTTCTAGCAATGACCGGTTAGAAGATAAAGTAGAATTTTAAAAATGTCATTCTCAAACAAAAGAAAACAAAAAAAGAAGGCATTAAAAATGCTTCCTCGTAACCCTCTTAAGAAATGTTCAGGGTCTGTAGGAAGAAAACAAACTTTAATGAGAAACATAAAAACGAAATTTGAAAAAAAAAAAGAAACAAAGGAAAAACATATCATGTTCTTGGGGAGGGAGTTTACAAAAATCAGTGCTTCCCAAATTAATGTGTAGGTTTGCCAGATTTTCAACCGAAATTCTAATAGCACTTATTGGAGGGTGAGGGGTGGGCCGGGGTGGGGACGTAGTTGGCAAGATGAACCTAGAAATTCATATAGAAGGAAAAATAGGAATAGCGAAAAATTTTTGAAAATTAAGAGCAGATTTCAGAAGTGAAGGTAATCGAGCTGCTGCACGTTGAGGGCTCCCCGCAGACCAACCATCAGGGGAAGCTGCTTCATCTGCGTTTGCGTTTTCCAGAAAAGCCAAGTGAAGCTCAGAGTTAAGCAAGGTCTCAAAGTCACATAGCTATGAAGCCACAGAATCAACTACAGATCATGCCTTGTTACTCTGCATATGCCACTCTGACATTGTAACATTTATTCCACTTCTACAATATTTATCAGCACGATATCGTGTAAACATAAGCCTCTGGGAGCATCTCACTGGGGGAAAGGGGCATGGGGTTGGGATGTTTAAGAAAGGACGTCAAGAAAACCAGATATGTATGGAGCAGGAGAGAAAGGCAATGAGATTTTCACTCCACGCCAAATACAAAAATACATGCCAGGAGAATTAGAGAGTTCAATGTGAAAAAAAAAAGTTGTTCGAAATAAAACTAGGGAAAAAAGTACGTGCACATTTATGTGCTTTCGTGCTGGGGAAAATTTTCTAAGCTTACAAACAAAGGAAGCATCGTGGAAAGGGAAAGCTCACTAAATGCCATTCCTTAAAATTTTACTTTTCTGTGTATCAAAAATATTTATCACAATTAAAAGGGAGACATCCACTTCTGGCCAAGATGGGGCAACAGGGACCAGATTTAATTCTCCGGCCTGAAACAACCTAAAAAACAAAAAACAGGTAAAAATACCTGAAACAATGTATTTTTCAAGACAGTGGCCATCAGGCAGGGAACAATGGTCCCCGGGAGATGGGAAACAATCAGGTTGAGTCTTACAATTGCTCTGTTTGCTTCCTTTAGAGACTTTCCAGGCCTCAGCGCAGGAAGAAGGAACTGAGGGGAGCCCAACAGAATCCCTGAGTTGAGGAAAGAGAGCTGGGGGTCTAAGGAAACCAGGCAACAGAGTTCACAGGACAGAGCACCAGAGAGGAGAGCGAGCCCAGGGGCGACCCTGGAGGCCCACAGATTGCTGGGCACCGAGCGGGGCAGCAGCGCCTGGAAGGGAACTGTCCAGGGCTCCGAAGAGAATCACTGGAAAGGCTTGGAGGAACCAAGGCCTGCTGCTCACACAGGGCTGGGAAGAGGGTCTGTGCCCACCCAGCGGACTAGAAAAGCAGATAATTCACGGGGCATCGGGTTCTGGGAAAGTTCCCGCGGCGGCAGTGGGAATAATGAAGGCTGAATGGAACTCTGCAACAGACCCTCCTTACAAATCAGCAAAACAAGACCTGAAGGGATCAAACTGCGTCCAGATAGCTTAACTGCATCCCAGATCAAAGCTCTGGAATATTTATAGAAATATAAAAATATCCCGCACCCACTAAGGGAAAATTTACAGTGTCTGGCATCCGAACAAAAATTATCAAACAGGCGAAGGAGCAGGAAAATGTGATTCATAAGGAGGAGAAATATCAATCAATCAAAACCAACTGTGATAAGTTAATGCTGCGAACCAAAACCCTTAAAGCAACCACTAAAATAACAAAACAGAGTTATAGCTAAGAAGCCAACAAAGACAAAATGGAATAAATAAAACTCTTGATTAGTGCAAAAGAAGGCAGAAGAAGAGGAAAGGGGGGGGGGAAAGAAGAGATGGGACATGAAGAAAGCGAGGGACGAGATGATGGAGTTGCTCCTGAACACGCCGGTAAGTCTGTTAATTGTCCAAGGGTCTAAACAGCCCACTCTAGAGGCAGAGATGGTCAGATTGGATTGAAAAGCAAGACCCAACGAGGTGCTGCCTAGGAGAAACACTTTTTAAATATAAAGACACAAATAGGTTAAAAGGAGTAACAGAGCTTCGAAACATACATCTGGAAAAAAAAAATGATACAACTGAAAGGAGAAATAGACAAATCCACAACTATAGGCAGAGATGCCAATCTCTCTCTCTCCATAATGAATTGGACAAGTGGGCAGAAAATCAGCAAGGATGTAGGAGACGTGAACAATACTGCCAACCGACTTGACTTGGTTGACATTTATAGAGCATTCCAGTCAAAGACACATTCTTTCCAAGGACACATGGAACATTTACCGATATAGACCATGTTCTGGGTCATAAAACAGGACAATCAGTTAAGAAGGATTTAAGTCACATAAATTATGTTCTTTGACCAAAATGGAATTAAAGAATAAATCATAACAGAAAGATATTTGGAAAATTCTCAAATCTATGGGATCTAAATAACACGCTTCTAAATAATCCATGAGTCAAAGAAAAATCAAAAGGAAATTAGGAAGTATTTTCAACAGAAAGAAAATGAGAATGCAACACATGGGAACTTACAGAGTGCAGCCCAGCAGGACTTGGGGTGAACTTAGGGGTGAATCTGTGCCTATGTCACAAAATAAGAAGGGGCCCAAACTGACGCCCTCGGCTTCCACCTAAAGGAACATAGGAAAAGAAACACAAATTAAGCCCAAAGTAAGCACCAGGAAGGGAATAATAAAGATCAAGCAGAAGTCGATGAAATAGAAAACAGAAAAACAGTAGAAAAATTAAGAAAATCAACCCAAAACTAGGTTCTTTGAGGATATCAATAAAAATGGATAAATCTCTAACCAATCTGATCAGGAAAAGATGGAGAAAAAAATTACCAATATCAGGAATGAGGGAAGTGACATGACTACAGGCTGTATAGGTAGTAAAAGAATAATAAGGTAATATCATGAACAACTTCATGCCAATAAATGTGAAAGGTTAGACAAAATAGACAAGTTTCTTGAAAAACACAGAACACCAAAGCTCAGTCAAGAAGCAATACATAATCTGAATAACCGTACATCTATGAAAGGGTTGAAAGGATAGTTAAAAACTTTCCCGCAGGAAAAGCCCCAGGGGCAGAGGGCTTCACTGGTAGATTCTACTGAACATTTAAGGATGAAATAATAGCAATTATATACAAATTCCTCCAAAAATTGAAGAAGAAGGCATACTTTCCAGTTCATTCTAGGAAGCCAGCATGACCTTGATACCAAAGCCAAAGTCGGTAGAAGAAACCTACAGGGCACTAGCCCTCATAAACAGAGATGCAAAACTTCTAAACACAAGTTTAGCAAATAGAATTCAGCAATATATAAAGTGGATAATACATCATGACAAGTGCGGTTTCTCCCAGGAATGTAGGGCTGGTACAACGTTGGGAAATCAATCAGAGTAATTCACCATATTAACAAACTAAAACAGAAAAAACACAGGATCATCTCAACTGGTACAGAAAAAGCATTTGAGAAAATTCAACACTCATTCCTGATTAAAAGAAAAAATGCTCTCAGTAAACTAGGAGTAGAATTTCCTCCACCTAATAAAGGGCATCTAATGGTGAGAGATGAGGTTTTCTCGCTGAGAACTGGAACAAGACAAGGATGTCTGCTCTCAAGACTTCCACTCAACAGTGTGCTGAGGTCCTCGCTGGTGCAATTAGGTGAGAAAAAGTCATAACAGATTGGAGAGAAAGAAGGAAAAGGGCTTTATTAGCAAACAACCTGATCCTCCAACCCAATGGAATCTACAGGAAAAGCTGCAAGAACTAGTAAGTGAGTTTAGCAAGGTTTCAGGACGCAAGATCGATATACAAAGTCGATGGTATTTCTGTAACATGGCAATGAACAATCAGATGTTGACATTTAAAAAACACCACTTTCTAAGAGTATCAAAAAATAAGGATAAATCTGACAAAGGGTATGGAAGAGGTGCACATTGAAAAATACAAAACATTGCTGAGAGATAGGAAAGGAGACCTGAACAAGTGGAGAGGTATGCAGTATTCATGGATTGGAAGACTCCATCAATGATGTCAAGATGTCAGTCGTCCCTAAATTT